>NC_057812.1:566179651-566524159 GCF_018294505.1 Triticum aestivum
AGAAGGCGGCGCGGCGACCTCGGGCGCGGGGCGGCGAGTGGCCCGCGGAGGTGGCGTCGGGGGCCGGGACTTGGGCCCTCGGGCCCGTGGCGGCGGCGATGTGGACCTGAGGGCGTGGGCGAATGAGGGGGAGCCACGTGGCGCTGGCGGCGGAGGTCGGACACGTCCGGCGCCGGCGAACGTTGTCCGGCGCGCGGGGGGGGATCTGTTTTTTTTAGACTAGGGTTTCGTGGAGAGAGAGATCCGAAAACGAAGGGGTTCTATTTATAGGCATAAGTGGAGCTAGGAGAGTCCAAATGAGGTGCGGTTTTCGGCTCTAGGACATGGAGCAGAGTTTGGTGGGTTTTGGGCCAAAATGGAGGGGTGTTGGGCTGCAACACACACAAGGCCTTTTTGGTCCCTCTGTTAACCGTTGGAGTATCAAACGAAGTCCAAATGGTACAAAACTTGACAGGCGGTCTACCGGTAGTAACCCAAGGCCGCTTGGCAAGTCTCGGTCCAATCCGGAAATGTTTAATCCCCACACACGAAAGAAAGCTAGAAATGACCACCGGAGGAGAACGAAGCGCCGGAATGCAAAACGGACAACGGGGAAAATGCTCGAATGCATGAGATGAACACGTATGCGAATGCAATGCACATGATGACATGATATGAGATGCATGACAAAGACAACAACACACGGAGACAAAGACCCGAACCCGAGAAATAAATATAACTTAACGCCGGAAACGGCAAGAGTTGGAGTACAAATTGGGAAAGTTACATCCGGGGTGTTACATAAAGGGAAGGGAAGATGAAACCAGTGACTCGTTGAAGACAATGATTTGTTGGACCAGTTCCAGTTGCTGTGACAACTGTACGTCTGGTTGGGGCGGCTAGGTATTTAAACCTTAGGACACACAATCCCGGACACCCAATCCTGAACACGCAGCTCAGGACACCCAGTCCTCATCATATTCCCCTTGAGCTAAGGTCACACAGACCTCGCCCAATCACTCTGGTAAGTCTTCAAGGTAGACTCCCAAACCTTTACAGACTTCGTTCACCGGCAATCCACAATGTCTCTTGGATGCTCAGAACGCGACGCCTAACCGGCTGGAGGATGCACAGTCCTCAAGTGTAATAAGACTTCAGATCACACAGACAAGAAGACTTAAGTGATGCCCAATTCTCTTTGGCTCTGGGTGGTTAGGGCTTTATCCCCGCAAGGAATTCTCTCTCAAAGGCTTCGAGGTGGGTTGCTCTCAAACGACAAAAGCCGTACTCTCAATCTGAGCAGCCAACCGTTTATGGTTGTAGGGGGTGGGCTATTTATAGCCACTAGGCAACCCGACCTGATTTGTCCGAAATGACCCTGGGTCACTAAGGAACTGACACGTATTCCAACGGTCAGATTTCAAACTCACACGTTAACTTTACTTGGGCAGCAAGCAAAGCTGACTTGTCCGACTCTGGACAAGATTCGCTCTCATAGTCTTCACTCGAAGACATAGGTTTTGGTTAGGCATCACTTCAGCCATTCTGACTGGATCTCTTGGACCCCACTTAACAGTACAATGGTTCCTATGACTCAACACAAAAGAAAAAGAAATACAAAAGATCTAAGTCTTTGAGCTCCATAGGCTTTATGTGGTGTCTTCTCTTGTCATAGTCTTCAATGTGAATATCTTCATATACCACCTTTGACTTCAATGTCTTCATACATTTTTAGGGGTCATCTCTGGTAGGAAAACCGAATCAATGAGGGACTTCTACCTGTGTTATCCTGCAATTCTCATAAACACATTAGTCCCTCAACTAGGTTTGTCGTCAATAGTCCAAAACCAACTAGGGGTGGCACTAGATGCACTTACACATCCGTGTCCTTGCTCCCGTGATCTCGGAGTGAGACCGCGAGTTTGGTTACTCCCTGATAAACCTCACGAGGTTCTTCATCTTCTTTCATTGCAAACTCATCGGCCTCATCTTGCACCACTTCATAGTTGGAGCGTTGAATGCTTGCGCTTCCCCGGTAGAGGGAGACAACACAAAGCCATGCGTCTTTGGCCAAGGCGAAGGGCCGAAGATGAGGTAGGTCTTCGAATGGGATTGCATCTTGAATGATGAAGAGAGCATTCTCATTGAATTGATTATCCACGGCTTCTCGAGGAGTGAAGTTGCTTGGATCATGCGGATAGAAACCTTCTTCAATGATTCTCCAAAGATTAGTGTTCACATGATTTAAATGACGTTTAAAGTGGTAAATCCAAGAATAAAAGTCCTCATTTTTCACAATCTTAGGGGAAGGACCAACATGATTCAAATGAGTGGAAGGAATCGGTCCACCATAAACAAGTGGTGGTTCCACATGAGCAAAGATGTCGGTGCCATTTTTACCACTAGAAGGAGCCTTTTCACTACTAGCTTCCCCCTTGTCGGAGATAGCATCTGTCACCTTGTCGGTGGGATCACCCACTTTCAACGGTGCGGTGGATAGTTTAAGCCCCTCAAGGAATTTAGTAAACATGCTTTCAACCTCGGTCGTCATGGAGGTTTTCAATGTCTCCAAGGCCACATTGAACTCCTCACGAGAGACCGAGGTTCCCCCATCGCCCGTAGACGAGGTCGGATTCACACCGGAGTGTTCCTCCACACCGTCTACGGTATCAACCATACTCTTCGGACGGTAAAGTCCTTAAAAAAGAGACGAGGCTCTGATACCAATTGAAAGGATCGATAAGATTGACTAGAGGGGGGTGAACAGGCAACTACCAATTTTAGCTTTTCTTTAACAATTTAAACTTTGCATCAAAGTAGGTTGTCTAGATATGCAACTAGGTGAGCAACCTATATGATGCAACAAGGATAGGAACACAAGCAAGCAAGAGATATGACACAAATAAGCTTGTACAAGTAAAGACACGAGATAACCAAGAGTGGAGACGGTGGAGACGAGGATGTGTTACCGAAGTTCCTTCCCTTTAAGGGGAAGTACGTCTCCATTGGAGCGGTGTAGAGGCACAATGCTCCCCAAGAAGCCACTAGGGCCACTGTATTCTCCTCACGCCCTCACACAATGCGATATGCCGTGATTCCACTATTGGTGCCCTTGAAGGCGGCGATCGAACCTTTACAAACAAGGTTGGGGCACTCTCCACAACTTAATTGGAGGCTCCCAACGAAACCACGAAGCTTCACCATAATGGAATATGGCTTCAAGGTGACCTCAACCGTCTAGGGTGCTCAAACACCCAAAAGTAACAAAATCCACACAAAAAAGTATGGGGGAAGCAATTATCCTTTGGTGGAAGTGTAGATCTAGGTCTCCTCCTTCAATCCCTAGCAAATCAACAAGTTTGAGTGGCTAGAGAGAAAGAGATCGGGCAAGAGAGCTTGAAGTGCATTAATGGTGGAGTGAGAGAGGTCAAAAGGTGAGAGTGGTAGGTGGGAGAAGCTCCCTTATATAGCAACCCTAGATTCCAACCGTTACTGCATTTTTTTTGCACTGCAGCGGTACAACCGGTCCTCGTCCAGGTACAACCGGGACTCACGGTGTATCTGCAAAAACCCTACCAAGCGGTACAACTGAACCAGCGGGCGATAGTACCGGCTAAGAAAAATAACCGGACTAACCGCATAGCCACCGCACAACCACCACATCAAAACAGGAGCTTGACCGGTACTTGGGCGGTGCCTGGCCGGAACAACCGCATGGCCTTGAGCTCTTGGGCGGCTAAGTTCCGAGCGGAAGAACCGCTCGGACCACCGGTGGTACCGGGCACCGAGGAACGACTGGACCAACCGGGTCACTACCGCCCAAGAACCGCATCAAAACAGAAGCGCGAACGGTACTTGAGCGATGCATGGACGGAATCACCGCCCCAGTTTTTGCAGAGCATGGTGGCGGTACCACCGTCCGGAGGCAGCGGTACAACCGCTCGAGCAAAGCTGGTGAGCGATAAGACCCAGCGGTACAACCGCTCTAGAGAGCGGTACAACCGCTGGGCAGAAACAGTGAGCAGGAATAGATAGTAGAAGAGACAAGGAAAACTCTCTCTCTCTCTCTCACTTGAGGAAGACAAAGGAGGGGTGATGAAGGTGTACGTGAAGAGATTCCCCCAATTCTTTCCAATGAGGATTCCCTCTTGATAGTACGGGTTCCCTACGACCAAAGAGATAAAAAGCATAGGGGACTCCGTCTTCGATCTTTTCCTACAAGAGAGAATAGCTTTCCGATGTGAGCCTAAGCGTCGAGAACCTGAAACATTTAGCACAGGATTATACCAACAAAGGGTTGTCATCATCATCCAAAACATAAAGTAGGGAAATGCCTTTTCAGTAGTGTCAAAAAATGTCTTAGATCATGGGACGAAGTGAGTAATATTTATATTTGAACTATTATTGCATTTGAATATTTGCACCACTTAAAGAATTATTTTGTATATCTATAATTATATTTTGAGTGTTGCGAGCGTAGAAAAAAGAACATGCGGGGAGTTTGGTGCACATGGTTGGATACACGCTTCCACATATTGTGTCAGTGGTCTGTTGTTGTGTCCGATTTGAGGTATGATGGAGATGCCCTAAACTCCATATAAAGGGAGGGGTTTAAGAGCTCCGATATGCCTTTACATGGACCCAACATGTTAGCATGTGAGGATGATGTCTCCGGCCTCGTCTTCGTGTCGTTTGACCGAGACTTTGGTGCCTTCTTGTCGGCAATGCATGCATATGGAGGTAGGGATTCGGCGATCATGATGGGTGCTTATTTTTATGGTGCTAGTTACCCTTTCTTACTCCTCTCGCCGCGCCTCCACACAATTCAGCGTCTCCGCATTGAATCATTAAGCCGCCGCAGCCGAACGAACACACAATCTGGTGCTACACATAGTGGCAGAGTTAGCGGAGAATCAAAGGGGGCAGAGAGAAAATATGCATATTGGGGGAGGGCAAATGCTATACTCTTCTTAATCCAAGCATTTAATTCTCTTTTCTTCACTAAATATGCTAGGACGCACCCCTTCAGCAATGCATGTAGCTTCGAGTTACAAAAATATATTTTAAATGCATGTAGCTCCGCCACTGGCCACACGACGTCGATTCGACCCTTCCTTGTGCGCCACGAGAGTGGTCACATGTTGAAAATAGTGTTATTATAATTTTATTAGGAAATCTTCACTTAGCTTCAAAATATTCATGCATTTTTTTAAAATCACACAATTTTTTATATAACCATTTATTCCTAAAAAAGAAGAAAATAAAAAAGAAGCGGAAACCGAGCATAACACGGTTCCTAGAAAAATGAGAACAAAAAATGACAAAAAAGAAATGGAAGAAAAAGAAAAGAGAAGAGGCAAAGAAAAAAACTCGATGGAGAGAACTGAATAGAAAAGCCATTGGAAAAACTCGGCTGCTAATGGGCCGAACCAAGTCGGGAGCCTTAGATCCGGGGTGGTTACGCTCGACCCTCCCCCGCCCCGTCACCCTCGGTCCGCCGTTGTTTCACATCGCATGCTTTCTCATTGGCCATCTGTCGCTCACGCTGGGCATAAAACCCGTTACCCGAAATACCCGAACACATTTTTGGGTAACAACTCTAGAAACCCGAAATTTATTAAGGAAATTCGGGGAGCAACTAACGAAGGAGTACTCCTTCGGGAGCCCCCGCAGGGGCACCTGGGGTGTGCTGAGAGTGCATCACTTGGCGTGCTCTAGCCGCCGCCACATGGCGTGCTCTCTCTGACTTTTTGTTTTTTATTTCCCGTATGTGTTTTCGGCTTTTTAGATGTTTTTCCTTTTTTTTTGCCTTTTCGGTTTTCCAACCGTCTTTCTTAGCTTTTGGACAAAAAAAATTTGGCGCGAAACAATGCTTTTTTTGTTGCTTCTGCGAGAGGCAGATTCCATGGCCGTGTCTCTCGGAAACAGAAAAAAACGTGTCTTTTTCCTTCCGTGAGAGGCACGGATTTGCTTCAGCGAGAGACACGGTCGTGCCTCTTCTGGAAATGGAAAAAATGCTCATGGTTCGGTTTTTTTCATGAAAAAAAAGTTCATCAAAACCTATCAACAGAGATCTAGTTTTGAAGATCTTTGATGCGAGGAATCTAGCGGTGTGAACGGTTCGAAATTTGGATGCACGGTTTAAAAGATAAAACATTTTGAATAATCGGATCTATGAAAAACGGAACTGCTCGCAGGTCGCGACAAGTGGCTCACTGCATGGTTGCGCCATGCAGTGCGCCTTGTCGCAATCTGTTGCAAACAGTGCCACTTAATTTGCAATGATTTCAAAAAAATTCGGATTTATAGTCCCGGTAACCCAAGAAAACAAGCCGAGTAACTCAAAATTAGGAAAAATAAAAGCCCAGCAAAGTCGCTGCATGTAGCGAAGGCCCAGCCCAACATAGCATAAGGCCTGAGTTATCTCGTGACCTAGTCCCCGCCGCCACACACACACCACGGCACCAGCACGGGCCGCAGCGGCACGACGCCCTCTGCCTCGTTCCTCGCTCGTCGGCGGCTCGGCGCGAGCCGCGCGACCACATCTCCCATTCCCCCCTCCCGAATCTCCCACGTCTCCCCCCCCCCCCCCCCCCCCCTCCCGAATCTCCGTTATTTTTGTTGACAAAATTTTCGGGTAAACCCGAACGCCCACCCGTCGCCAAGCCCCCGTCCGCCGTCGCCGACCCGCAGTCTCCCTCCCCTCCGCCCTCCCATCCACCCGAAACCACCCCGCACTGCCGCCGCCGCCAACCCCCTCCTCCTCTCCTGTCACCCCCCGGCTTGCCTGTGTCGCCAATACCCAGCGGCGCCAATCGACCCAAAGCGAGGGCCAAGGAGGCGACGACGCCCGCGCCCCTAAAACCCTAGAGGGTTTCCCGTGGCGATTGAGCCAAGAACCGGCGAGTTCGCGCGCCTGGGCCGGGCTTTTCCCGGCCAGGACTGACATGGTGAGTTCTTTCGTGGCCCCTCGCTAATCCAGGTTTCTTGATTCGACGCGGAAGGTCGGTTTCTCGATCCGCTCTTCTCGGCTGACGGTTTCGCCCTTCTTGGATTTCTTGTGGCGCAGTCGTCGGACATCAGGAAATGGTTCATGAAGCCGCACGACAAGAATGCCGGTGCGGCCAAGCCCTCTGCCGCCGGCGCCGCGCCGCCGGCGGCCAAGAAGCCCGTGCTCAGCATCCCCGAGAAGGCTGCGACATCTTCGGTAGAATGCTCACTTTTTTCTTTCTGCTTCTTCGTTCATCTGGTTGGTTCGGTGCTTTTTCTAGGTCTTCTTTAGCGGTTTGTTTTCTCTAGCATCGCTGTCCAGGATTCAGTGCATCGGCTCAGCAACTCGATTTTCCTCGCTCCTACAGTTTAGGAATCCTAGATTAATGCATTTCCTGCGGCAGTAGCCCAACCATAACTGCTAAAATGCTCTATTCTTTCTGCTAATCAGTGTTGGAATCTTTTGTGCAAACCATACATTAATATCGTTATATATAGATACAGACCACCCAAAAATATTCTAGATTTGATTTTCGCATGCACTGTTTATACAGTTTAAGAACTGACTTTGATTTTTCATGTCTGGTTGTGCACCATGAGTCCATGATATAAGAATGTATTGGCAGATAGTACTGTCAATCAGATTCTAAGCTGGGTATGTTCTTGTACCACCGTCGCAGTTAGACCAATGGCTCGCTTTAATTCTCCACTGACCTAAATTATTTGATGTCCCCCAGTTTATATACGTCACCTGTAATCAAATACTGTATCTGGATCATGCAGGTGTCTGGCAATCAAGATGCTTCAGCTAGAAGGAAGACAAGCAAGTACTTTGCACCCAAAACAGAAAAAGATGCAGATGTTGCTGAGAAGAGTTCTTCTAAAAGAAAACTTCAGAAAAGCAGCGAGGACCTTGAGGATGACATCAAGCCTTTCGCAGCAAACAAGGCCCTTAAGGATGAAGAAGACGACGACGACGACTTTGTGGCGCCTTCGAAAAAGAAAACTCCAGTGAAGCCACCACCATTAAAGAAGTTGAAGGCTGCATCTAATGATGATGACCAGGACGAAAGGATGGATGAAGATGCCGAGACCCCTTCCAAAGCAGCTGGAAGGGGAAGGGGAAGGGGAGGAAGAGGAGCAGGAGCAGCCCATGGAAAGACTACGAGTCATGATGATGGTGGTGGGGAGGACAGGATGGATGAAGATGCTAAGACCCCTTCCAAAGCAGCTGGAAGGGGAAGAGGAAGGGGAAGGGGAAGGGTTGGAAGAGGAGGAGGAATGGCTCATGGGAAGACTACTAGTGGTCTTGATGATGATGGTGAGGAGGATAGGATGGATGAAGATGACAAGACCCCTTCCAAAGCAGCTGCAAGGGGAAGAGGAGGCAGAGGAGCAGGAGCTACTCCTGGGGGAAGAGGTAGAGGAGGGGGTGGGAGAGGTTTCATGAATTTTGGTGAAAGGAAGGATCCCCCTCACAAAGGGGAGAAGGTAATTCATAGTTCTTGTCACAAGTTTCTGAAATGCCCAACCCTAAACTGTTCATTCCATGTTCTGAATGGTTCAACCCTAAACCGTTCATTCCATGTTCTGTAGGAAGTCCCAGAGGGTGCCCCTGACTGTTTAGCTGGTCTGACATTTGTCATAAGTGGTACCCTTGACAGGTGCGAGTTACTTTCTTCATTTTTTATACCGAAGTGTTTTGTTTTCTGATCATGCAACGGCCAATGCACATAATTATCTTAACACTTCCAACTTTCTTTATTGAGATGATCTGGCCAGTAAATAATCATAATTTTCTGTTTATCTGCAGTCTTGAACGGGAGGAAGCAGGTGATCTAATAAAGCGTTACGGGGGACGTGTTACCGGTTCAATTAGTAAAAAGACGGTATGTACTATAAAAGTTGCTGCTGTAAGTATTAATGGCTTATATCTTTGTTGACAACATGACATCTCGCTTGTTGGCAGAGTTACCTATTGGCTGATGAAGATATTGGGGGAGTGAAATCTAATAAAGCAAAAGATCTGGGGTATTACTTGATAGCTTTATTTTGAGAAGGATTCTGTAAGTTTGTTTTTAATTGTCACTGCTTGATACATGCTCACGTTTATTGCAGAGTCCCGTTCTTGACTGAAGATGGTTTATTTGATATGATCCGGAAATCAAAGCCTGCAAAGGCTCCTGTAAACAAACATGAAGGTAACAGCAATTCAGAAAAGCTACTGAAGTCACAGACGAAGAGCTCTCCAGTTAAAGCTGAAAGAAGAGGTAACCAGGAACTTTTAAATTGTAATGCATCTATAGTTTATAGGACAAACATAATCCTGCTTAATTGCATTAACCTGGAACATAATTACCGTGGTAGTTCACTCCTAACTTTGTACTCCCTCCGTCCCAAAATAAGTGTCGCTGATTTAGTACAAAATTATACTAAATCAGCGACACTTATTTTGGGATGGAGGGAGTAGATGTTAGGTTGATCCTGCAAATAACATGCCATTGGTATGATTTATTTTCTTAACATTGGCATTTCTCATGTTGTTGATGCTTATGCATATCTTGATTTTGAATTTTTAGCTGTCGATCAAGTCGGTACCATGGGCAAGAGTACTCCCTCAAAGAGTAATAAAGAAAGCAACTCCACCAACAACCAAAAGGTCAAGGTTGTTGACCGCGGTTCTTTGCAATGGACAGAGAAATATCGGCCAAAAGTTCCAAACGACATAGTTGGCAACCAATCAATGGTGAGAAATTCTGCATTTTGGTTATTTTGGTCATGTACATCTATGCACACGTTACTTAGTATGAAGGATTGTTTTTTTCCAGGGAGCATTGACAAACTTCTAATGTATATAGGTTAAACAAATTCATGATTGGTTGAAAAGTTGGGAGGATCAATTCCTTCATTCTGGCCAAAAGGGCAAAGGAAAGAAGCAGGCTGATGGTGGAGCTAAAAAAGCTGTATTGCTGAGTGGACCTCCAGGTATTGGTAAGACTACAACTGCAAAAGTTGTTAGTCAGATGCTTGGATTGCAGGCCATTGAGGTGTGTCTTTGTTCTTGCATACTTCACTTATTTATCTTTCAGGTAATTATGTGTTCTTTATTTACCTTTGAGTCATAAATTTAAATGAGTAATGTATGCATAACAGGTTAATGCAAGTGATAGCCGTGGTAAAGCAGACTCCAAGATCGAGAAAGGTGTTGGGGGGAGCACATCAAATTCTATCAAAGAGCTTATCAGCAATGCTACTCTGAATTATAGTGACAACCGGTCTGTACTACAATATCCTGAACTTTTGCACTTTGATTTATTTTTATTGTTATATGAAGTGTGGAGCAATTTCACAGGACAAAGAAGCCTAAGGCTGTACTCATCATGGACGAAGTTGACGGTATGTCTGCTGGTGATAGAGGTGGAGTTGCTGATCTTATTGCCAGCATCAAGATATCGAAGATTCCTATAGTTTGCATTTGTAATGATCGTTATAGCCAGAAGCTGAAGAGCCTTGTAAATTACTGTTTGCTACTCAACTTCAGGAAACCAACAAAGCAGCAGGTTATTTCATGCCACCATATTCTAATGATTGATGTAAATTATTGTTTGCTTTCCTACTATTGTCTATTACCCTATTATTGCCCTTACCTGTGACAACTGAACTGCTGTTCTCAATTGCTTGCTGCTACCCAGTTAATCTGATAAAATCCGCCTTCTTAATGTTTTTTCTGAACATAAGAAAACTTGGTTATATTCATTTTGGTATTTTTTTCTAATTGTTGGCAAAAGTTGCTTCTTTTTTGACTTTATGTTTTTTCTGGTTTACTTCTCCCATCTCACACTATATATACTAATACGGGGCAGGTTCAGCACTATTTGTATTTTTAACAAAAAAGAATTGTGTTTTGGGGTTGTTTTTAACTTCTGTACTCAACAGATGGGCAAGAGGTTGATGGAGATTGCCAGAAAAGAAGGCATTCAAGCTCAAGAGGTGTGTTCAATATGTTCTCAGGGTTCTGTTCTTATTGATGATCAAAACTTCAAAAAAAGTGGAAACATAGCTCAACTAATTCAATACTAAATCACTTAATATTCTTTGCATATTTCACGTTCAGTTGCTAATATATGGTTTCTCATCTGCTAGAATGCAATGGAAGAGCTTGCAGAAAGAGTACATGGGGATATTCGCATGGCACTCAACCATTTGCAATATATGAGTCTCTCTCAGTCTGTGGTCAAATATGATGATATAAGGTTGCGTCTTAATAGTAGCTCAAAAGATGAAGATATCTCTCCCTTCACGGCTGTGGACAAGTATTATTCCTTCTTTTTAGTATATCAATGTCATTCTATGGAGTTATTTAGAATTTTATTGTCAGTCGTTCAATGACCTCTTCATGTTTATTGATTAATTAACGTTTGGTGTGAAAGTACATACCCTGTCTAATTATGGAAGTGTTAAGGATTAACAAAGTTTTCCGATCACTTACTCTGCTCGCCCTATTTTGATCTTATTAATGCAAATGTATTTGATCTAGTCATTTCTTTTGGGGATGGGTTACTTTTTATTAGCATTGGGAACATATCACATTACAGATATACAATAGACCTGAAGTGGTCTGCCCCTTCCCCGGACCCTGCGCAAGCGGGAGCTACCTGCACCGGGCTGCCTTTAAAAAAAACCAAACTCCACCATTTTCCTAGTTTCTACTGTACATCCGTTGGAAAAGTACCTGACTTAAGTACATGATGATGCTGGTGCTGATGATGTTGAGCTTCATCTAAAGGTTTCATTTGTTGCTAAATTGATTTAGGATAAAATGTTTGTACATGTACTGAGATGCAGCCCTAGAAGCGGTCAAAAGAAGATGACGCCCTAGAGATCTTGGTATTTTTAGGAGAACAAGACTCAGTAGCTTTTTGTAATGGCTAAGCTCCCAACTAGTTTAAACACTTGGAAGTTAGAACTGTTTGCCCCTGCAATTAATTCGTCAGTTCGCTTTTATCTTTTTAATATAGATTTAGTGAGATTTAAGCAGAGCAAATGATATTTTTTCATTCACTTAGTTACATGCTCACTCCTGTCTAATTAAATGTATCTATGCTTATACTTGGTTAATTGCTTGAATGGCTTTCAAACCTAGTGTTCTTCATGGTTATTTATTCAACTTTCAGGCTATTTGGTTTCAATGGTGGGAGACTAAGGATGGATGAGAGAATCGACTTGAGCATGAGCGATCCTGATTTAGTTCCCCTTATTATCCAGGTTTTGAATCAAATTTGTTTTTGTCATCTGTGCAAATGTTAATCCTTCGTGTTTGCATCATGATTTTTTTATTACTATGTATTCCTTTTCTGTGTACTGAATGCAGAGCTACTTATGCTTGTATAATTGTAATGAAAAAATTCCACTTTTCAAGCCTGAACTATGGCCAAAATTCACTTTTCAACTGCGAACTCTAAAACCGTTTGAATAGTTTGCTTTTGTTTTTTATTTTTTCAGTTTTGCTTGTTCATGGTGGCAACATGCCAATAATGTGGTTAGAGTTCATGGTTGATTTTTTTTTTGAAATGTTGACTCTTTTAATTTATAGTAATCAGTAGTCTGTCATAGCGTGCAATTTAAGTGTTGAGCCTAAATTGCATCTATGTTTTTTGTTGCAAATTTAGGTCTTATTTGCTTCAAGGTTGATCATACCACAACTAACCCTTAGACAATACATGGTAACTGAAACCACAAGTGTGGCGGAAAGTTATGTTTATGTGGATGAGAAAGCGTGGCAAGCCATAACTGTGGCTAGAAACCAAACACACACCTAACAAATTGTAGCGTGCCTAAGGTTATCCATCAGACTACTTTTGTTTCTTGACTTTTTTTGGATTGATAGGTACAATAAGTCAATCTACAAGACTGCGAGTAGGTAACCATGTCACATGCCACACCCCTAAGCTCTATGAGCTAAGCTCCACTGCTAGTGATGCTTGGAGGCCGGTCGCTCTTGCTGAAGCCCACAACCGTGCCTCTGCACTGTTAATGCATCATCTAACTTAGGCTAATATTTCTGAATTGGTCAACATGAAGGCATTCCCATTTCATAGTAATGCTGTTACAGCTTCGCATATGTTGACACGTTTCTCCTGGAAAGCTTGGAAGCTAGCTTTCATTTTTTCTTTTCAATCATCTCAGTTATTATATGAAAGAAATTCCAGCTATTAGTTGCTGTATTGAACTACACATGATGGTTGAGTTGGCCTGTACCAGAATTGTGTGCAAATATGTGCTTTAGGACTGCTTCTGTCTTTGAATTATTGTGACCCTAGTTGCTTCTATCATTAAGCCTGGTTATATTCGCGTGCTAATATGTGCCATTGTAGGAAAATTATATCAATTATCGGCCTAGTGCCGCTGGGAAGGATGACAGTGGTGTTAAAAGAATGAATTATCTTGCCCGTGCCGCTGAGTCTATAGCGGACGGTGATATTGTTAATGTGCAAATAAGAAGATATCGACAGTGGCAGCTGTCCCAAGCTGCTTGTTTGGCTTCATCAATAGTACCGTATGTGCATTGATCTTTCCCAATGGTTATTCTGTAGCGGTATTGATTTATTCGAATGTTTCAACACAGTTTTCTAATCTCTTTCAAAAAATTTCAGTGCTGCTTTGATGCATGGAAATAGAGAAGTCCTTGAAGCAGTAAAGTTCAAACCCTAAGCATCCATTACTACTATTGAGTATATTCTATTTTTTCTGAATTTTAGTAGACTGATTTGGATACTGATTTTCTGCAGGGTGAACGAAACTTTAATAGGTTTGGTGGATGGTTGGGCAAGTACTCAACTACTAACAAAAACAAAAGGCTACTGGAAGATGTCCATAGTCATATTCTTGCATCACAGCAAGCTAATTTGGATAGGTGGGTATAGTCCAAAACTAGCTTGCTTTCTGCCGAATCCTACTTTGTTAAGTTTCTGGATTAGTAGTAAAATTGGTACTTATCCTGGAACCACCAAAACCATGTTTCACTGGTAAAGAGTAGGGTACTTATGTACATTGATTGCTGGATTATCGATATAGATCAGAGAACAAAAAAAAACAAGCCAATGATTTTCTTGGCTAATTGTTTTATTACTTGTAACCATGATAAAATGATATGGAACTTTCAGCATGAGTTAAGGACCACATTATCATCTGCTAGGAAAAAATATGGGCCATGGACTTCTTTTAAGTGGCCAGCCAACTATTAGTTGCTGGACATGGCTTGCTCATTTTCCAATGTAACTACTTATGAACAAGTGCCTTAACAGTCAGTGAATTAGGGGGTGGTGGTGGTGGTGCCTTACCCTTCTCTTAACTTGCCTTGGTCACATCTTCGAGATGGAAGATTATGATTTTCTATTTCAAACCATGTAAGCTGAAAAAACAGATCGTCTTTGTGTTGTAAACAACTAATCATTTACCAGAACTCAAGATCCTTTGACAAAAGTTGTAATTTGAAAGACCGTAAAGGATCTGTGCTATAGTTTCATTGTAGTCTCAGTCTTGTAATTGTTGGGATCTGCAGGGAGGCGTTGAGGCTCGATTATCTCACTCTTCTCTTGAGACAGTTGACTGACCCACTGAAGACAATGCCTAAGGTATTGTTTATCATAACCTTTTTGGACTATTCTTGATCATTCACTCAATGAGTGAAGCATAAAATTGATTTTTTGTTCAAAGCTTCCATAGAAGATTCATCGAAATATCATATGTCAACTGCTGCATTTGTTCAAGCATATTGCTGCATATTGTACGAATTGTGCCTTGACAGGTCTGCTCCTTATGAGGAAGTAATGCATGATGAATTGGCTAATTATAATTTTAATAAAAAGAGGAGAAATCTTATTTTTTGTTATTTAAGGATTTTGTCAAGAGGCTAGGCGGGGTTTGACACACAAAGGCTTGCAACCTTGCATGCTTTCTCAATTCAACTATTATCATCTTAGAATTAGTATTTCTTTTGTTGGCAAAACATGCACTCTGCACGCACACTATTGGCTATTCGTTTGCAATGCAGTAATCACGCATGGCATCTCCCATGGGGAAACCTTTATCTGAGAAATCTGCCTGTGATCTTATGTTTGTAATTTCCTGCAGGAGGAGGCTGTCCAAAAGGTGGTGGAGTTTATGGATACCTACTCTTTAAGCCAGGAAGACTTTGACACGCTTGTTGAATTATCTAAATTTAAGGTTGGTTATTATTCTAAAAACTGCCTGATGGTATTCATTAACTGTCTCTTTGAGTGGCAAATTAGTTAATAGATAATACATATACTTAAACGTATTTGGTTTAATGTAATGTTAAAGTTATGCATTGTAGATATTCTAGATGATGTAAACTATGTTGCACTGTGCTAATTATTTTGAGAACGTGTTTGTGGTAGTTGCGTCTGCAACTGTTGCATTTACCTTCTGTGTAATGTTTTCATAGTTTGCATCGTGGGAGCTATAAAAATTGCTTGAAAACATCAGTGAAATATGAAGCTCGTGATGGTGTGGAATTCTGGACATGATAATTCGTGCAGTAGTGATGAGAATACAGAGACAAGTTAAAAAATACAACAAAGAAACAATAGAATCTACTTGGTCGGACAATGTATGTTTTCAGTATCGCAGTATTTGCCATCAACTCCACAAGCTTATGTAGCTTGTCAAAGATTAGGTCCTTTATTTGTTTTTCGGTGCATTGTTGTTCAATTCAGATCTTTATCATTACAACCCAGTTCACTGCTCAAATTAATTTGTTGAAGCATCCAAGCAGGATTCTTAGTTGAGCAATGTTGTTTCAATGTAATTTGATTACCCTCTTTCCTTTACATGGTGCTGAATATATTTTTGTTCTGCAGGGCCATCCAAATCCTATGGATGGTATTCAACCAGCTGTTAAAAGTGCCTTGACGAAGGCATACAAACAAGGAAGTAGCTCTCGTGTTGTTCGATCAGCAGATCTAATAAATATCCCTGGCATGAAAAAAACTTTAAAGAAACGAGTGGCAGCAATCCTGGAGCCATTGGATGAGAGTTTGCCTGAAGAAACTGGAGTAGCATCTGCAGAAGGTGATGAAGAGGAATTGTCTGATGCTGAAAATGATGGTACGTGCTTTTTTCTCGGTAAATGAATATATTGTACCAAAAGAGAATCTTTAATCTTTAATGCTTGCTGTTGTACATATTGATTAGTGTGTTCTGTTTTAGGAATACAGATAAATCTGTTGACACAATTGGTACCAGTATTGCTACAACATTTTCATATGCATTTTCATTCGTTATTTTATCTGTAACATGCCATACAGTATGTCTTTAGCCAGTCATGATACGGTGTATCTGGTGTTGGCAGAGATACTAATCGAGTAATCATCAGTCCAAGGAACTATGAATAAATATCTGTAATAAGACTACGTTTTGTCTGTACTTATTTGCTCCAAACTTCTAACATTCAGTCGGAAGGATCACAGTGGTCAGTCAGGCTCTTTTTTTAGTTTGTATTACCACCAAATTCAGGCCTACTCCCATGTAGTTTGTTCTGTGAAAAGTGGGATATCAGAGTGCAATATCTGTAACATGCAATGCACGGCTAGAAGAATTATTTTCTGCAGAGTATTGTTGCTGTACCTAATATATTCCTACTTGCGTAAAAGCGTACATGGGTTTGCAGCAGGGGCAGAAATTCAATGAGAAACATGGAATCTGGTCTTCAGTCAGGCTTATAGATCTGTCGCAGATGCTAGCAAATTTCTCGGTGCCTGATGCTCTTTTCTTTTCTGGGTACACCTAATGTTCTTTAGTAATGCTGGAAAACTGTTGGGAGGGTCATGGAATTGTTGTTCCATCACAAGAAACTTTGTCTTCTCTGATCTTGGAAATGTTTGTGTAGCTATGCCTGTCAAATAAACCAAACAGTGCTGTGTTCATATTTATACACGCCTCATATATAGCATCAATGATGTAATTTTGGATGGTAGTTTTTTGTATCACCGCTGTACTGATCGGCGCAGCAGAGTCATACCTACTTTATTTTTTGTACTAGTCAATTTTCAGCGCATTGACTGCTTCTGTTTTTCTTTCAGATGAACTTGTGCCTGGTGACTCGAAGCCAAAACTGGACCTGCAGAGTGATAATAAGAAAGGTTATTTGTCATATTCTGCCTTGTTTGATATTGTTATTATCGTCAGGATATATAATAACTAATTTATATGTTGGATTCCACTCGCAGGAATTCAAGTGCAGCTCAACCTGAAGAGCAATGGCAACGGGTCGAGCGCAAAGAAGGCGCCAGCAGCAAGATCAAAAGCTCCTGGGTCTGCAGGGAAGGCTGTCGGAGGCTCAGGCGGGAAGCGGAAGAGGTAGCCTACCGCCGCCGCACAGTAAGTGTCTAGTATGTATATACTATACCCAAATGTCATGTGATAATACCTGACCTGTCAATCGTCGTGAGATACATTTGATCTGATCACTATGCTGTTGGTTTCAGATGATGACTGGCTGGAAGCAACAGACCCCAGATAGTTGGTGGTCTCGTGTTTGGTTTCTCCTGTTACCCCAGTTGTTCCCATTTGTAGGGAAAACCTGTTTGCTTGCACTTCATTTGCTCTTGTGTTTCTCGCCGCTGCCGGAGGGGCTTGTTTAGCGTGTGAGCTTTTTCTCCTGACGCAATCCGCTCTGAATCTGAAACGGTTAGGTGTGTGTATTTTTCAGAGATGTAAACCTGAAACTAGAGAACATCTGGATGCCTGGTTCTGCCTGTTCCCACTGAATGCTCGTCTAGCTTGCTGTAGATAACATGGTTGTAACACGCGAAAGGACGAACATGCAATCTGCTGTGATCTTCTGTTGTGTTGTTCATCTCGTAGTGTGAGCTTGGTATGTCTGATCTGGGTTTGTGGTCTGAACAGCCCACGGTCGCTCTTTCTCGTACAGGCGTGGTGTTGGCAAGGTCGCCCTTGCTCTTAAGCGTCGTTGAGGAGAGATTAGCAATTAATATAGGACTTGGTGTTGGTAGGACTTTTAGGACTTTGCGCAAGGATGAAATCTGAATGGTCCATTCATGCCAAGAGATTAGCAATTAATATAGTGACTGAATTAATACCCAGACAATACACAGTTTAATTCGGCAAAGTACGCGTACATGAGTTGGTAGATAGTCATCTTATGGAGATGGATACAAGCGAATCCACAAGCAAAATACTGCCATGACTGCTTTGGCATGTTAATGTGACGCAGACCAATTAAATGATGACCAGATGGAGGGTCTGCCACGCTTTAACACTTCACTTAAATGTCTGGTGCGAAATGCTGGTGGGCGTGATGAAGATATTTGTATCCAGTGTACTGCACATACCCGTCCCAGGGCATGACGCAGACCATTTACATCAGCTCCAGCGTTTTGCATCTATGGCAAGAATTATATCACCGCCTGAATTGTCTGCTTAGTTCAGTCACGAAAGAGACCTATAATAAATCAAGAAAATCCGTTTCGTGCACCTGAACACAACCACCTGGCCCATATATTTATAATCTTGCTTGTGCACCTAACACAGCTACGTGGATCAAAGACGTCTCCATCATTGAATCGTCGCCATTTTCTCTGGGAGTGGTTACTTGCACGCAAATGAATGCAGGCGTAGCGGTAGGCTGGTTGTAACGGGGTATCATATACTGGTATCATGCATATGTTATCAGTGTATAATACTACCTTATTAATGCATAGTATCATATATTAGTATCATATAATACTTTAGTTATTGTCATGCATGACACATACTATAATATCATTTATTATGATACGGTATCATGATATGATACTCAATTCTCTTTTCTTCATTTAATTTTATGGCACTTTATCAAAATTGTCTAGTTGACATGCATGATACTAACTATGATACTACCATTACGACTAGATAGTTAGTATATTCATATGTGGACACCAAAACATATTCTAACAAACGCATACATGTAGAGGAGATGATACAACCGTATAAACATGCCAAATTTCAGGGTCAACACTTGATGTTGATCTCGGGTCAACACACCAGTACATGAGTTGATGTCTTCTTGCCCTGTGAGATGTTGATCCAATCCAAAATGCTTAATTGATTATGCGATTATGCGGCAGACGACGTGGGATTGAAAATGAAATGTTGGCGAGTGCTTAGTCTGTGGACATTGCACACCATATTTTTTATCCGATTGCATTAATTAAACAAAGTATTACAATCATCGGAATCACTAACTTCCGAAGGAAAATTCCCTAGCCAACACGCATTGCGCTGCTTATCCTCTTTGACTCAGCGTGTCCTAGGCAGCGCAAGAGGTGAAACCATGAAAGAGGTGTTACTTGTTACCCAAACAAATTTGAAGCTAAATATTTTGGGCTCCCGAGATGAATAAGAAAAGTTCAAAAGCTTGCAGGAGAGACTGCCAAAGCGACTGCTTCAATGGGGTGAAATTTACCTTTCTCAAGGTGGGAAGGAGATCATGTTAAAGGCCGTTGTGCATGCACTGCTAGTGTACGTGATGGGTGTTTTCAAACTCCCAGCCGGGCTTTGTGTTGAGCTAACAAAGATGGTGACAAACTTTTGATGGGACGCGGACAAAGAAAAACGACGCACTCACTGGATCTCTTGGGAGTTGGGACAGTATGCTCCGGCCAAAGACGATGGGAGGAGTGGGGTTCAAGAACCCGCGTCTCTTTAATCAAGCATTGTTACCCCCAACAAGCCTGACATCTAACTAATAACTTATGTGCGTAGGTGCTTCGTGCAAAGTACTACCCGAACGGGTTCCTCATGTACACAGTATTCACAGAGAATGCTTCCTCGACTAGGCACGTGGTCGTGCATGGTTTGCAGCTCCTAAAGAAAGATAGTATTTGGCATGTAGATAATGGGGCCAGCATCCGGGCATGGCATGACCCATAGGTCCCTCGCAGTGCATCATACCGGTCGATTACCACGCGGCATCGATGTTGCTTGCTCTGGGTCGCGATTTCCAGATGGCTGATAGTTAGTTCATGCATGCCTTCATGGACTGCTCAACTCATATAGCAACACTTCTTCCATGTGGACATTGCATATGTTCTAAATATCAAACTATTGAGGTGCCTTGAGGAAGACTTTATCGCCTGGCATCCTGACCAACACTATTTGTTCTCAGTTCATACCGCCTATGCGCTTGGCCTATAGGTTATTATGGATGAACATGGGATTGTTCCGACAAATGTGTACCCCGTCGGTACACGCCTAGCCTCAAAGCTCATTTGGAAATGCTCTGCACCGCTAAAAATACACATACTTGCATGGAAATTTGCTGGAATCACATGGCGATTGTGTTATATGCGGGGTACAGGAGGAATCGACACATCATGCTCTTGCCAAGTGCCCTCATGCGAAAAGGATGTGGGATGATATGTGCTCAAACTGGGATCTCCCCGACGAAAGCATGCTTCTCTTTGATGGGGATGAATGGCTTCTTCGACCGCTTTATGAGATAAATGAGAAGCAACGGTTGATGGTACTCATGCTCTTGTGGGGGATATGGCACGTTCAGAATGAGATAACACATGATAAACCTAAGGTATCGGTTGAAGCTTCAAGGAGATTCCTCTCTAGTTATGTGGAGAATCTCTTGCTAATTAAGCAACACTAGAAAGAAGACATGGTGAAGCGCAAGAAAGTGGTGAACTATTCTGGGAGGAATCTACTTGCACTTCCCTTGTTGGGGTAACAATGCTTGATTAAAGAGCCGCAGGTTCTTGAACCCCACTCCTCTCATCGTCTTTGGCCGGAGCATACGGTCCCAACTCCCAAGAGATCTAGTGAGCGCTCCGTTTTCCTTTGTCCGCAACCCATCAAAAGTTCGTCATCATCTTTGTTAGGTCATCACAAAGCCCGATTGGGAGTTTCAAAACACCCATCACGTACACTGGCAGTGCCTGCGCAACAGCCTTTAACATGATCTCCCTCCCACCTTGAGAAAGGTAAATTTCACCCCATTGAAGCAGTCGCTTTGGCAGTCTCTCCTGCAAGCTTTTGAACTTTTCTTTATTCATCTCCCATCCGGCGCCTGGAGCCCGAGATACTTAACTTCAAAGTTGTCTGGGTAACAAGTAACACCTCTTTCACGGTTTCACCTCCTGTGCTGCCTTGGACATAGTGAGTGAAAGAGGATAAGCAGCGCACTGCTCGTTGGCAAGGGAATTTTCCTTCAGAAGTTAGTGATTCCGATGATTGTTTTTTTGAACGGTCACCGGGGGGCGGGGGGGGGGGGGGGGGGGAGAGGATCCCCACCTGAATATATTGCTCAAAAGCTGCCAAAGCCAAGAGTCACCCCTTGACTTTGGCTGATCCAATCTATAAGGGAAACCAGATAAAAAACCTAAACAAGTTGACCCCGTTTATGAGGGAAATCGGGCCGAAAACCGTACAAGTAACAAGGTTATAGAAGATGAGAAAAAATGCCACCCAGGAGAAGGCAAGACCTAGCTAGCAGGCAGAAAGACCAACACCACGAGAGACACAAGTAGATGTGGAGTGCTTGTTGGAAATATGCCCTAGAGGCAATAATAAATTAGTTATTATTATATTTCCTTGTTCATGATAATCATTTATTATCCATGCTAGAATTGTATTGATAGGAAACTCAGATACATGTGTGGATACATAGACAACACCATGTCCCTAGTAAGCCTCTAGTTGACTAGCTCGTTGATCAATAGATGGTTACGGTTTCCTGACCATGGACATTGGATGTCATTGATAACGGGATCACATCATTAGGAGAATGATGCGATGGACAAGACCCAATCCTAAGCCTAGCACAAAGATCGTGTAGTTCGTATGCTAAAGCTTTTCTAATGTCAAGTATCATTTCCTTAGACCATGAGATTGTGCAACTCCCGGATACCGTAGGAGTGCTTTGGGTGTGCCAAACTTCACAACGTAACTGGGTGGCTATAAAGGTGCACTAAGGGTATCTCTGAAAGTGTCTGTTGGGTTGACATGAATCGAGACTGGGATTTGTCACTCCGTGTGACGGAGAGGTATCTCTGGGCCCACTCGGTAGGACATCATCATAATGTGCACAATGTGATCAAGGAGTTGATCATGGGATGATGTGTTACGGAATGAGTAAAGAGACTTGCCGGTAACGAGATTGAACAAGGTATCGGGATACCGACGATCGAATCTCGGGCAAGTATCGTACCGCTAGACAAAGGGAATTGTATACGGGATTGATTAAGTCCTTGACATCGTGGTTCATCTGATGAGATCATCGTGGAACATGTGGGAGCCAACATGGGTATCCAGATCCTGCTGATGGTTATTGACCGGAGAGTCATCTCGGTCATGTCTGCATGTCTCCCGAACCCGTAGGGTCTACACACTTAAGGTTCGGTGACGCTAGGGTTATAGAGATATAAGTATGCGGTAACCCAAAAGTTGTTCGGAGTCCTGGATGAGATCCCGGACGTCACGAGGAGTTCCGGAATGGTCCGAAGGTAAATAATTATATATAGGAAGTGCTATTTCGGCTATCGGGACAAGTTTCGGGGTCATCGGTATTGTACCAGGACCACCGGAAGGGTCCCGGGGGTCCACCGGGTGGGGCCACCTGCCCCGGGGGGGCCACATGGGCTGTAGGGGGTGCGCCTTGGCTTGTATGGGCCAAGGGCACCAGCCCCAAGAGGCCCATGCGCTAAGAGATGAGGGAAAGGAAGAGTCCTAAAGGGGGAAGGCACCTCCTAGGTGCCTTGGGGAGGAGGGACTCCTCCCTGGCCGCACCCTTCCTTGGAGGAAGGGCCAAGGCTGCGCCTCCCCCTCTCCCTTGGTCTTATATATAGTGGGGGGAAGGGAGGGCAGCCCAACCTAAGCCCTGGCGCCTCCCTCTCCCTCCCATGACACATCTCCCTCCTCCCGCAGCGCTTGGCGAAGCCCTGTTGGAATCCCGCTACTTCCACCACCACGCCGTCGTGCTGCTGGATCTCCATCAACCTCTCCTTACCCCTTGCTCGATCAAGAAGGAGGAGACGTTGCTGCTCCGTACATGTGTTGAACGCGGAGGCGCCGTCCGTTCGGCGCTAGGATCATCGGTGATTTGGATCACGACGAGTACGACTCCATCAACCCCGTTCTCTTGAACGCTTCCGCTTAGCGATCTACAAGGGTATGTAGATGCACTCTCCTTCCCCTCGTTGCTGGTTTCTCCATAGATAGATCTTGGTGACACGTAGGAAAATTTTGAATTTCTGCTACGTAACCCAACAGTGGCATCATGAGCTAGTTCTATGCGTAGTTTCTATACTCGAGTAGAACACAAAGTAGTTGTGGGCATTGATTTTGTTCAATATGCTTACCGTTACTAGTCCAATATTGATTCGGTGGCATTGTGGGATGAAGCGGCCCGGACCGACCTTACACGTACTCTTACGTGAGACTGGTTCCACCGACTGACATGCACTAGTTGCATAAGGTGGCTAGCGGGTGTCTGTCTCTCCCACTTTAGTCGGATCGGATTCGATGAAAAGGGTCCTTATGAAGGGTAAATAGCAATTGGCATATCACGTTGTGGTTTTTGCGTAGGTAAGAAACGTTCTTGCTAGAAACCCATACCAGCCACGTAAAACATGCAAACAACAATTAGAGGACGTCTAACTTGTTTTTGCAGGGTATGCTATGTGATGTGATATGGCCAAGAAGAATGTGATGAATGATATGTGATGTATGAGACTGATCATGTTCTTGTAATAGGAATCACGACTTGCATGTCGATGAGTATGACAACCGGCAGGAGCCATAGGAGTTGTCTTAATTTATTTATGACCTGTGTGTCAACATAAACGTCATGTAATTACTTTACTTTATTGCTAACCGTTAGCTGTAGAAGTAGAAGTAATAGTTGGCGAGACAACTTCATGAAGACACGATGATGGAGATCATGATGATGGAGATCATGGTGTCATGCCGGTGACGATGATGATCATGGAGCCCCAAAGATGGAGATTAAAAGGAGCAATATGATATTGGCCATATCATGTCACTATTTGATTGCATGTGATGTTTATCATGTTTTTGCATCTTATTTGCTTAGAACGACGGTAGTAAATAAGATGATCCCTCACTAAAATTTCAAGAAGGTGTTCCCCCTAACTGTGCACCGTTGCGAAAGTTCGTTGTTTCGAAGCACCACGTGATGATCGGGTGTGATAGATTCTTACGTTCGAATATAACGGGTGTTGACGAGCCTAGCATGTACAGACATGGCCTCGGAACACATGCGAAACACTTAGGTTGACTTGACGAGCCTAGCATGTACAGACATGGCCTCGGAACACAAGAGACCGAAAGGTCGAGCATGAGTCGTATGGTAGATACGATCAACATGAAGATGTTCACCGATGATGACTAGTCCGTCTCACGTGATGATCGGACACGGCCTAGTTAACTCGGATCATGTAATCACTTAGATGACTAGAGGGATGTCTATCTGAGTGAGAGTTCATAAGATGAACTTAATTATCCTGAACATAGTCAAAAGGTCTTCGCAAATTATCTCGTAGCTCGCGCTTTAGTTCTACTGTTTAGTTAGGTTCCTAGAGAAAATTTAGTTGAAAGTTGATAGTAGCAATTATGCGGACTAGGTCCGTAAACTGAGGATTGTCCTCATTGCTTCATAGAAGGCTTATGTCCTTAATGCACCGCTCAGTGTGCTGAACCTCGAACGTTGTCTGTGGATGTTGCGAACATCTGACATACACATTTTGATAACTACGTGATAGTTCAGTTAAACGGTTTAGAGTTGAGGCACCGAAGACGTTTCGAGACGTCGCGAAACATATGAGATGTTTCGAGGGATGAAATTGGGATTTCAGGCTCGTGCCCATGTCAAGAGGTATAAGACCTCCGACGATTTTCTTAGCCTGCAAACTATGGGAGAAAAGCTCAATTGTTGAGCTTGTGCTCAGATTGTTTGAGTACAACAATCATTTGAATCGAGTGGGAGTTAATCTTCCAGATGAGACAGTGATGGTTCTCCATAGTCACTGCCACCAAGCTATTAGAGCTTCGTGATGAACTATAACATATCAGGGATAGACATGATGATCCTTGAGCAACTCGCGATGTTTGACACCGCGAAAGTAGAAATCAAGTTGGAGCATCAATTGTTGATGGTTAGCAAAATCACTAGTTTCAAGAAGGGCAAGGGTAAAAAGGGATGCTTCATGAAACGGCAAATCAGCTGCTGCTCTAGTGAAGAAACCCAAGGTTGAACCCAAACCCGAGACTAAGTGCTTCTGTAATAAGGGGAACAGCCACTGGAGCAGAATTACCCTAGATACTTGGTAGATGAGAAGGCTGTCGATAGAAGTATATTGGATATACATTATGTTAATGTGTACTTTACTAGTACTCCTAGTAGCACCAAGGTATTAGATACCGGTTCGGTTACTAAGTGTTAGTAACTCGAAACAAAAAGCTACGGAATAAACGGAGACTAGCTAAAGGTGAGATGACGATATGTGTTGGAAGTATTTCCAAGGTTGATCAAATATCGTACGCTCCCTCTACCATCGAGATTGGTGTTTGCGTTGAGCATAGACATGATTGGATTATGTCTATCGCAATACGGTTATTCATTTAAGGAGAATAATGGTTACTCTGTTTATTTGAATAATACCTTCAATGGTCTTACACCTAAAATGAATGGTTTATTGAATCTCGATCGTAGTGATACACATGTTCATGCCAAAAGATAGTAATGATAGTACCACCTACTTGTGGCGCTGCCACTTAAGTCATATCGGTATAAAACGCATGAAGAAGCTCCATGTTGATGGATCTTTTGGACTCACTCATTTTTTGAAAGGATTGAGACATGCGAACCATGTTTGTTGGTAGATATGCATGAAGAAACTCTATACAGATGGATCGTTTGGACTCACTTGATTTTGAATCACTTGAGACATGCAAATCATACCACATGGGCAAGATGACTGAAAGCCTTGTTTTCAGTAAAATGGAACTAGAAAGCAACTTGTTGGAAGTAATACATTTTGATGTGTGCAGTCCAATGAGTGCTGAGGCATGTAGTGGATATTGTTATGTTCACAAATGATTTGAGTAGATGTTGAGTATATTTACTTGATGAATCACGAGTCTGAATTATTGAAAGGTTCAAGTAATTTCAGGGTGAAGTTGAAAGATCGTCGTGACAAGAGGATAAGATATCTATGATATGATCATAGAGATGAATATCTGAATTACGAGTTTGGCATAGAATTAAGACATTGTGGAAATTGTTTCACAACTAATATAGCCTCGAACACCATAGTGTGATGGTGTGTCCGAACATCATAACTGCACCCTATTGGATATGATGCATTATCGAATTACCATGATAGTTTATGGGTTAGGCATTAGAGACAACCACATTCACTTTAAATAAGGCACCACGTAATTCCGATGAGATGACACCGTATGAACTATGGTTTAGAGAAACCTAAGCTGTCATTTCTTAAAAGTTTGGGGCAGCGACGCTTATGTGAAAAAAGCTTCAGGCTGATAAGCTCGAACCCAAAGCGGATAAATGCATCTTCATAGGACACCCAAAACAGTTGGGTATACCTCCTGTCTCAGATTCGAAAGCAATAAGGGATTGTTTCTAGAATCGGGTCCTTTCTCGAGGAAAAGTTTCTCTCGAAAGAATTGAGTGGGAGGATGGTGGAGGCTTGATGAGGTTGTTGAACCGTCTCTTCAACTAGTGTGTGACAGGGCACAGGGAGTTGTTCCTGTGGCACCTACACCAATTGAAGTGGAAGCTTATGATAGTGATCATGAAACTTCAGATCAAGTCACTACCAAACCTCGTGGGATGACAAGGATGCGTACTACTTTAGAGTGGTACGTAATCCTGTCTTGGAAGTCATGTTGCTAGACAACAATGAACCTACGAGCTATGGAGAAGCGATGGTGGGCCTGGATTCCAATAAATGGCTCGAGGCCATAAAATCCGAGAGAGGATCCATGTATGGAAACAAAGTGTAGACTTTGGCAGAACAGCTCGATGGTCGTAAGGCTGTTGAGTGCAGATGGATTTTAAAAGGAAGACAGACAATGATGGTAAGTATTACCATTAAGAAAGCTCAACTTGTCGTTAAGATTTTTTCCGACAAGTTCAAGGAGTTGACTATGATGAGACTTTCTCACTCGTAGCGATGCTAAGAGTCTGTTGGAATTATATTAGCGATTACTGCATTATTTATGAAATCTTGCAGATAGGATGTCAAAAAACATTGTTTCCTTGACTATTTTCTTGAGGAAAGGTTGTATGTGATACAACCAGAAGGTTTTGTCAATCCTGAAAGATGCTAACAATTATGCAAAGCTCCAGCAATCCTTCTAAGGACTGGAGTAAGCATCTCGGAGTTGGAATGTACGCTCTGATGAGATGATCAAAGATTTTGGGTTTATACAAAGTTTATGAGAAACTTGTATTTCCAAAGAAGTGAGTGGGAGCACTATGGAATTTCTGATGAGTACATGTTGTTGACATATTGTGGATCAGAAATGACGTAGAATTTCTGGTAAGCATATAGGGTTATTTGAAAAGTGTTTTTCAATGGAAAGCCTGGATTAAGCTACTTGAACATTAAGCATCAAGATCTATAAGGATAGATCAAAACGCTTAATGGTACTTTCAAATGAGCACATACCTTGACATGATCTTGAAGGTGTTCAAGATGGATCAGTCAAAGAAGGAGTTCTTGCCTGAGTTGTAAGGTATGAAGTTAAGACTTAAAGCTCGACCACGGCAGAATAGAGAGAAAGGACGAAGGTCGTCCCCTATGCTTAAGACATAGGCTCTACAGTATGCTATGCTGTGTACCGCACCTGAAATGTGCCTTGCCATGAGTCAGTCAAGGGGTACAAGAGTGATCTAAGAATGGATCACAAGACAGCGGTCAAAGTTATCCTTAGTAACTAGTGGACTAAGGAATTTTCTCGATTATGGAGGTGGTAAAAGAGTTCATCGTAAAGGGTTACGCCGATGCAAACTTTGACACTAATCCAGATTATCCTGAGTAGTAAACTGAATTCGTATAGTAGAACAATTATTTGGAATAGCTCCAAATGTAGCGTAGTAGCTGCATCTACAAGATGACATAGAGATTTGCGAAGTACATACGGATCTGAAAGATTCAGACCCGTTGACTATAACATCTCTCACATGCATAACATGTTCAAACCCAGAACTCATCGAGTGTTAATCACATGGTAATGTGAACTAGATTATTGACTCTAGTAAACTCTTTGGGTGTTAGTCACATGGGGATGTGACCTTGAGTGTTAATCACATATCGATGTGAACTGGATTATTGACTCTAGTGCAAGTGGGAGACTGTTGGAAATATGCCCTAGAGGCAATAATAAATTAGTTATTATTATATTTCCTTGTTCATGATAATCGTTTATTATCCATGCTAGAATTGTATTGATAGGGAACTCAGATACATGTGTGGGTACATAGACAACACCATGTCCCTAGTAAGCCTCTAGTTGACTAGCTCGTTGATCAATAGATGGTTATGGTTTCCTGACCATGGACATTGGATGTCATTGATAACGGGATCACATCATTAGGAGAATGATGTGATGGACAAGACCCAATCCTAAGCCTAGCACAAAGATCGTGTAGTTCGTATGCTAAAGCTTTTCTAATGTCAAGTATCATTTCCTTAGACCATGAGATTGTGCAACTCCTGGATACCATAGGAGTGCTTTGGGTGTGCCAAACGTCACAACGTAACTGGGTGGCTATAAAGGTGCACTATGGGTATCTCCGAAAGTGTCTGTTGGGTTGACACGAATCGAGACTGGGATTTGTCACTCCATGTGACGGAGAGGTATCTCTGGGCCCACTCGGTAGGACATCATCATAATGTGCACAATGTGATCAAGGAGTTGATCATGGGATGATGTGTTACGGAATGAGTAAAGAGACTTGCTGGTAACGAGATTGAACAAGGTATCGGGATACCAACGATCGAATCTCGGGCAAGTATCATACCGCTAGACAAAGGGAATTGTATACGGGATTGATTAAGTCCTTGACATCGTGGTTCATCCGATGAGATCATCGTGGAACATGTGGGAGCCAACATGGGTATCCAGATCCCGCTGATGGTTATTGACCGGAGAGTCATCTCGGTCATGTCTGCATGTCTCCCGAACCCGTAGGGTCTACACACTTAAGGTTCGATGACGCTAGGGTTATAGAGATATAAGTATGCGGTTACCCGAAAGTTGTTCGGAGTCCCGGATGAGATCCCGGACGTCACGAGGAGTTCCGGAATGGTCCGGAGGTAAAGAATTATATATAGGAAGTGCTATTTCGGCTATCGGGACAAGTTTCGGGGTCATCGGTATTGTACCGGGACCACTGGAAGGGTCCCGGGGGTCCACCAGGTGGGGCCACCTGCCCCGGGGGGGCACATGGGCTGTAGGGGGTGCGCCTTGGCCTGTATGGGCCAAGGGCACCAGCCCCAAGAGGCCCATGCGCCAAGAGATGAGGGAAAGGAAGAGTCCTAAAGGGGGAAGGCACCTCCTAGGTGCCTTGGGGAGGAGGGACTCCTCCCTGGCCGCACCCTTCCTTGGAGGAAGGGCCAAGGCTGCGCCTCCCCCCTCTCCCTTGGCCCTATATATAGTGGGGGGAAGGGAGGGCAGCCCAACCTAAGCCCTGGCGCCTCCCTCTCCCTCCCATGACACATCTTCCTCCTCCCGCAGCGCTTGGCGAAGCCCTGTTGGAATCCCGCTACTTCCATCACCACGCTGTTGTGCTGCTGGATCTCCATCAACCTCTCCTTCCCCCTTGCTCGATCAAGAAGGAGGAGACGTCGCTGCTCCGTACGTGTGTTGAACGCGGAGGTGCCGTCCGTTTGGCGCTAGGATCATCGGTGATTTGGATCACGACGAGTACGACTCCATCAACCCCGTTCTCTTGAACGCTTCCGCTTAGCGATCTACAAGGGTATGTAGATGCACTCTCCTTCCCCTCGTTGCTGGTTTCCATAGATAGATCTTGGTGACACGTAGGAAAATTTTGAAATTCTGCTACGTAACCCAACAGTGCTGTCGAGGGATCACAATACTAAGACTCTGCAAACAACCTAACGCACCGCACTGGCATGCGTACCAAGCCCCATGGCACCACAGAGGATCAACCATAATCAACGAGTGCCAAACCTTAACACGAACCTTGACTAGGAGATCCGCCACAGGCGGTCGAAACGATTAGGAGGTTGGGGAGGCATCATTGTGTCGTCATTGAGCAAAGGTGAGCCAACATAGCACCAAGAGCCCAAAGCTCGCCGCAGCACAACGGTAACCATGGGAGGGTCTTGAGCATGCACAACAACAGGATAGAGACCACGCGAAGGACAGCCAAAGAGAAACACATGAAGAAGAAACACACCACTGTCGGCACCAAGCTCGCCGCACCACCACCACCAAACGCACCACCCTCAACCACATGCCGCAACAGGAACCGCCGCTTTGGGCCCCCAAGATGACGCCTCCAAGGAGGAAGTGCTGTCGAAGATGCAACACCATCATCCGATCCGGTGAGCCCGATCTTAGGTTTTCACCCGGTGACTACAAAGCAAAGTAGCACAGGTGCTGGAGCTCCACAACGGCACCTCCTACGAGGAAGGCGACGTCCATAGACGCCGCTGCCATCGACATCGACATAGTCGATGCAAGGTTCTCACCCGTAGTTTGAGCACATCCGTACAACAAGACGGCCTGAACCACACCGAAGCAGATCCACACGACATAGCTCGGAGACCACGCCTCTAGGAAGGTATACGACGCCGGGATGGCGCCGTCGTGGTCGGCTCACACAATGGGTGAGCAGGGATCTCTCCCAGAGCACAAGCGCACATGACCCAAATCGGTCCACTGAGGTCAAGATCGCCATACCGGGGACGGGGACGTCGGCAAACTTTGACCACTACCAAAACTGGAGCCGGCACGCCGGCCGCTCCAGTCCCACCTCGCCCCACAACTCACCAGACTCGCGCCCACCTTGACGCAGCACCACAGCAGCGCCCAGGAGACAGTAGGAAACCGACCAGCATGGAGACGAAGGAGCCGAAGGCAGGAAGGGGGGCGCCACCCCACCCCACTCGCTGGGAAGGAGCCGCTGGGCCGCAGCCCCGGATCCTGCCAACGACGCCACTGCGGCCGCCACTCGCCGGAGGCACAACCTCGAGGTCACCACACGCCGGAGCCACAACGCCGTGCAACCAGGAGGCCAGACTCCCCGACCGTGAGCCCCCACAAGGTGCCAGATCTGCGTCGCCGGAGGCCTAGCGCGCCCGAGCCATGCCCTACACGCCCACTCGGGCCATCCCGCGCGCCTTCCCGAATGCGGCCGCCCATGCCAGCACGCGTACCTGCGCGAGCGCCACGCCGAGCTCCCGCCATAGCAGACAGACCGCGCCGCCCCTGCCCGAGCTGGAGGAGGGAAGGACCCCGCCGCCGCCGAGCCACGCGGGCTTCGCTTGGCGACGTCCGCCGATGGCGGCTAGGGGAGGTGGGGACGGAGGGGAGCTCGCTGGCGGCGCCTAGGGTTCGCTCCCGGGCCACCCACCGATGATTGTAGTACTTTGTTAATTAATGCAAGGGCAGTGATCTGCGCTGGTGCACCAGCCGAACGATTTGGCCGGTCGGTTGCCTACCGTCGGATCGCTTTACCCAAGGCCATTAGATCATGCCCTTCTATCGCCCCCTTCCTTGCGCATGAACGACAATGGCGCCCTTCATCCCCTGCGGCGCCATGGACACTCCGAGGCGGCCGGTTAGCGTCCTTGTCGCCGGTTTCCATCCTTGTCGCCGGCTCGCGACCCTCGTCCCCGGTTGCCGGTCGCCGTCCTTGCCCCCGCTTGCCGATCTCCGTCCTTGTTGCCGCCCGGTCGCCATCCTTGCCCTCGGTCGCCGTCCTTGCCGCCCCCGGTCGCCGGTCGCCGTCCTCGTCGCCACCGGTCGTTCGCACGACTCCCCTGGTTGAAGCTTTTTTGTCATTACCGCTTGAAGCCTTTTCTCCTGGCGGTTGTGAAGGAAATATGCCCTAGAGGCAATAATAAAGTTATTATTTATTTTCTTATATCATGATAAATGTTTATTATTCATGCTAGAATTGTATTAACCGGAAACATAATACATGTGTGAATACATAGACAAACAGAGTGTCACTAGTATGCCTCTACTTGACTAGCTCGTTAATCGAAGATGGTTATGTTTCCTAACCATAGACATGAGTTGTCATTTGATTAACGGGATCACATCATTAGGAGAATGATGTGATTGACATGACCCATTCCATTAGCTTAGCACCCGATCGTTTAGTATGTTGCTATTGCTTTCTTCATGACTTATACATGTTCCTATGACTATGAGATTATGCAACTCCCGTTTACCGGAGGAACACTTTGTGTGCTACCAAACATCACAACTTAACTGGGTGATTATAAAGGTGCTCTACAGGTGTCTCCGAAGGTACATGTTGGGTTGGCGTATTTTGAGATTAGGATTTGTCACTCTGATTGTCGGAGAGGTATCTCTGGGCCCTCTCGGTAATGTACATCACTTAAGCCTTGCAAGCAATGCAACTAATAAGTTAGTTGCAAGATGATGTATTACAGAACGTGTAAAGAGACTTGCCGGTAACGAGATTGAACTAGGTATTGAGATACCGACGATCGAATCTCGGGCAAGTAACATACCGATGACAAAGGGAACAAACATATGTTGTTATGCGGTCTGACCGATAAAGATCTTCGTAGAATATGTAGGAGCCAATATGAGCATCTAGGTTCCGCTATTGGTTATTGACCGGAGACGTGTCTCGGTCATGTCTACATTGTTCTCGAACCCGTAGGGTCCGCACGCTTAACGTTACGATGACAGTTTCATTATGAGTTTATATATTTTGATGTACCGAAGGTTGTTCGGAGTCCCGGATGTGATCACGAACTTGACGAGGAGTCTCGAAATGGTCGAGACATAAAGATCGATATATTGGATGACTATATTTGGACACCGGAAAGGTTTCAGGTGAGATTGGGACAATACCGGATCACCGGGAGGTTATCGGAACCCCCGGGAGGTATATGGGCCTTATTGGGCCTTAGTGGAAAGGAGGGGAAAGGAGCAAGGGAGGGGGCGCCCCCCCAAGCCCAATCCGAATTGGGAGGGGGCCCGGCCCCCCTTTCCTTCCTCCCTCCTTCCTCTTCCTTCCCTCTCCTACTCCTAATAGGAAAAAGGGGAGTCCTACTCCCTATGGGAGTTGGACTCCCCCTTAGGGCGCACCACCCTCCTTGGCCGCCCCCTCCTCCACTCCTTTATATACGGGGGCAGAGGGGCACCCCATAGACAACAGTTGATCATTGATCTCTTAGCCGTGTGCGGTGCCCCTCTCCACCATAGTCCTCGATAATATTGTAGCGGTGCTTAGGCGAAGCCCTGCGACGGTAAAACATCAAGATCATCACCACGCCATCGTGCTGACTGAACTCATCCCCGACACTTTGCTGGATCAGAGTCCGGGGATCGTCATCGAGCTGAACGTGTGCTAAAACTCGGAGGAGCCGTAGTTTCGGTGCTTGATCGGTCGGGCCGTGAAGACGTACGACTACATCAACCGCGTTGTGCTAACGCTTCCGCTTCCGGTCTACGAGGGTACGTAGACAACACTCTCCCCTCTCGTTGCTATGCATCACCATGATCTTGCGTGTGCGTAGGATTTTTTTTGAAATTACTACGTTACCCAACAGGTTGAAGCTTTTTCATTGCCGTTTGAAGCTTTTTCCACCATTGAAGCTTTTTCCTGCGGTGGAAGATTTTTCCTTATGCCACTCTTGAAACTTGTCCTCTAGCTGGATGAAGCTTTTCCACAAACGGTTGAAGCATTTTCTTCCTGGGTGGAAGCTAGACACTTGACTAGTTCCAGCAAAAAACGATGCCTGCTGTAGCAAAAAACGATGCCGGATGTAGCAAAATCTGTTGGTCCAGCAAAAAATAGATGCCGTTGTAGCAAAAAAGCCCGCTAGATGCAGCTCCGCTGCATGTCACAGCTTGTTGTAGCATTTGTCACCGCATCTGTTGTAGCAAAAAACGAGGTTGTTGCAACAAAAATGCCATCCTTGTTGTCGCCGGTCACACCTCTGTCGTAAAAAAGCACCATGGCCGCATGAATGGATGTAGCAAAACACACAGATGATAGTAGCAAAACATTGACACGGTTGTAGCTTTTCTCTCAATGGTTTGAAGCTTTTCCCCTCTACGGTGGAAGCTTTTCTGTAAACGATTGAAACTTATTTCGCTTTGAGCAGCACGTGGGTGAAATCTTCCTCTATCGTTCGGTTGCAGCAAAATCACAGAGAGACGCCATGGCCGTCGTCGAGGAAGATTTGTCAATCTCTGGTTGAAGCTTTTTCATCTGCAGGTTGAAGCTTTTTGTCAAATGGTTGTAACTTTTTCTGTATTTTGTTGTCTGGTTGAAGCTTTTTTATCTACTGGATGTAGCTTTTTGTGTTCATGGTTGTAGCACGGGAAAACACCGTTTGCAACTCTCCCAGTACCGCAGTTGCAGCTCCTCCCCGTGGCCATGATTGTAGCACGGGCACCTCGGTCCTCCCGGCCGTTTTGCCTGTCGCCGGTTGCAACAAAAGGGGAAGAGAGGAGGAGGAAAAGGGAAGAGAGGGAGAAGGAAGAAAAATGAGGTGGGAATGCGAGCGGGGCTGCAACCTCTATATCCATGGCCGACGGCGAGCTGCTCCACACGCTATAATGGAGGAGGCGAGATGGGATCAGGCGGAGGCGGAAGGAAGAAGAAGCAAAGAAAAAAAAATGTTTGGGTCAACTAAGCGCGCGTGCCAGCAATGTCCCGCACGTGAAAAAAGGAAGCGACCGGCCGAGCGCTTCGGCTGGCGCACCGTCCCCGAACACTTTCCTTAATGCAATCAGTTTCCCCCCGCAAAAAGATAAAAAATAATGGTGCGCAATGTCCACAGACTAAGCACTTGTCAACATTTCATTTTCAATCCCGCGTCCTCTGCCGCATAATCAGTTACGCATTTTGGATTGGATCAACATCTCACAGGGCAAGAAGACATCACCTCATGTGTTGGTGTGTTGACCTCGGATCACGAGATCAACATCAAGTTTTGACCCTGAAAGCTGGCATGCTTGTACAGTTGTACCATCTCCTCTACATGTACTATGTGTTTGTAAATAATGGTTTGGCGTCCACCTAAGAGAGGCGATGCTACGACTGCGTTCGTTTGCGTGCAAGTAACCACTCCCAGGAAAGATGGCGACAGATTCAACGATAGAGACGTCTCTGGTGCACGTACTTCTGTTAGGTGCACAAGCAAGACTATATATATGTGCCAGGTGGTTGTGTTTATGTGCACGAAATGGAATTCATCGATTTATTATAGGTCTCTTTCGTGACTGAACTAAGTACTAGTATGGTCAACTCTTGATGACTGACCGACAATGGTTTCGTTGTCGATAACTGACTGAGCTTTCTCAGTACATTTTTTGACATGGGGTGAATTTTATTGGCTTCAAATAAAGCATTAAAATAATGCAAATACAATGAGTGCATATTCCGTCTCTGCATAGTTAGTTAGAATGCACACAACCAATACAAACACACGCATACAAAAAATATGCCCGTAAATAACAAAGTCATATGAGACCAAAGCTATGTATAGACGTAGTTGGCGGTGGTATAATTCTCTGTGACGATAGAGGCGAGATTATCTATAGCGCATGCAGGAAGATCCGTACTTGTGATAGTGCTTTGAAGGCGGAACTAGCAGCCTATAGAGAAGGGATATACTTGGCCTTGCACCGACAGACTTGCCAATCATAGTTGAGCTGGATAGTGCGGAGGTGGTGGCGATGCTCACAGTAACCACTACAGGTACATCGAGGCACTGCCCACTCATTGAGGAGATCCACAGGTTGGTAGATCGTGATGCTAGGGAGATTTTATTTACTCACTGTAGTAGCTCGCAAAATAATGTTAGCCATGAGCTGGTCGCGTATGGACGTTGTACCCCTCAAACTGCAGTTTGGCTAAATGTCGCAATGGACTTTGTTGTAAACTTGGTTATGACTGAGAAGCTTCCTTAAGTAATGAGAATCTCCATTTCCCCCGGGAAAAAACTATGTATAGGCGAGTAAAAAAGAAAAAAAAATCCAAAGCAATCCGATCCAGGATCGGCAAACTACAACAATGATCATATCCGCACCAACCATCTCATGACACCACACAGACGACATGGTGGTTTAACAACAACACCTTTAGGAAGGGATCGGCACACAAACGTACCTTTGCCGGATCCCTCCAGTGCATGTTGCTTTGTTTTTATTACTTAGGATCATCAATAACAGTTGTTTTGATGGCGGCATTGTTCAATCAAGATAAGAAACAAAGCGATTAATTCCTGACTAAAATTCAAATAATGTGTGGGAGCAGGTGATTACCAAGCACTATGGTGCTGATAACTTGTTGTAATAACCATGCTACTACGCAATCTATCAAGAACAAAAAAAGGGTAAGCACAAAGAAGCGTATGGATGTAGCTCAACACTGCTCGGCTTTATTGATCAATGATACTCATGGATAGCCCCAGCGTGTCTGCGCGTGCCCCATCTTTCGTGTTTACCTGTAACCATTATTGAGAATGCATCTACTTGGTAGCGAGCAACTACTACCTTCATTCTATAATGTAAGACGTTTTTTTTGACACTAGAGTACATCATAACAACTACTTATATCCCTGCTCTTCTATCTATGCTGCTTAATCCGTTAAAGGTCGACGTCTTAATTTTCCGGCATGCCAAATGATTTCCCGCCACGGAACAAGTTTGCATCGCTTGGTTTCAGTAAACAAATTACTTGTCAGGCAAAAGCAAGTTTCATGTGCATGTAAACTGTGTCTAGAAATAACATGCGTGCCCAATCATTGATGCTTTGTCATTAACATCATGGATCTATATATCAGCAACGAGAGAAAGGTTCCCGCAAAAAAAAAGCAACGAGAGAAAGGAGCACCTCTGTATTCCATTCATTAAACAGTGAAAACATCACCAGCACATCATGACATGATCCGACAAAAAACATATCTTGTCACGATTCAGAAAGGAAATGAAAATTCACAGCTCGCAACCATGCATGCATCATATTGCATGTCATTTATTCTACTCCATGATGGGAGTATATATCATTACATATTAACTTCTCATATGCCCAGATAAAAGAGAATATTTAGTAGTTGGTGTTCCCCCAGAACTGAGATTGGAGCCAGTGAATGAGATCCTTCTCCACCTGAAATGCCGTGGCTAAGACATCATCCGAAATCGGTGGCTTTGATCCAAACACTGCATTGGCAATAGAAATAACTCCAGGGTTTTGGCTGCTGAGCGAGGACAACGCGGCTGCTGGCTTGTCATGCGCTAGGTTCATTTGGAAGTGGATCATTGCTTTTGGGAATACGAATACATCGCCCTTCTTAACTATCTTGGAGAAGAGCCTGTTTGGGTTGGATGTGACAAATCCAAGGTAGAGTGTCCCCTCGAGCACTGTGAGGAGCTCAGTGGCACGAGGGTGTATGTGTGGCGTGTTCACACCTAACGGTCCATAGTCGATGCGAGCCAGCGAGATGCCGAGGGTGTTGAGGCCGGGGAAATTTATGACATTGATGTTGGTGACGTTAGACCTGACCTTGCTGGCCTTAGTATCCCTAGGCTGATCGAGCATGGCTGCGTTGAAGAAGTCTTCCGGGGTTGCGGCCATTGGGTCCTTGCAAGCAAATCCATTTACTCGCACTGCATGCATAGAGAAAGTAACATAAAGTTTAGAAAGTAAGAAATGTGTGTGGCTTAAACATATACTCCCCCCATTCCATAATGTAGTTCTTTCTCTATCCACGTGCTTCAACTTTGATCGTATATTTAACTATCAAGACCGATTGCGGCGGGAGCAAAAATTATATCAGTGAATTCGTATTCGAAAGAAGTTTTCAATTATATAACTTTTTCTCCCGCCGCAGTTGGTCTCGTTGATTAAATTTATGGTCAAAGTTGGACCTCGGAAAACGCGGACGCACTATATTTTGGAATGGAGGGAGTAGTAATAATAGTTTTATAACTATTATCAGCATGTAGTAACCTTCAATGTGTGATCAATGCTAGGCTATCACACCATTAACTACAACATCACTACAATTAAGAACACACATGTATATATATGCGCACACAATACGTCATGCATACCAGGCGCCTTCATGTCGGCGATGCAGAAGTCTTGAAGAGGGCTAGGATCGTAGGCAGTGACCTGCCATGAGGCCAGGGCAAGGAGGGTAGCAAGGAAGAACAATGAGGAAGAGGAAGCCATTGTGAGTTGCTTTGCCAATTGAGGCATGGATGGGTGTGCTTAAATAGCCGAAGATTGACAGAGCTGGCGCAAGAAATGGTGTGGTGATATGCATGAAATTGCATGTGAGCAAATAGCACAAGTCATGTACGAGAGGAACTTATCAACCAATTGCAATAGTCCCCGCTGGCTGCTAGAACTTAATTGATGGTCCAACTTCTTAAGTTTCCATTAAAAAATGTAATACATATCTTCTCCGCTAAGTAATTTACATGACACGTGAGCATGTGCTTGACCGACATTACATATCTTGGACGACACAGAGTAGAAGAGCAGCTTTTTTTTCCAACCATGAAAGAAAACTGCATGTGATCATCATAGAAGAAGGAAGGAGTACAAACGAAAGAATATCAGAAGGGTGCCTTCTAGGCAAAACACGACACATGTAAATGATTCTTCTCTAATTCATATAGTTGTTTTTTTTTAGAAAAGGAGGGTGTACCCCCGGCCTCTACACATGTAAATGATCCTTCTCTAATTTATATAGTTGTTTTTTTAGAAAAGGAGGATGTACCCCCGGTCTCTGCATCTGGACGATGCCTGCAGTTATATTATTAATTATTCACAAAGACCATACAAAATGATACATCAATAAGCCAAAAGCCACCATCTTGGTAACGTTGTTGCTACTCCTAACCTGTTGATGAAGGCCTGCCGAATATGTCCGGGTCTAATACCAAACAGACATCGCACTAAAGACTAACATCTAAAGCCGGGTGTGTTGAGGAACGTAGTAATTTCAAAAAAAAATCCTACGCACACGCAAGATCATGGTGATGCATAGCAACGAGAGGGGAGAGTGTTGTCCACGTACCCTCGTAGACCGAAAGCGGAAGCGTTAGCACAACGCGGTTGATGTAGTCGTACGTCTTCACGATCCGACTGATCAAGTACCGAACGCACGGCACCTCCGAGTTCAGCACACGTTCAGCCCGATGACGTCCCTCGAACTCCGATCCAGCCGAGTGTTGAGGGAGAGTTTCGTCAGCACGACGGTGTGGTGACGATGATGATGTTCTACCGACGTAGGGCTTCGCCTAAGCACCGCTATAGTATTATCGAGGTGGACTATGGTGGAGAGGGGCACCACACACGGTTAAAAGATCAACTGATCAATTGTTGTGTCTCTAGAGTGCCCCCCTGCCCCCCGTATATAAAGGAGCAAGGGGGGAGGGTGCAGCCTGCCAGGAGAGCGGCGCGCCAGGAGGAGTCCTACTCCCACCGGGAGTAGGACTCCCACCCTTTTTCCTAGTTAGATTAGGACTTGGGGGGGGGGGGGGGAAGTGGAGGAGAAGAAGGAAGGGGGGGGGGGGCGCCGCCCCCCTCTCCTTGTCCTATTTGGACTAGGGGGAGGGGCGCGCGACCCTTGCCCTGGCCGCCTCTCCTCTCTTCCACTAAGGCCCACTATGGCCCATTAACTTCCCGGGGGGTTCCGGTAACCTCCCGGTACTCCGGTAAAATCCCGATTTCACCCAGAACACTTCCGATATCCAAACATAGGCTTCCAATATATCAATCTTTATGTCTCGACCATTTCGAGACTCCTCGTCATGTCCGTGATCACATCCGGGACTCCGAACAACCTTCAGTATATCAAAACATATAAACTCATAATATAACTGTCATCGAAACGTTAAGCGTGCGGACCCTACGGGTTCGAGAACTATGTAGACATGACCGAGACACGTCTCCGGTCAATAACCAATAGCGGAACCTGGATGCTCATATTGGCTCCCACATATTCTACGAAGATCTTTATCGGTCAGACCGCATAACAACATACGTTGTTTCCTTTGTGATCGGTATGTTACTTGCCCGAGATTCGATCGTCAGTATCTCAATACCTAGTTCAATCTCGTTACCAGCAAGTCTCTTTACTCGTTACGTAATACATCATCCCGCAACTAACTTATTAGTTGCAATGCTTGCAAGGCTTAAGTGATGTGCATTACCGAGAGGGCCCAAAGATACCTCTCCGACAATCGGAGTGACAAATCCTAATCTCGAAATACGCCAACCCAACAAGTACCTTCGGAGACACCTATAGAGCACCTTTGTAATCACCCAGCTACGTTGTGATGTTTGGTAGCACACAAAGTGTTCCTCCGGTAAACGGGAGTTGCATAATCTCATAGTCATAGGAACATGTATAAGTCATGAAGAAAGCAATAGCAACATACTAAACGATCGGGTGCTAAGCTAATGAAATGGGTCAAGTCAATCACATCATTCTCCTAATGATATGATCCCGTTAATCAAATGACAACCCATGCCAATGGCTAGGAAACTTAACCATCTTTGATCAACGAGCTAGTCAAGTAGAGGCATACTAGTGACACTCTGTTTGTCTATGTATCCACACATGTATTATGTTTCCAGTTAATACAATTCTAGCATGAATAATAAATATTTATCATGATATAAGGAAATACATAGTAACTTTATTATTGCCTCTAGGGCATTTTTCCTTGAGTCTCCCACTTGCACTAGAGTCAATAATCTAGATTACACAGTAATGATTCTAACACCCATGGAGCCTTGGTGCTGATCATGTTTTGCTCGTGGAAGAGGCTTAGTCAACGGGTCTGGAACATTCAGATCCGTATATATCTTGCAAATTTCTATGTCTCCCACCTGGACTAAATTCCAGATGGAATTGAAGCGTCTTTTGATGTGTTTGGTTGTCTTGTGAAATCTGGATTCCTTCGCCAAGGCAATTGCACCAGTATTGTCACAAAAGATTTTCATTGGACCCGATGCACTAGGTATGACACCTAGATCGGATATGAACTCCTTCATCCAGACTCCTTCATTTGCTGCTTCCGAAGCAGCTATGTACTCCGCTTCACATGTAGATCCCGCCACGACGCTTTGTTTAGAACTGCACCAACTGACAGCTCCACCGTTCAATGTAAATATGTATCCGGCTTGCGATTTAGAATCGTCCAAATCAGTGCCAAAGCTTGCATCAACGTAACCGTTTACGATGAGCTCTTTGTCACCTCCATAAACGAGAAACATATCCTTAGTCCTTTTCAGGTATTTTAGGATGTTCTTGACCGCTGTCCAGTGATCCACTCCTGGATTACTTTGGTACCTCCCTGCTAGACTTATAGCAAGGCACACATCAGGTCTGGTACACAGCATTGCATACATGATAGAGCCTATGGCTGAAGCATAGGGAACATCTTTCATTTTCTCTCTATCTTCTGCAGTGGTCGGGCATTGAGTCTTACTCAACTTCACACCTTGTAACACAGGCAAGAACCCTTTCTTTGCTTGATCCATTTTGAACTTCTTCAAAACTTTGTCAAGGTATGTGCTTTGTGAAAGTCCAATTAAGTGTCTTGATCTATCTCTATAGATCTTGATGCCCAATATATAAGCAGCTTCACCGAGGTCTTTCATTGAAAAACTCTTATTCAAGTATCCCTTTATGCTATCCAGAAATTCTATATTATTTCCAATCAACAATATGTCATCCACATATAATATTAGAAATGCTACAGAGCTCCCACTCACTTTCTTGTAAATACAGGCTTCTCCAAAAGTTTGTACAAAACCAAATGCTTTAATCACTATCAAAGCGTTTATTCCAACTCCGAGAGGCTTGCACCAGTCCATAAATGGATCGCTGGAGCTTGCACACTTTGTTAGCTCCCTTTGGATCGAAAAAACCTTCCGGTTGCATCATATACGACTCTTCTTCCAGAAATCCATTCAGGAATGTAGTTTTGACATCCATTTGCCAAATTTCATAATCATAAAATGCGGCAATTGCTAACATGATTCGGACAGACTTAAGCATCGCTACGGGTGAGAAGGTCTCATCGTAGTCAATCCCTTGAACTTGTCGAAAACCTTTTGCAACAAGTCGAGCTTTATAGACAATAACATTACCGTCAGCGTCATTCTTCTTCTTGAAGATCCATTTATTCTCAATTGCTTGCCGATCATCGGGCAAGTCAACCAAAGTCCACATTTTGTTCTCATACATGGATCCCATCTCATATTTCATGGCCTCAAGCCATTTTGCGGAATCTTGGCTCACCATCGCTTCTTCATAATTTGTAGGTTCGTGATGGTCTAGTAACATAACTTCCAAAACAGGATTACCGTACCACTCTGGTGCGGATCTTACTCTGGTTGACCTATGAGGTTCAGTAACAACTTGATCTGAAGTTTCATGATCGTCATCATTATCTTCCTCACTAATTGGTGTAGGTGTCGCAGAAACCGGTTTCTGCGATGAACTACTTTCCAATAAGGGAGCAGGTACAGTTACCTCATTAAGTTCTACTTTCCTCCCACTCACTTCTTTCGAGAGAAACTCCTTCTCTAGAAAAACTCCAAATTTAGCAATAAAAGTCTTGCCTTCGGATCTGTGATAGAAGGTGTACCCAACAGTCTCCTTTGGGTATCCTATGAAGACACATTTCTCCGATTTGGGTTCGAGCTTATCAGGTTGAAGCTTTTTCACATAAGCATCGCAGCCCCAAACTTTCAGAAATGGCAACTTTGGTTTCTTGCCAAACCACAATTCATAAGGCGTCGTCTCAACGGATTTTGATGGTGCCCTATTTAACGTGAATGCGGCCGTCTCTAAAGCATAACCCCAAAATGATAGCGGTAAATCAGTAAGAGACATCATAGATCGCACCATATCTAGTAAAGTATGATTACGACGTTCGGACACACCATTACGCTGTGGTGTTCCGGGTGGCGTGAGTTGTGAAACTATTCTGCATTGTTTCAAATGAAGACCAAACTCATAACTCAAATACTCTCCTCCATGATCATATCGTAGAAACTTTATTTTCTTGTTACGATGATTTTTAACTTCACTCTGAAATTCTTTGAACTTTTCAAATGTTTCAGACTTATGTTTCATTAAGTAGATATACCCATATCTGCTTAAATCATCTGTGAAGGTGAGAAAATAACGATATCCGCCACGAGCCTCAACATTCATCGGACCACATACATTTGTATGTATGATTTCCAACAAATCTGTTGCTTTCTCCATAGTACCGGAGAATAGTGTTTTAGTCATCTTGCCCATGAGGCACGGTTCGCAAGTATGAAGTGATTCATAATCAAGTGGTTCCAAAAGTCCATCAGTATGAAGTTTCTTCATGCGCTTTACACCGATATGACTTAAACGGCAGTGCCACAAATAAGTTGCACTATCATTATCAACTCTGCATCTTTTGGCCTCAATATTATGAATATGTGTATCACTACTATCGAGATTCAACAAAAATAGACCACTCTTCAAGGATGCATGACCATAAAAGATATTACTCATATAAATAGAACAACCATTATTCTCTGATTTAAATGAATAACCGTCTCGCATCAAACAAGATCCAGATATAATGTTCATGCTCAACGCTGGCACCAAATAACAATTATTTAGGTCTAATACTAATCCCGAAGGTAGATGTAGAGGTAGCGTGCCGACTGCGATCACATCGACTTTGGAACCATTTCCCACGCGCATCATCACCTCGTCCTTAGCCAATCCTCGCTTAATCCGTAGCCCCTGTTTCCAGTTGCAAATATTAGCAACAGAACTAGTATCAAATACCCAGGTGCTACTGTGAGCATTAGTAAGGTACACATCAATAACATGTATATCACATATACCTTTGTTCACCTTGCCATCCTTCTTATTCTCCAAATACTTGGGGCAGTTCCGCTTCCAGTGACCAGTCTGCTTGTAGTAGAAGCACTCAGTCTCAGGCTTAGGTCCAGACTTGGGTTTCTTCTCCTGAGCAACAACTTGCTTGTTGTTCTTCTTGAAGTTCCCCTTCTTCTTTCCTTTGCCCTTTTTCTTGAAACAGGTGGTCTTATTGACCATCAACACTTGATGCTCCTTCTTAATTTCTACCTCCGCAGCTTTTAGCATTGCGAAGAGCTCGGGAATTGTCTTATCCATCCCGTGCATATTATAGTTCATCATGAAGCTCTTGTAGCTTGGTGGCAGTGATTGGAGAATTCTGTCAATGACGCTATCATCCGGAAGATTAACTCCCAGTTGAATCAAGTGATTGCAGTACCCAGACATCTTGAGTATATGCTCACTGACAGAACTATTCTCCTCCATCTTGCAGCTGTAGAACTTATTGAAGACTTCATATCTCTCAATCCGGGCATTTGCTTGAAATATTAACTTCGACTCTTGGAACATCTCATATGCTCCATGACGTTCAAAACATCGTTGAAGTCCCGGTTCTAAGCCGTAAAGCATGGCACATTGAACTATCGAGTAGTCATCAGCTTTGCTCTGCCAGACGTTCTTAACGTCGTCAGTTGCATCGGCAGCAGGCCTGGCACTCAGCGGTGCTTCCAGGACATAATTCTTCTGAGCAGCAATGAGGATAATCGTCAAGTTACGGACCCAGCCCGTGTAATTGCTACCATCATCTTTCAACTTTGCTTTCTCAAGGAACGCATTAAAATTCAACAGAACAACAGCACGGGCCATCTATCTACAATCAACATAGACAAGCAAGATACTATCAGGTACTAAGTTCATGATAAATTTAAGTTCAATTAATCATATTACTTAAGAACTCCCACTTAGATAGACATCCCTCTAGTCTTCTAAGTGATCACGTGATCTAAATCAACTAAACCATGTCCGATCATCATGTGAGATGGAGTAGTTTCAATGGTGAACATCACTATGTTGATCATATCTACTATATGATTCACGCTCGACCTTTCGGTCTCCGTGTTCCGAGGCCATATCTGTTATATGCTAGGCTCGTCAAGTTTTAACCTGAGTATTCCGGGTGTGCAACTATTTTGCACCCGTTGTATTTGAACGTAGAGCTTATCACACCCGATCATCACGTGGTGTCTTAGCATGAAGAACTTTCGCAACGGTGCATACTCAGGGAGAACACTTATACTTTGATAATTTAGCGAGGGATCATCTTATAATGCTACTGTTAATCAAAGCAAGATAAGATGCATAAAAGATAAACATCACATGCAATCAATATAAGTGATATGATATGGCCATCATCATCTTGTGCTTGTGATCTGCATCTCCGAAGCACCGTCATGATCACCATCGTCACCGGCGCGACACCTTGATCTCCATCGTAGCATCGTTGTCGTTTCGCCAATCTTATGCTTCTACGACTATCGCTACCGCTTAGTGACAAAGTAAAGCATTACAGGGCGATTGCATTGCATACAATAAAGTGACAACCATATGGCTCCTGCCAGTTGCCGATAACTCGGTTACAAAACATGATCGTCTCATACAATAAAATTTAGCATCATGTCTTGACCATATCATATAACAACATGCCCTGCAAAAATAAGTTAGACGTCCTCTACTTTGTTGTTGCAAATTTTACATGGCTACTATGGGCTTAGCAAGTACCGTTCTTACCTACGCATCAAAACTACAATGATAGTTTGTCAAGTTGGATCTATTTTAACCTTCGCAAGGACCAGGCGTAGCCACACTCGGTTCAACTAAATTTGGAGAAACTGTCACCCGCCAGCCACCTGTGTGCAAAGCACGTCGGTAGAACCGGTCTCGCGTGAGCGTACGCGTAATGTCGGTCCGGGCCGCTTCATCCAACAATACCGCTGAACCAAAGTGTGGCATGCTGGTAAGCAGTATGACTTATATCGCCCACAACTCACTTGTGTTCTACTTGTGCATATTACATCAACGCATAAAACTTAGCTCGGATGCCACTGTTCAGGAACGTAGTAATTTCAAAAATAAATTCCTACGCACACGCAAGATCATGGTGATGCATAGCAACGAGAGGGGAGAGTGTTGTCCACGTACCCTCATAGACTGAAAGCGGAAGCGTTAGCACAATGCGGTTGATGTAGTCGTACGTCTTCACGATCCGACCGATCAAGTACTGAACACATGACACCTCTGAGTTCAGCACACGTTCAGCCCGATGACGTCCCTCGAACTCCGATCCAGCCGAGTGTTGAGGGAGAGTTTCGTCAGCACGACGGCGTGGTGACGATGATGATGTTCTACCGACGCAGGGCTTCGCCTAAGCACCGCTATAGTATTATCGAGGTGGACTATGGTGGAGAGGGGCACCGCACACGACTAAAAGATCAACTGATCAATTATTGTGTCTCTAGAGTGCCCCCTGCCCCCATATATAAAGGAGCAAGGGGGGGAGGGGTGCGGCCGTCCAGGAGAGGGGCGCACCAGGAGGAGTCCTACTCGGGCGCACCAGGAGGAGTCCTACTCCCACCGGGAGTAGGACTCCCACCCTTTTTCCTAGTTGGATTAGGACTTGGGGGGAAGTGGAGGAGAAGAAGGAAAGGGGGGGGGGCGCCGCCCCCCTCTCCTTGTCCTATTCGGACTAGGGGGAGGGGCGCGTGGCCCTTGCCCTGGCCGCCTCTCCTCTCTTCCACTAAGGCCCACTATGGCCCATTAACTCCCGGGGAGTTCCGCTAACCTCCCGGTACTCCGGTAAAATCCCGATTTCACCCGGAACACTTCCGATATCCAAACATAGGCTTCTAATAAATCAATCTTTCTGTCTCGACCATTTCAAGACTCCTCGTCATGTCCGTGATCACATCTGGGACTCCTAGCAACCTTCGGTACATCAAAACATATAAACTCATAATATAATTGTCCTCGAAACGTTAAGCGTGCGGACCCTATGGGTTCGAGAACTATGTAGACATGACCGAGACACGTATCCGGTCAATAACCAATAGCGGAATCTGGATGCTCATATTGGCTCCCACATATTCTATGAAGATCTTTATCGGTCAGACCGCATAACAACATACGTTGTTCCCTTTGTCATCGGTATGTTACTTGCCCGAGATTCAATCGTCGGTATCTCAATACCTAGTTCAATCTCGTTACCGGCAAGTCTCTTTACTCGTTACGTAATACATCATCCCGCAACTAACTCATTAGTTGCAATGCTTGCAAGGCTTAAGCGATGTGTATTGCCGAGAGGGCCCAGAGATACCTCTCCGACAATCGGAGTGACAAATCCTAATCTCGAAATATGCCAACCCAATAAGTACCTCCGGAGACACCTGTAGAGCACCTTTATAATCACCCAGTTACGTTGTGACGTTTGGTAGCACACAAAGTGTTCCTCCGGTAAACGGGAGTTGCATAATATCATAGTCATAGGAACATGTATAAGTCATGAAGAAAGCAATGGCAACATACTAAATGATCGGGTGCTAAGCTAACGGAATGGGTCAAGTCAATCACATAATTCTCCTAATGATATGATCCCGTTAATCAAATGACAACCCATGTCCATGGCTATAAAACTTAACCATCTTTGATCAACGAGCTAGTCAAGTAGAGGCATACTAGTGACACTCTGTTTGTCTATGTATTCACACATGTATTATGTTTCCGGTTAATACAATTCTAGCATGAATAATAAACATTTATCATGATATAAGGAAATAAATAATAACTTTATTATTGCCTCTAGGGCATATTTCCTTCAGGGTGTCCCATCCAAGCCACTACCTAGATTGAGTCCCACACCGGTCTGGCACATTCCCAGTGAGCACCGCACGCTGCAAGGGCCGTCACCTCCATCTTCTCTCGGTCCATCCTCAGAGCAGAACTGATGCACCGACCTTGCCATGCCTCTCTGCCATCAACGCCACCATGAAGCCAGACATCTTCCTCCTCCTGCGCGAGTCCATCTCCAACGCGCCCATTGTCGAACCTCCGCGGCGCCATGCCGCCGGGATCCGCCGTCGACCTTGCGGTAGATGAAACACCGCTTGTCGTGGAATTGTCACGGCAGATGTCCTTAGTAGCCCCCAAGGGCCGGGTCATTATGCAATAATGAGCAGGGACTCTGTAAATATAATCTTGTAAACTTTGAACAGCAACGTGTAGCCCCCAAGGGCCGGCTCAGTAAGATAATATTGAGCTAGGATTTTGATATATTCTTCAATGAAAATAACATCATATGATGTAACCCCCATCGTGGGGCTTGAATTCATGTCCACAAGGTTAAGAGCCTTGTGCTTTACCAAATGAGCAGTGGACCCTTCAATGTAATGGATAAAAAGCTTTGTACCTTAAATTGTTGATAGAGGCAATTGGTAGCCCCCAAGGGCCGGCTCATTACAGTGTGATGAGTCGGGTCTTCAATGAGGTGAGCAAAAAATGACTTTGCATTAGCCCCCAAGTGTCATGGTGCATGCTTGCAGCGACATGAGACTTGCATATTTGATATAATCTTCAGTTGAATAATGTAGCCCCCAAGTGCCGTGTCATGAGCCTGCAGCGACTCGGGACTATTCCTTCAATTGTAAAATAAACCATATCCATTGGCAATATAATAGCCATTGCGCTAAAGCGACTTTGAAAACCTCAATGATACTTGTTATTAATAACCATAATAAAATCCAGCCATGTTGGTTATTCAAGATAACACAATCCGGTATGAAAACCTTATTCATTCAACATCATAATGGAAATTCAGCCAAGTTTGGCTATTTGAATAATATAACCCAATGATTTATGAGCGCATGATTCCAATGGCGCAATCCAAATATATACTGGCGACTTATAGTCGAAAGCCAGGCCGGTTTAATAAACACCGGATAATTTATCATCATACTTTATTCAACCTGTTTCTGCATACAACAAGTTTAAAGTGTCCTGGCGGTTTACCGCCGGACGGGTCATAATGCCTGACATATAACCTGGGTTTATAACCGAGGCTGCACTTAAGAATAATCAAATATGAAATACATCATACCTATGACATTGAATCACATTGTTGGTTTTACCAACTTTTGTAGTAAGAGTGATAACCCCAATCTTGAGTAATGATAACTCCTTTCATATTGTGCCGGTTTATGATAAAACCGTACTGGGTTGTGATAAACACCGGTTTATCATATATAATACTGGCGACTCGTAGTCAAACCAGACCGGGCTGATATTCTCCGGATTATAATTTGATCGTGTACTGACAACTTGTAGTTGAAAGCCGATCCGGGTTGATAAACACCGGTTTACTCCATAATAGGATGGTAACAGAAAATCAAACCGGGCAGATAGTCTCCGGATTAAGATTTGACCGTGTTCCATCAATTTGTAATTGACAGTTTGGGCCGGTTTAAAACTTTGTCGGTTTAAAAACGCAACAAAAATAAAAGAAACAGTTATCAAGGAAAATATTAAAGCAAAGGCAATGATAAAACCTTTTGCAAAAAGAGGCTTATTTGAGCTGATCAGATGGCGTTACCATGGTCGGACACGACCAAGCTCCCGATAGGTGTAGCTATGGTTCAAGTCAGCCAGGTCCCCAAATGAAACCATGGCATTTATGCCGATCAAGTGGCATGGCAATGGTTCGGGTTCGACCAAGCCCCCAAGTGATTCTGTGACCTTAGGCCGATCAAGAGGCATGACTGGTTCAGACGTGACCAAGTCCCCAAGTGATCTGGTGGCTCTCGCCTATCAAGAGGTATTGCATTGGTTTGGACACGACCAAGCCCCCAAGTGATGTTTATAAAATTTTCAAGGGGTAAACCGGAGGCCGCTTTAAAACAGAACAACTCCGTGTAACCACGCATGATGTAAAATAACAGAGACCCCACTTTATGAAGCAGACGCCCCCATGTGATCAATAATATGTCAGGCCAGTAAGGCGGGATACCAATGTTTGAACCGCGCATCGTGGCAGCAGGTCCTCTTCGGCAATTTTTAATTTTTTGTAAGAGATAAATCCTTCTTGAACCGGATGTTAAACCGGATATTGAGAGCTTCAAAGCTTTGTGGGAGATATCTTTCCCTTGAACCAGATTTTAAACTGGAATCTTCATTTTCAGCCGGAAATTTTCTGACGGCCTTTAAACTCGAACTTGCGAGAAGTTAATTCCTTTTGAACCGGACATTGTTAAACCGAATTTGAGCGCTTCAGAGCTTTGTGGTAGAAAGATGTCTCTTGAGCCGGATTCTAAACCGGAGTCATTTCTGATGACCTGGAACTTCTTCATCGAGCCGGGATTTTATAACTGTCATATACTTTCTAAGCCAGAAATTTCCTGACGGCCTTTAAACTTTCATCAATATAACAGTAGCCTCCGGGACCGGGTTATCCTTCCCTCCATCGTCCTGGGGTTCTTAAATTTGCTAAAACCGGCAAGATTCGCTGAGTCATGTCATCGTAGCCCCCGAGTTTCAAAGGTGACTCGAGGAGTTGGCTTGAGACTCTCCATATTTGACCGTGATATAAACCGGCATAACTTGTATATCATTAGCGTTGATAGCACGATGTGAATCCATAGAAAGTTGAGGTGACTGCGGCGGGTTGTAAATGATCCCATATGAGCCGTGTCAGCAACTCGGCCAATGGTTCCTTCCAACTGGCGATTTAAAGTTAATCAAAACTGTAGTGGCGGCGACTTGTGCGCCCAATAAACAGCTCATGCAGACAGGTGCGGCCTGATATGTTGATGTAGACCAGGCCGCGAGAGACGGATGACAAAGACGGCCGCAGCTTCAGAGACGGCACAGCCAGATGAGTCGGCCGCGACGTAGTAAGTCGGCGTGGACGGGAGAGTCGGCCGCGGGAGTTGTAAACCGGCGCGGACGGAGAGCCGCATGCGGGTATTGTGAACCGGCGCGGATGGGGAGTCGCCTGCGGGCATTATAAGCCGGCGTAGATGGAGAACCGGCCGCGTGTTGATGTAAACCGGACCACAGGCGGTTTGCGCGCGTCCGTTGAGCAGTGCGGAATGGTCAAAAGCCAGTATATAATGACGCCAGTGCGCGCTCCATATGCATGGTGTAACACCAATGTTGTGGCGAATAATTGTCCTGCATATAAAAATATGCAAAACCAACGTAATTGTTCTTTTTACAAAAACAATATATGTCAAAAATAGACTTAGATAGATGTCACCTGATTTGTTCGGACGACGGATGATCCGTTTATCGCGACCGAGGCGGCTGAACATGCCCCCGGCGGCTCAAGACCGCAGGGGCGGCTCTGATTTGTTGATATACATATCAGAGTCAACCGTGATATTTAAATGACAGAGCGGACGCGTGAGTCGGCCGTGGCATTGTAAGCCGCGCGGACAGACGGGTCGGCCGTGGGCGCGGACGGTTGAACCGGCGCGGGTATGGTCGAATGAACCGGCTACAGGCGCGGCCCGGTGAGTTGATGTAGACCGGACCGTTGAGGCGGCGATTTGCGCACATCTGATAAGCCATTTGATATAATGTGGATATAGACGCGACCTCCAATGACAGCGCGCGGGGACCGGATCATACTTTAATCATGAGGTAATTGACCTGTGTATACAATAGCATACCTTGAGAAAATCTTTTGACATTATGTAATTACACCAAAAAAGAGTTTTAGAAAAATAGCACCTGATTGTAACGGCCGCGGAGGTTTTCAATAGCGGCTCAAGGTCGGTCGGCGCAGGTCGGCTCTCTGCAAGGGTGAAACGGCGGCGGAGGCACCACGTGGCTCCACAGGGTGGCTCGGGGCAGTGGCGAGGTTGCAGTCGTAACCCCAGGCGTGGCGACTCACTACAGGGGTGAGGCGGCTCTCCACGGTCACCTTATGATAATAAGTCGCTGTTGTCTTCACGCCAGCAGATTTTTGTTTGATGGAAGTGGATCATAAGTGGAGGAGCAGCATCAGCCAGCCGGTCAGGTATACGCGTGACGTTACGTCTGTACGCCTAGGAATCGAAAGCTCTGCCAGCGAGGCTACAGCTTAGATCAGTCGGCGGGTCGACAACTGAGGCAAACCGGGCGGCTCGGGGCGCAGTCACGGCTGCCCACGGAGGCAGAGACCACGGTTGCGATTAATTCAAGTCCCCATCCTTCTCCGGGTCGTAGTTGCTTGGACCAATCCTCTTCCTAGACTCGGTCAAACCTGTAGAAACTGTGGATGGATAATCTTGTGTGACGTTTCGGATCACCAAACCTATCAGAAGTCAAAAGCTGATCCGTTGCTTGTAACTGCAATTTTCTTCACCCGTAGCTTCACACATAGCTTTCCTATGACTGGATTAATGACTTGAAGCTGATCCAGCTCCTTCCAAACCGGTTCTTCTTCATCAGGAAATTTTGCGAATTTCTCGAAACCCTAGAAGCGATCCCTCCAAGAACTCAACACCACCGTGCGCAGGCCCCACGGTGGGCGCCAACTGTCGTGGAATTGTCACGGCAGATGTCCTCAGTGGCAGGCTTAGTCGTGAGGCCAACGTATCTATGTGGTAGCTTGAGAGGGGTTGAGCGGGACGAGTGACGCGATGTTTTACCCAGGCTCGGCCCCTCATGGTGGAGGTAAAAGCCTACATCCTGCTTCATTGATATTGATGATGATGATGATCACGGTTACAAGAGTGCTCTATCTCGAGAGCTATTGTCTAAACCTAACTTGTCCAACTTGTGGAACTTGTGAATCTTGTCCCCCTTTGAGGAGCCCTGCCCCTCCTTATATATGTTGAAGGGGCGGTTTACATGTGGAGTCCTATTAGGATTAGGACTAGTCTATCTCTAATACAAACCGGATACAAGTCCAGGTCTTAACTCTTTGTAAGACAAATATTCCTCATGCCTTTCCTCTTAAACCGGCCCACCATAGTATGAACCGGCCTTCATGAACCGCCCGTTGGGCCACCGGGTCTTGTCGCTCCTCTGACCCGCCTGCTGGATTACCAATGAATCATAAACCGCCAGGTCCAAACGGGTCACCAGTGAATCGTCAAGTCTCAGCCGGGCCTCAAGTAAACCGCCAAGTCCGGTCGGGTTATACTTCCGGCCTGTTTACGCCGCGGGGTATATCCCCGACACCGCTCCTCCAGTAGTCCCCTCCAACCTGCACTTGCTCCAAAACGATGCCCCCAGGAGGAAGAACGACACCTAAGACGCCGTCATCGTCCGATCCGGGAGGCCCAGATGTAGGGTTTCCCCCGGAGCATCCCGAGTATGATGACACAAACTGCAATGACGATGCCTCAACAAGGAAACGACATCGGAGACGCTGCCATCGTCCGCCATGACCGAAGTCGGCGCGATTTTCATCGTCAGTCGTGCCACCAGGCCGTGCACCTCCAGCATCGCTGGTCCCTTGAACCTGATCAAACTCCAAAAACGATGCCCTCAAGAGGGACTACGACGCTAAAGCACCGCCGTCGCTCGATCGCAATGAGATCTAGGATTTCCCCCGGAGTTGCCCGCGGTGTCAAGGACCCAGACAAGGCGTCTCCGCCCAGTTGCCGGCGTGCCGCACCCGCCATCGCGCCGTCCGCATCCCGGTGACCATGGCCGGTAACCAGCCACCGGGCCTAACGAACATGCCCAACCACCGACGGAGCCGCGCCGCCGCACCCTGTTCCACCGCTGCATGTATGTACCAGGAGCACCGGACCGACGGCATCCGCCCGCAATCACCGCCGTCCCCTCCACCTCAAAGCTCGGCGACGCGCGCCGGGGCAGCGCCGCGTCGTCGGCCACCACCCGATCCCCCAGTTCGAGGCGTGACGATGCCCTAAGAACCGCGGCCCGCCGCCGCCAGATCCGAGCGGGCTTTGCCCGGGGATGCATCAGGTGGCGACGGATGGGTGAACGCTGGAAGGAGGCCTTGCGCCGGGGGGTGAGATGTCCCGCCCGAGTTGCCCTGGAGGAGGACGACGCGGGGGCTGATCTTATTTTCCTGGAGGACCCGCTCCACAACCGTAATTCATATAGTTGTGAGAAGATCAAAAGAAAATTTTGAACCCACACCCGTAGATCATGTACTACCTTTACCCTCCTCTGGCTAATACTGCCCGATATTGAAGAAAAAAGCGACCCTTCAAGAAATAGTAAATAAACCATATCAGATACTTGAAACTTTTATGAGTAAATATTCTTGAAATGTATTTACATACACAGATAGTTTCACTGCTAGGTGCTACAGTTTTTTTTGAAAAAGAGGTTAACCCTCCGACCTGTGCATCAATCGATGCATACAACCATTTTTATTAATTATTTCATAAATGTCTGACAAGAATATACATCAAATCACCTGAAGCCACTACTCACACCTACAAATTCGATAATGAGGAGTGCTCTCACTCCCCATATCTAAAACCAGTGTCATCACCGATCCATCCACATAACGTACCGGACAAACAGCCGGTGCATCATACCTAATGCGCACACCACACGCACACGTTTTAGAAGCCGTCGTCTTCATCGGACCACTGACCCATATTTAGAAGAGAGATCCACATCATCCTTACCAGTCTGGACATCCGTCGACGCCACCGCGGCGCCCAACGGCGCCATCATCCTGCACTCGTCCGTTCAGACGTGAAGACTCTGGAAGATCTGTCGTGCGTAGCACCTGCCAACCAGACATGACTCAGTGTAGCACATGTCAGTCAGGCATGACTTGACAGCTCCACCGAAGCTCCGTGCAAGCCGGAGCCGCTCCACCTCCTGCCTGTGTCTTCCAGCGCTGCTCCACAAACAATGCTCCCAGGAGATAAACGACACCGCAATACCGCCATCGTCCGATCTAGAAAACCAGATCCTAGGATTTCCCTCGAAGCAGTGCCCATCACCAGCAATCATTAAGGACCCACATAGTATCCACCACCACTCAGCCCTCAAGGCGACTCCTTCAAGAAGGTCATGGCGTCAAGGACACCGCCGCCGCCCACTAGAGTTAGGATTTTCACCCAAGAGGCAAAGAGGGGGAAATGAAGGAGCATCCATAGACCGACGTCTCCAAGAAGAAAAGCGGCGCCCTTGAGCGTCGTCGGCGGCGTGGCCGGCCGGGGCCGACCAAGGGGTTTTCCCCAACCTGGATCTCCTCCACCAGCTTCACCTGCGGCCAGGGTCCTGGCAACCACGCCGGCACCATTAGGAACCCGCAGGAGAGAAGCCCACCGATTAGGGCCGGATGACTGCAGCCAGATCTGGCGCTAGAACCCACCCAGCTCCCACCGCCCGCGTGCACCGGCAGATGAACAAGCCGATCCAGACAACGCCGACCACAGATCTGGCCACACCCAGATCCGACGCGCCCGCCGTGTCGACGACCACCTCCACTCGCCGGAGTGGAGAACCACCCCGGACGCGCAGCCAGGCGCCAGTGACACCACGGGCCACCACCACCCACAACAGGACAAATTTGGGCAGGAGGCACCCAGATCCGCCGCCACCGCGCGCCATGGCTGACCACCACGTTGCCCCGGCAGCCATGGAGGCGCAGCCTCGCCGAACATCCCTGGAACCACCGCTCCAGCTTCCTATCTCCGCCACCCAGCCTGGCGCCCAGGGTCGCTGTCACGCGCAACCCGAGTCTGCCCCCAGGATGAAGGGCGAGCCCGCCACCGCCGTCCGCCGGACGAGCTTTGCTCGCCAGCTTCCTCCGACGGCGGCGGGGAAGGGTGGGTCGGGGGCGGCGACGATGGCTAGGGTTCACCCGAATCACCCCCCCTAGGGGCAGCGCGAGCGCGTGGGTTGAGTTTTTTTGAGCATCAGTACAAACACAAGCGCTCATATACACGCGCATACACTCATCCCTATGAACGCATACACGCACACCCTATCCTTATGAGCACCTCCGAAAGACTGAGCCGGCATATCATCTTGAGATTTACGAATTCACCGTAGGCGCCTCATCGTCGACGGGAACTCTCCTCCCACTGAAAGCGCATCGCCGGAAATTCTGAAATAAATTCAGGAATAATGCGAGCACCAGGATTTGAACCCTGGTGGGTTGGGGATACCACTGTCCACCTAACCAAGTCAACCACAGGTTGATTCGCAACGCGTGGGTTGAGTTGGAAACAATAATCGATCGAAAGAGTTATGATCAATGAAGGGATCTTAAGTAAGCACGTGCCTGACCAGCTACATATACTGGACGACTAAGAACAGTTATGATCATCGCAAAAGAAAAAGAAAAGAACAGTTATGATCAATGATGTGCCACCTAACAAAGGTGGATAGGAACAAGGTACACAGAAGTCATCATCATCGTACCCATTGGCTATTATCAAATTCACTTAAGAGTACTATTTGTAAAAGTATTGCACAAAGTTTCGCGTGATGGCAAAAATGATACTATTTGGTTCATTCCAACATCAGCCATTGTACATACTATTTAGTTCTAAAATTGGGACAGAGTACAAGGTTGCAATCTGCCGACGCCACTTGGTGATTGGCATCATATTTATAGCAGCAGTACTTCCTCGGATTCATATTAATTGTCCATGATTTAATACAATTAATATGGATATATGAGGGAGTAGCATATCTTCCAAGTGGTTTAGGGTTCCACCGAATAGATTTTTTCACTAAATATTTAGCAGTTTGTGATAAGGGTATGTACAATGATTGATAAGATAGTCTTATCTTAAGTTTTGCATGTAATCTAGAGATGACAAAAAAAAAGAGTCTACAATGAGTCATCTTTTAGCCTTAGCAATTCCTAAAAATGTGGTGAGACATATTGTGATAAGAGATCATCTCTTGTCGACAAGCCTTTTCTTATGAGTTCTCTCTCCCCCACCTCATCATTGATCTTACATGACACTTCTAAAATAGCACCATTGTACATGCCCTAAGCTCCGTGTAACAGTGCAGACTCTTAGTTAACGCTTAGTTACGCATACTCAATTTGTGGACATTGCGTGCAAGTTAAGAAAAGCGGTGACTTGTTGGACGGTGGAGTAGTCAGTGATATCTGACGAATTTGAGAATATGTATATACCAGGTAGAGTTGTATTTAGGTGCGCAAGCAAGATTGTTATAAGCCCTTTCAAAGATATGCTTCACATAAGTAAAAGTTCTTCGGTATGCATGGAGCATGTGTATACGCACCTACACTCTTTTGAGATCTTTATCAAAAAAATACATTCTTCTCAGATTTACAAATCTAAAATATTTGCTGGTGCCGCTTCATTGTCATCGATGCGCTGAGTCGAGTCGCGTGTCCACAAAATCGAGATTTTCTTGATATCCGATAGGTCTCTGGATAGCGACGTCTAAACTAAGTAATAGTTTCTAGACTACGATCACTATCTGAACTTAATATGGACATCAGTTGACGACTGAGTGAACTATTCTTAATACGGAACCAGATCCTCTAACGTCCTCAAGGGATGTCACGTAAGCTACAATAACCGTGACATCCCTTCTTCGCATTCATATGGTTAAACCTAAAATGATTATAATTAATTTGTAAATTACAAATCTATTGTATACATTTACAAAAATTACATACAAACAAAATTATGGTGCAATAAAATTATTTTTTGATTTATTTTTGTACATGCTACAGTAAATTCACACAGTAGTTGCTACAGTACCTGACATCCCTTCTTCGCTTTACACACGCATTTCATTGTAGCTTCGTGACATCCCTTGAGGATGTTAGAGGATCTGCTTCCTCTTAATACATAGTGCTCCACTGCTAATTCTAGTATTGCCACGTCAGAGAGAACACCGTAAAGTCCGTTCGGAAAGGATGTGACTTTTTTGTACCCATCAGCATTTAGTTCAAGTTTAAGCTAAATACTGATGGCGACACAAATTTTACACCGATTCCAAAACCCCCTAAACTGATGTAGATAAAGCCGACCTTTTCCACCTCGCAAAAAAAGCCGACCTTTTCCAATTTCCATGCATTTTTTCAATAAAGTTTTCCAATTTTCATGCATGGCTTTTGTTCATGTTATTGCTTAGCATTCCATACCATCCATTTCAATTCATCTACTACTACACTAGTTATGGGCTTAAATTATTTAAGATGGCTTCAATAAAAAAATCAATAAGGGACATTTACATTCAGTCAATCGATATATCAAGATGATACAACCATACTGAACGGATGTCCGTCTCTGCATAACATGCAACACATCCAACACAGTCAAACAAAAAATATTGTTTTACACCAAAATAGAAAAAGTCTAAGATGGGTTAGATCTTATCAAAAGATTACACCATCATCCATCATCCATGATGGAAGGAAATACCCCTGATCGTATGTTCCAACTGGGTAGGCGCCATCATAAGATCAACTCCAACAAAACTACCTTTGTCTGTAAATTTCAAGGGGTCCATTTTTGTCAGATCCCATAAACTTCTTCCCCTAAATATTTTTATTTTATTTTTCATGAAACACAACTAGATAAATGTGACGACCCGCCCGTTAGTAACACGCATTGAGGGCGGCACGAGACAGTGTGGTGGCACGGCTGCGGCGCTAGGGGGCGGCGGCGGGTGGCATTGACATGGAAGGGCGGGTCGTAGCCCCTCAACTAGAGTGGCGATGTCCCTCAATAAGAATAATGTCTCCACTTCCTATCCCCGTCCCAATGATGCGAATAGCTTTAGAGGAGGATGTTGGAGCTGTGTCCCCATCGGATCACACGGGATTCTATCGGTGCTGGTCTTCGATGGATCTATTTGGATCTAGTTTTTGTTTGTCTTCGTTCATGTGGTTACAGGTTTGATCTTTCCGATCTACAACTCTCTTCACCAGCGATGATTGCTAATCTGGTGCGCTGGTCCTTTGGGGTCTTAGCACGATGACTTCTCGACTGTCTACTATAATAAGGTTTGCCCAACTCCAGTGAAAGAGGGGTGATGACGGCGACGCGCCTTCCGCTCGCTCCAGTGCTTATACTCGTCGCTACTTGGTCCATGTGTGGCGCCCCTGATTCAGTCATACACTAATCATACACGCAAACATGTACGATCAAGATCAGGGACTCACGAAAAGATATCACAACACAACTCTAAAAAAAATAAGTCATACAAGCATCATAATACAAGCCAGGGGCCTCGAGGGCTCGAATACAAGTGCTTGATCATAGACGAGTCAGCGAAAGCAACAATATCTGAGTACATATATAAGTTAAACAAGTTTACCTTAAGAAGACTAGCACAAACTGGGATACAGATCAAAAGAGGCGCAGGCCTCCAGCCTGGGATCCTCCTAAACTAGTCCCGGTCGTCGTCAGCGGCCTGCACATAGTAGTAGGCACCTCCGATATAGTAGGAGTCGTCGTCGACGGTGGCGTCAAGCTCCTGTGCTCCAGCATCTGGTTGCGACAACCAAGTAGAATGGAAAGGGGGAAAAGAGAGAGAAAAGCAATCGTGAGTACTCATCCAAAATACTCGCAAGCAAGGATCTACACTACATATGCATGGGTATATGTGTAAAGGGGCAATATCGATGGACTGAACTGCAGAATGCCGGAATAAGAGGGGGATAACTAGTCCTGTCAAAGACTACGCTTCTGGGAGCCTCCATCTTGCAGCATGTAGAAGAGAGTAGATGGTAAGTTCACCAAGTATCATCGCATAGCATAATCCTACCCAGCGATCCTCCCCTCGTCGCCCTATGAGAGAGTGACCACTAGGTTGTATCTGGCACTTGGAAGGGTGTGTTTTATTAAGTATCCGATTCTAGTTGTCATAAGGTCAAGGTACAACTCCAAGTCGTCATGTTACCGAAGATCACGGCTATTCGAATAGATAAACTTCCCTGCAGGGGTGCACCATATTTTCCAACACGCTCGATCCCCTTTGTCCGGACACACTTTCCTGGGTCATGCCCGGCCTTGAAAGATCAACACGTCGCAGCCCCACCTAGGCACAACAGAGAGTTCAGCATGCCGGTCTAAATCCTATGGCGCAGGGGTCTGGGCCCATCGCCCATTGCACACCTGCACATTGCGAACGTGGCCGGTGAGCAGACCTAGCCTCCCTTATACAAGAGCAGGCGTTCCAGTCCAACCCGGCGCGCGCCGCTCAGTCGCTGACGTCACGAAGGCTTCGGCTGATACCACGACGTCGAGTGCCCATAACTGTTCCCGCGTAGTTGATTAGTGCATATAGGCCAGTAGCCAGACTCAGATCAAATACCCAGATCTCATTAAGCGTCTTATTTTAAATTAATCGTGAATGCAGTAATAATAAGCTATGTATCAGAATAGGATTAACAGAAAGCAGTAACATGCTACACTACTCTAATGCAAATAGTATAGAGAAAAGTAGGCGATATCTGGTGATCAAGGGAGAGGGGCTTGCCTAGTTGCTCTGGCAAGAGAGAGGGGTCATCAACACCGTAGTCGAACTGGGTCGCCGACAGTCTCGGGGTCTACCGGAAAGAAATAACGGAGGGGGAACATAATAAATAACAAAGCAATCAAAGTAACACAAAGTATAACATGGCAATACGCGGTGCTAGGGGTGATCTAACGCAGGGATAGGTGATACCAGCAAAGGGAGGAAACATCCGCGAAAGTATTCCCAGTGTTTGACATTTTCGGACGGATGGTTCGGAGGGGGAAAGTTTGTATGTTCGCTATGCTAGGAACGCGTGGCGGATGAACGGACCACGTATTCAGATTCGTCTCGTCGTTCTAAGGAACTTTCATCCGAATTACGGATTATTTTATATTAATTTTCAAAGTCTTAATTAATTTTCTGAAATTTATTTATGCTTCAAAAATAAACAGTAAAATAACTTTGTCACCTAGTGCTATTGTAGCCATAGTGTATGACAGGTGGGGTCAGTGGGGCTGGGTTGACCCGGTCAGAGGGTGACTGGTCAGCATATGAATAGTGTAAGTCGGTCCCGCATGTCATTGTCTTTAGTTTAATAAAATGGTAATTAACCAGGGTGGTCCCACATGTCATTTACACTATACCTAACCACTACTTTGCCTAACTACTAATTAGCTACTAACCTAAACAGGGCCGGTCTCATCCAGAGACCCAGCCGGCCATACCCACACACTCACGCACACACAACAACACACACAGACACACACACACACATGGCCGCTTGGCCATGGCCATGGCCACCGGTAGCAGCTGTTCGCGACAGGCAGCGGCGCCGGCGAGCAGCGGCAACACACAACGGGAGCAGCAGTTAAAAGCAGCAGCAGGAGGAGGAAACGGCAGCAGCGTAGCCGCAAGTAGGCAGCAGGAGCAGCAGCTACGGGAGCAGGGGGCACGGACGTTGCGGGCGCGGAGCAGAGGGCAGCGGGCCGGGGCGAGGCTGCACGCAGGAGGCAAGGCCGATTCAGGGGGCGGCCGATGGCAGCAACATCGCAGTAGCCACCAGCGGGGCGAGCAGGGGGCGCCGAGGCGCAGCAGAGGCGGCCGGCCGGAGTTCAGGCATGCCGCGGAATCGGAGCTGCGGGGCACGGGGAGATGGTTTGGCGAGTGCCGCGGGTTCCTGGGGAGCCAATGAGCTCGGACGCAAGCTCTGCTTGCCGTGGCTGCGGTGACGAGGCGAAAGGCGGTGACAAGTTTCGGCCACGACGGAGACTAGCACTAGAGGACGAGCACGAGCAAATTAGCAGAGGGGATTTACGGCAGAGCTCACCTAGGAGCTCATGGAGGCTCGTTGAGTGAACGGGAGCAGCAGGGGTCGATGGATTTGGAGACGAACGCCGACGACAGCAGAGGGGGACTCGGTCGATCCCGGCGCGGTGGCGATCTTCTGCTCGGGTTCGGGGTCGGAGAGGAAGAAGCGGGCAACGGCGGTGCTTCCAGGGGTAGTCCTAGGCGGCGGGGAGGTCGCTGGCCACGCAGGCGATGGCGACCATGGCGACGGAGGTCTCGGGACGTCGCGGGGAAGAAGAAGCGGCGTGGGTGGAGGGGGAAAGTGGGGTTAGGGTTCGACCACGGGATCAGGGGAGGTCTTGTAGGTGCTGCGGGGCGCGGGATGGCCGCCACGCACGGCCACGACCGGCGGATGGCCGCCACGGCCCTCTGCCGCACTGTAGCGAGAGGAAGGGGATGAGGGGTGGCTGGGCCGGTTTTGCTAGATGGGCCAAGTGGCCCAGTAGATTAGGTCTTTTATGTTTCATTTTTTTGTGCTTGTATTCTTTTCTGTTTTCTTATTTAGCTATTGTTTGTTTTTTCTCTTTCCATCAAATTACTTTTGTAAAATGTGCAACCTTGCCATAATTACTATGCATTATTTTTGCACCGCCACAAAAATTTTGGGCACAAAAATAATTTATTAAGTTTGAGTTTATTCTTTACTGGATAAAAAAAATGTTGTTGGTCCACTATTTAATATCCAGGGGAATTTTCATATTCTGTAAGATGTTAATTCTCACGCGACAATTAGTTAGTGATTGTTTGGAACCCATCGAACATTTTTACTTGATAGTTTGTAGAAATAAAAATTTGACTTGTTTTTGGAATTTGAGTTTGACCTCGGTTTTCACCAAGTGGCCAAATGGCTTAGTAAAACATGATGACATGGCACATTAGGGTGAGGTTACTGTAACTTGATTATCGGGTTGTTACACCATGGACCTGGCTGTAATTTTATTACCTCTAGTGTTCTCTATAGTGCCATGATTAATGAATAGATTGAAAAGTTCTCTCGCAAAAAAAATCCACGATTGACAAATTACAACAATGACCTTATCGACACCAAACATCTCAAGACACCACAAGAACGATGATGTACTTTAACAGCAACGTCTTCAAGAAGGGAGAGACACTCAAGCACCGCTGTCACCGAATCTAACCACCAAAGGCCAGATTCTAGGCTTTCACCCTGAAGAAACAATCCGAGCATATCCAAGCAATGCCTTTAACAAGTTAATGGCGCAAAAATATCAGCATTGCCAGGTATACCTACTCGGGTCAGATCTAGGTTTTCACCCTGGAGCTCGAGACCGGGTGCTCGAGTAGCACCACATAAAAGTCACTCAATGTTGTCGCCACCACTTTTCCACTATCTCGACAGCTACATGCGATTTGCGACGACCGCCGCTGCACAACCTATGCTATGGGAAATACGAACGATAGAAAATAGTGCGTAGAAATAGTAGACTTGTTTTTTTTCCATGTTGGATGTCCCCTCTACCAGCCTCAACCCCGGGTGATTTGGACTTTGATCTTTTGAACGATCTGGTCACAATTCGGTTTCATCTGATTCAGATCTTATCTCTACGCTTAGTATTCAAACAGGGTTCTCCTAGTTTTCTTGATCGGGATTGCTCTCAATCGACTGAGATTTCGCGGTACTATATTCGTAGGATCTTACGTTTAGATCCATGCAAATTTTTGTTTTACTCTTTTCTTTCTTACATGTTATATCACTTGACTTAAGACTTGGTTAAGTTCCCGCTGTGGGCCTTTTGTGCTACAGATATCTGACACCATTGCTCAAAAAGTTCCGGCCAGTTTATGCGGGGATGGGGAATCTACCTGGGCACCGATCTCAGGGCTCGTAAAGGGGCGTTGCTTGACTAGATTAAGGCTCTAGACGTGGCCGCTGATACAGTCGGTCTGTCAGTTGATGATTGGATACTACTCCCTTGAGTCCTCATTAATGGAGATATTCAAGGGGGAAGAATTGTTCTGGCAGCGCCGGGGAGCACTACAAAAAAAACCACTTCCGTGATGATACTTGTTTGTCACAGTAGGTCACGTTTTCTGTCATGCATGTACGATTTTATGACAGAATGAAGATAGTCATACCTGTGCTGTCGTAGAAGTGTTCCATGATATTACGAAAATTATCATCACGGAAGTGCCAACTTCCATGACGATAAATCGCGCATCATAAGTGCTTTCGTTAAGGGTGACCAACACGTGGCATCCACCATGACGGGTCGCCGTTAAGCTATTGGGTTCCGATTTGGATTCGATAACCCCTTAATAGCTGGGACCAATGAGGATTTTCCACATGTAAATTATCATTGGCTATAACAACCATGTGTCAGCACCCGGAAAGGACAGATGTCAACCACCCAATGGACAGGAGGCGCCTATGATACGTCGACACGTGGCAAGGCCCAACTACATTTAGGTTAAAAAGGCTAGCCCAGTCAAAATTAGCGGGCTGGCCCATTAACGGCCTGCTTGCAGACGACCCATTCGCAGTTAAGGCTCGTACGGCTATTGTTAAATTGGTCGATCAACGGCTCGTTCTAAACTTGTCATCATCGTGGCCCATGGTCACTTCTGGCCCGTTAACAATCCGCTAAGTATTTGGGCTGAATTACGGCCCGGTGTGTTTCCGGCCTGTTAAAGGTTCTGCTTCATTTGGGCCCATTTATTGGCCATTGAAACTTTCGGTCCATAAACGACCGTGAAGGATATGGGTCATATTCTGCCATGTCTGACATTTGGCCTGTTGGAGGCCCATTGTAGATTTGGGCCACTTCCAACCTGTTGTGATTTTCGGCCTATTAACGTCGGACAAAATCCATGGGCCATATGTGGCCCAACGTCACATCAGGCCTATTAACGGCCCATATAAAACTGATACTAATTAAGCCCGACCGAACTTTCGGCCTATTAAAGGCCCGTGTAGTAGGTCGGCGCATTTATGGCCCATCTAGACTTCGGCCTGTGAACGATCCGCATTGTAAATGGGCCACCACGAGATGAGATAGATTTCGGCCTGGTAATGACCAGTGGGTTATTTGGCACAATCAGGGCCCAATCTCAGTTTCGGCCTATTAAAGGCCCATGTTATTTATGGGCTCGAGATATTTACACATGTTAGCGACCTATTGTTACTGAGAGCCCAAATTATGTTTAGGCCTGTTAAGGGACCACTAGGAGCACATGCCTACCAAAAATATGAAAGCTTATGCTGATTTAGGCCTAGATATTTTTAGTGGGCTACATGCAAATTACGGCCCATAATCATTTTTAGTCCAATTGGAATGGGCCTAACGAATGTTGGCACGTTGGGCTCCTACGAAGCTTTCAGACGAATACATTACTAAGATAAACCTACACTATACAAAAATAGTGTCGTAATTTCTACAACCTTTGGCAGCACGATAAATGTTGTATCACAACAAAATAAATTCCAGCCATACAACAAAAGGCCTGCTGGCATAAAGTTTACAGTCCTTGCAGATAAAAGCACCATCAGATGTATATAAGCACAAATCATTTGACCTGAGTGCTAATGTTTCAGGCTGTAGAATCTGATGGAGCAGCATGATCTTCTCCTTTTTTCGCCATTGCTCTTGAAGAACCAAACAAATGTCTGATAGTATGGTTTCAAAACCATTCATATCTTGACGATATTTCTCAACCACTATTCTTGTTTCCGAAACGACGCCCATCAGGGATTGGACTTGTGTCTGGAGCACAAATATATCACTCTGTTTAGCCAGAAGATTTTGCTCAGTAGGCAATTGTAACGCCCTCGATGCGGCTATATCTCCCACGTGTCGAAGCACAACTTAGAGGCATAACCGCATTGAAAGCAATGTCGCAAGTGAGGTAATCTTCGCAAACAACCCATGTAATACAATAGGGGAAAAGATACATAGTTGGCTTACAATTGCCACTTCACACAATTCAAATTACATGAATAAAGCATTACATCAACCAGATACAATCAAGGTCCGACTACGGAACCAAAATAAAAGAAGAACCCCAAAAGCGACAAAGGTCCCCGATCGACCCTGAGCTCCACTACTGATCAACTAGAACAAAACAACACAAAGGACAAGATCTTCATTGAGCTCCTCCTTGAGCTAGGTTGCGTCATCTGCACGGACCCATCGGCACTTGCAAGCTGGTTTTGGAAGAATCTGTGAGTCACGGGGACTCAGCAATCTCGCACCCTCGCGATCAAGACTATTTAAGCTTATGGGTAAGGTAAAAGGTATGAGGTGGGCTGCAGCAAGCGACTAGCATATATGATGGCTAACATACGCAAATGAGAGCGAGAAGAGAAGGCAAAGCACGGTCGATAAAAATTATGATCAAGAAGTGATCCTAAAACAACCTACGTCAAGCATAACTCCAACACCGTGTTCACTTCCCGGACTCCGCCGGAAAGAGACCATCACGGTTACACACGCGGTTGATTCATTTTAATTAAGGTCAACTTCAGGTTTTCTACAACCAGACGTTAACAAATTCCCATCTGCCCATAACCGCGGCACGGCTTTCGAAAGTTCAAATCCCTACAGGGGAGTCCCAACTTAGCCCATGACAAGCTCTCACGGTCAACGAAGGAATAGACGTCCTCCCGAGACATTCCGATCAGACTCGGTATCCCGGTTCTACAAGACACTTCGACAAGTTAAAACAAAACCAGCAACACCGCCCGAATGTGCCGACAAATCCTGATAGGAGCTGCACATATCTCTTTCTCAGGGCACACTCAGATGAGACTAGCTACGAGTAAAACCAACCCTTAAGTTTCCTCGAGGTGGCCCCGCAGGCAGCTCAGTTCGGACCAACACTCAGAGGAGCACTGGCCCTGGGGGGGGGGTCAGAATAAAGATGACCCTTGAGTCTGCAGAACCCAAGGGAGGGTGGTAGGTTGTTAGTGCAAATGGTAAAACCAAGGTTGGGCATTGTTGGAGGAGTTTTATTCAAGGCGAACTGTCAAGGGGTTCCCATTATTACCCAACCGCGTAAGGAACGCAAAATCCGGGAACATAACACCGATATGATGGAAACTAGGGCGGCAAGAGTGGAACAAAACACCAGGCATAAGGCCGAGCCTTCCACCCTTTACTAAGTATATAGAGGCATTAATTAAATAAGAGATATTGTGATATCCCAACAAGTAAACATGTTCCAATAAGGAACAACATCTCCATGTTCCAATAAGGAACAAAACTTCAATCTTCACCTACAACTAACAACGCTATAAGAGGAGCTGAGCAAAGCGGTAACGTAGCCAAACAACGGTTTGCTAGGACAAGGTGGGTTAGAGGCTTGGTTCAATAATATGGAAGGCATGATAAGCAAGTGGTAGGTATCGCAACATAGGCATAGCAAAAGAGCGAGCAACTAGCAAGCAAAGATAGAAGTGATTTCGAGGGTATGGTCATCTTGCCTGAAATCCCGCAAGGAAGAAGAACGAGTCCATGAAGAAGACAAATAGACGTAGTCGAACGGGTCCTGACAAACGCGACATAACCGGAACCAACCCGAAGGAGCAAACACCGGAAAGATGCACACAACATAGTAAACAACCAACACATGAACATGATATGATATGCGGGATGCGGTATGCTATGCATATGCATGATTTGACAAGAGATGAATGAACCTGGCCTCAACTTGGAAATCCAAGTGTGCCACTGGAAAGGTGAGATGAAATCGCTTGAAAACGATATAAAGATCACCGGAATCGGAGTTACGGTCTGTAAATGGCAAGCAATTCAAATATGACCACGTTCTGCGACTTACAGCAAGTAGCCATCTAAATGCAACAAGATGAACATGTTACAGCACCCAAACATGGCAACAAAATACATGACAGGGATCCACTCATGAAGCTTAACAAAAGACTAGCACTGAGCTATGGCCAATTCATCCATTAACAGGCTCAAACACGCATGGCAAAAATGCATTTGGTAAACAGATTTCAGACTTAGTGAAATTAACACTAGTCCGGAATTTCAAATCAGGTAGCACACTTTGGAGCAAAAAAACTATATGCTACAGGAACTTAACATGGCAAAGTAAAGCATGGCATGGAGCTACTCAAAGAGCTTAACAAAAGTCCCTTAGTGACCTTGAGCCAAAAGGGATCAGAAAATACATTTGCAAGCATGTGAACATGGCAAAAACATAATCAGTTCTCAGACTTAGTGAAAACTAGAGCATGCTGAAACAGATATCAAGTAGGCATGTTTACGAGCTCGATGCACTCACTACAGAGCAAGTCATGATAAACTAAGCATACACCCATCAAGAATACACAAAATACAAGCTAGACATGGCAAGAACAATAACATATCATGCATGGATCAGTTACAACATCCTCAGCAAAATCGCTAACAAGTAGACAATATGCCCAGATTCACGAAATGGCAAAAGTAGAGCTCGATTGACTCAAGCTAGGGTGCTCCATAATTGCAAACAAAGACATGGATGGATAGAGCACTACAAGATTAACAAAACATCCTTACTGATCATTCTCAAAAGAGGCACGGATCACTAGGAAACAACATGAACATATGGCATAATGAGATAAACAGTCCAAGGACTTGGTGGAAATGCCAAGTCCCTGAAATCAGCATTAACGAATGCTCCACTTTGCAAGCTTGTGCTAGTCACCACACACATCACAAAAATACATGGGTTGCACCTCTGGATAGATGGCAAAACATATAACAAAACTCATGTAGAGCTCAGGGGCATACCATGCACACAATAATCATGGCAAAAATGACAAATATCTAATTGGAGCAGCAGATCTGACAATTATCTTAAATAGCACTCTTCTAACAGCATTTCGGGCATCAAGATGAACTCAAATGAAAATGATGCAATGAGATGAAATGATGTACTCCCTGAGGCGAACATTTTGATATGCTACACGCATGAATCGGAGCTACGGATGCAAAGTTACGGCACGATGAACATGGCCATATGAATCTGGGAATTTCGGGGACTTAGTGGAATTTATACCTCCGCGAAAAGTCAACGCGGGACGGAGAGAAGCGGGACGGCACGGATCCAGATCGTGGGGGCGTGTTTGGTTCACCGGACTGGTGGATCTCATCCAACCGGCCGGATCCGACGACGGGGCGACGAGAAGGCGCGCCGGAATGGCGGGGCGGCGTCGCCGGCGATGGCCGGAGGTCGACTCCGGCGAGGAGGTCCTCCAGCGCGGCCGCAGGCTGCGGGTGGCGCGGGGCGCCGTGGAGGCGGCGGCGAGGGAGCTCCCAGCCGGAGCTGGCAGGCCGGAGAAGGGTCGTAGGCCGGGGCGGCATACGGCGGCGCGGAGGTCCGACGATGGCCGGCGATGAGGTCCGACGAAGGTGGCGGCCGCGGGCGAGGAGCTGGGCGGCGGGACTCCCAGGCGCGGGTGGCGAACGGATCTGGCCCGGGGCGGCTCGGGCGGGCCGGCCGCGGGCTCCGCGGGCCTTGCCGCGCGAGAGGAGAGAGAGAGGGCGGCGAGAGGTGAGGTGGCGGCGTCCGGTTGGTTGGCAGCGGCGGCGGGGTGACGTGGCACGACGCCACTGGCCGGAGCGAGGTGGAGGGCAGACATGTCCGGCGGCGGGGATTTTTGTCCGGTGACGCGAGGTAGGGGAAGGCTAGGGTTAGACCGCAAATTTCGGAGGGGATCACTTATTTATAGGTAGAGGGAGCTAGGAGAGTCCAAATGAGGTGCGGTTTTCGGCCATGCGATCGTGAACGAACGACCGAGATGATGGAGAGGGTTTTGGTGGGTTTTGGGCCAAAATGGAGGGGTGTTGGGCTGCAACACACATGAGGCCTTCTCGGTCCCTCGGTTAACCGTTGGAGCATCAAACGAAGTCCAAATGGTACGAAACTTGACAGGCGGTCTACCGGTAGTAAACCAAGACCGCTTGGCAAGTCTCGGCCCAATCCGGAAATGTTCAACCCCCACACATGAAAAGAAGGTAGAAATAACCACCGGAGGAGATAGGAGCGCTGGAATGCAAAACGGACAACGGGGAAAATGCTCGGATGCATGAGACGAACATGTATGCAAATGAAATGCACATGATGACATGATATGAGATGCATGACACGCAAGCAATGACAATGCAACAACAGCAAAAAACTGAATGACACCTGGCACATCGGTCTCGGTGCGAGATTGCTGAGTCCCCGTGACTCATAGATACTTCCAAAACCAGCTTGCAGGTGCCGATGAGTCCGTGCAGATGATGCAACCCAGCTCAAGGAGGAGCTCAATGAAGATCTTGTCCTTTGTGTTGTTTCGTTCTAGTTGATCAGTAGTGGAGCCCAGTTGGGGTCGATTGGGGACCTTTGTCGCTTTTGGGGTTCTTCTTTTATTTTGGTTCCGTAGTCGGACCTTGATTGTATCTGGTTGATGTAATGCTTTATTCATGTAATTTGAATTGTGTGAAGTGGCGATTGTAAGCCAACTATGTATCTTTTCCCCTATTGTATTACATGGGTTGTTTGCGAAGATTACCTCACTTGCGACATTGCTTTCAATGCGGTTATGCCTCTAAGTCGTGCTTCGACACGTGGGAGATATAGCCGCATCGAGGGCGTTACAGCAATTTGGACGAGGTTACCTTGACAACCAACCCAGAATTACACAAGAAGGTGCTTTTTGCACTGTTAGTGGAGAGATACTAACGCACTGCAGGAAGAGGTGTAATTGTGGCCGTGGTAGCCTCGTCACCTTCAGGTGGTTAGCTGTTCTTCAATCATTTGTTCCATAGCTCGCTGAAAGTTTGAACTTGTAGATTAGTGTACCAGATAGGTTACTAATGAGACAAAAACAAACAAAGTAGGTTTCACGTTTATACATAACTTATTTTGGTGAACTATTGTGATACATTAGCATGTATTGTAGTGCGAACTACATAATAAAATCATTTTCGGAACATATGCCAATGTAGCATTCCTACTGTATTATCCATTTTCCTCACATTCGTTGACATGTAAGGATAAAGAGACATGGTTTAAAGTAGGATGAATATAGTATGACATCATTCAGATCATGGGCAAACATATATAAAACAAACATGCTATTGTATCATTGTGTGGGCACGTGAACATCACAATGAGATTACAGATCAAGACCAAAAGAATATCCTTCATCTCTTTTAAACCATGTAAGGTGAAATGATACGTTAAGACAACTGTGTATAAAAGTGAACAGAGTAACTGACATTGACTACAAACCAAGCAGTTAAATGAACATGTCACAGTAACAAGCAGTTCAAAGGCAGGAGGAGTAAGGACTTACAACCGCGGCTTGAACTAGTGTGCTCATGCCCTGCATATTGCTGGTGTGGCAATCCTTGAAGATTTAAACTGCATTCAAATCAATATGTGATCTGATCAAATACATATACCCTACCTGATACGCTAGGCGGTTCAAATATTTGATCTTCTGAAAAACACTTGATCTTTTTGGTTCACTGAGTCATGTAATAGGTAGTGAAACTTTGATCTACCATGCCATCGTGCACATTTTGTTTTGTGCAAACTGCTGATCCGCTAGTTGAAAAACTACCACTTTATGCTTATGATAGCGTCGATTTATGCAGATCAAATTTAGCATTACCCTGCACACAAACAGATCACAAGTGCCCTGGCGGTTTACTGTAGGATGGGTCATAATACCCCATATAAAACCACTGGTGACTAAAACAGGTCATAACTAGGGCCGGTTTAATCATAAGCATATATAATCAAAAAATATCATACCTGTGATATTTGATCACACTGCCGGTTTATCATACCAGTGCAATAAGGGTGATAACCCAAAAGATTGAGCGCACAAAGCTTTGTGCAAGTTGACGTATAACACCGGCTTAATACGCCGTATGCAGCAAGGGGTAATATCCCAAACTTAGAGTATAACACTTCCAAGTATCATCATATATTGGCGACTTATAGTCTGCCATCAGGGCGGGTTATAAAAAACCCAAAGATGCTCAAATAGGAGACACACAGGGCTGCCTGACCCGATTTGTGAGAACCTATGGTGAGAAAAAGGAGTGATATAAATCCAAGATAAATAAAACCCATAAAAAACGAGGCTGTTATAAATCTCCAAAACCAAATCTCAACATAAAAACTTCAATGAAACTAGCATGGTAGCCACTGGAGTATCCTCGCTTTCCGTAAGCCGGCTCTCACATGACCCAATCGATGTATTAACCTGGATAAGTTCAGGGTCTTGTTTAAAGATTGACTTATCGAGAGTACACGAGGTCAGAGTAGCATCATGCAAACAGGCAGGTTTAACCAAGTTTCAATGAAGGCGGCTTAATAGCCTGGATTCAGCCTCGCTATCTGTAAGCCGTGCCCTCACATGACAAACCGGCATTTTAACCTTAAGGAGTTCAGGGTCTTGTTTAAAAGATTGACTGTTAAGAGTTCGGTGGGTCAATCAGGATTACCTGATGGAGAAGCATATGGCATATAGGCAGGATAACCTGGAAGGGTTACATCCTCTTTGGTGAATACACCTATGTTTGAACAAGATAACCCAGTCAAGAGGGTAGTAATGCTATGTTCTCTTTGCTGAATACACATATGTTTGAACAGGAAGCCCCCAAGTGACATATTTGCGAGCTGTGCTCGCCGGGTACCTATGTTTGAGTAGTGTTGTGCAACAAAACTCTCTTTGGTCCCGATAAACCGGGCGTCAAGCCGCGGAAGCAATCATATGATATGACAACAAAGACTCAAATTCTAAGGTTTGAAGACAACAAAGGCCCTGAATTATCAAGGGTGCTGATTTTATTATATTTCTCATACTATATACACTGATATAAATATGTACATCTCAAGAGAAAATAGCTCAGGTGTAATATGGACGGAGATGAGCAATATTCCACGGCCGACGGGTCTCCTCCTCTGACGTGCGTGAGTCCTTGTGGTCTCGAACATCGATAAGATAGTATGACCCATTGTTCAGATTTTTGCTGACCACGAAGGGCCCTTCCCAAGGCAGGGATAGCTTGTGCATATCAGTCTGATCTTGTATAAGCCAGAGCACCAAATCACCTTCTTGAAAGGTCTGGTTTTAACCCCGCGGCTGTGATAACGGCGCAGATCTTGTTGGTAAATCGCTGAACAAGCCGCCGCAAGGTCACGCTCCTCATCTAATAGGTAAAGTGCATCCTGACATGCTTTTTCATTGTCAGTTTCAACATAAGCCGCCACACGGGCGAGTCGTGACGGATGTCACTAGGGAGAACCGCCCCCGCTCTGTAAACCATGAAGAAAGGCGTGTAACCCGTAGATCTATTGGGGGTAGTATTTATGCTCCATAACACCGAGGATAACTCCTCCACCCAACAACCCGGCGTCCTCTGCAAAGGAACCATAAGTTGGGGCTTTATGCCTCTCAGGATCTCTTGATTGGCTCTCTCAACTTAACAATTAGACTGGGGGTGAGCCACTGACGATACATCAAGCCGGATATGCTCATGTTGACAAAATTCTTCCATGGCACCCTTGGATAGATTAGTGCCATTATTAGTTATAATACTATGGGGAAAACCAAAACGGAAAATCACCTTTTTCATGAATTGAACCGTCGTCGCTGCGTCATATTTACTGACCGGCTCTGCCTCAACCCACTTCGTAAACTTGTCAACCGCCACCAGGAGGTGCATCTTTTTGTCCTTGGACCTTTTGAAAGGCCCAACCATATCAAGCCCCCAGACTGCAAACGTCCAAGTAATTGGAATCATCCTCAATTCTTGAGCCGACACATGAGCTCGTCGTGAAAACTTCTGACAACCATCACATTTACTGACTAGATCCTCAGCATCAGCGTGAGCCGTTAGCCAATAAAATCCATGATGGAAAGCTTTGGCTACGAGAGACTTAGAACCGACATGATGACTACAATCTCCTTCATGAATCTCTCGCAGAATCTCACAGCCTTCTTGAGGAGGAACACAACGTTGAAATGCCCCTGTGACACTGCGATGATGCAACTCTCCATTGACAATAGTCATTGACTTAGACCGCCGGGTTATCTGCCTGGCCAAAGTTTCATCCTCAGGTAACTCGCCCTGGGTCATATAAGCCAAATATGGAACCGTACAGTCAGGGATAGCATGAAGATCCGCCACCAATTGTGCTGCCGGGTCAGGAATAGCGAGATCCTCTTCTGTAGGCAATTTGACAGAAGGGTTATGCAGAATATCCAGGAAAGTATTAGGCGGCACCGGCTTACGCTGAGACCCTAGCCGACTTAAAGCATCAGCCGCCTCGTTTTTCCTGCGATCAACATGTTCAACCTGATAACCCTTGAAATACCCAACAATAGCATCAACCTCTCGACGATAGGCCGCCATGAGTGGATCCTTAGAATCCCAAGTGCCAAAAACTTGTTGAGTTACCAGATCTGAGTCACCGAAGCACCTCACCCGGCTTAAGTTCATCTCCTTAGCCATCCGAAGATCGTGGAGCAAGGCCTCATACTCAGATGCATTGTTAGTACAAGGGAATATCAACCTGAGGACATAAGAAAATTTATCACCTCGTGGGGAAGTCAAGACAACTCCAGCCCCGAGCATTCCAACTGTCTGGATCCATCAAAGTGAATAGTCCAATAAGTGTTATCCAGCTTTTTCTCAGGCATCTGCAACTCTGCCCAATCATTGATAAAATCCACAAGTGCTTGCGACTTGATAGCCGTGCGAGGCACATACTTCAAACCATGGGGTCCAAGCTCAATGACCCACTTGGCTACCCGACTTGTGGCTTCTACGTTTTGAATGATATCCCCTAAAGGGGAAGAACTCACCACAGTGATGGGATGACCCAGAAAATATTTCTTGAGCTTTCGACTAGCCATGAATACCCCATATATGAGCTTCTGCCAATGCGGATACCTATGCTTGGACTCAATAAGTACCTCACTGATGTAGTAAACCGTCCGTTGAACCAGATACTCCTTGTCTGGATCCTTCCTTTCCACCACAATGGCTACACTGACAGCTCGGCTATTGGCAGCCACATATAACAACAAAGGCTCTTTATCAATGGGAGCAGCAAGAACGGGCGGCTCAGCCAACAGTTTCTTCAAGTCCTCAAACGCTTGATTAGCAGCATCACTCCAAATAAAGTGATCTGTCTTCTTCATCATCTGGTACAGAGGGATAGACTTCTCACCCAACTGGCTTTTGAACCGGCTTAAGGCCGCAATACGACCCGCCAAACGATGAACATCATTGGTACACACTGGCTTAGCCAGAGAGGTGATAGCCTTTATCTTCTCCGGGTTAGCTTCAATACCCCGTTGTGAAACCAAGAAACCCAAAAGCTTGCCAGCTGATACACCAAAAACACACTTGGCCGGGTTAAGCATCATCTTATAAACCCGGAGATTGTCAAAGGTCTCCTTCAAATCATCAATCAGGGTCTCTTTCTTCCTGGACTTCACCAAAATGTCATCCACATAAGCATGAACATTACGCCCGATCTGATCATGAAGGCAATTTTGCACACATCGTTGGTAAGTCGCCTGTGCGCTCTTGAGCCCAAAAGGCATAGACACATAGCAGAAGGCTCCAAATGGAGTGATGAAAGCTGTCTTCTCCTGGTCCTTAACTGCCATCTTGATCTGGTGATAACCAGAATAAGCATCCAAAAAGCTCAAATGCTCACAACCCGCCGTAGCATCAATAATTTGATTAATACGAGGGAGAGCAAAAGGATCAGCCGGACAAGCCTTGTTTAAGTCCGTGTAGTCCACACACATGCCAAGTGCCGTTCTTCTTAAGCACCAACATCGGGTTAGCCAACCACTAAGGATGAAAAACTTCAACAATGAACCCAGCCGCCAAGAGCTGGGCCACTTCTTCACCAATGGCCTTACGCCTCTCTTCATTAAAACGACGAAGGAATTGCTTGACCAGCTTAAACCTTGGATCAATATTAAGAGTGTGCTCAACGAGTTCCCTCGGTACACCTGGCATGTCAGAAGGTTTTCATGCAAAGATGTCCCGGTTCTCGCGAATGAACTCGATGAGTGCACTTTCCTATTTCGGATCCAGATTAGCACTGATGCTGAACTGCTTAGATGAATCACCAATAACGAAATCAACTAGCTTAGTATCATCTGCCGACTTAAACTTCAAGACCGGATGATGCTCCGTAGTTGGCTTTTTCAAAGATGTCATATCTACCGGGTCAACATTGTCTTTATAAAACTTCAATTCCTCTATTGCACAGACAGACTCAGCATAAGCAGCATCACCTTCTTCACACTCCAAGGCTATCTTCCGGCTTCCATGCACTGTGATGGTCCCCTTGTAACCTGGCATCTTGAGCTGCAGATAAACGTAACAAGGTCGTGCCATGCACTTGGCATAAGCCGGCCATCCCAACAGAGCGTGATACGAGCTTTGAATCTTGACCACTTCAAAGGTTAGCGTCTCGGCCCTGGAGTCATGTTCATCCCCAAAAGCCACTTCCAAAGCAATCTTGCCTACAGGATACACCGACTTACCAGGCACCACTCCATGGAAAAAAGTATTGGACGGCTCAAGATTTTTATCAGTCAACCCCATACAACGGAAAGTATCATAGTAGAGGATATTAATGCTGCTACCTCCATCCATGAGTACTTTAGTGAATTTGTATCCTCCCACCCGAGGCACCACCACCAAAGCCAAGTGACCCAGATTATCAACCCGGGGCGGGTGGTCTTCATGACTCCACACAGTGGGCTGTTCAGACCATCACAAGTAACGGGGAACCGCCGGCTCAACAACGTTCATAGCCCTTTTACGGAGATTTTGATCCCGCTTGCATAAACTTGTGGTGAAGACGTGGTACTACCCACTATTCAGTTGCTTCAGATTACTTTGATAACCAGATTGCTGCTGCTGAGTCCCTTGACCAGATTGTTGATGAAAACCACCTTGATTGCCCTAATTCCCCTGGCCCTAGAAACTGGAATTAGAACCGCCACCACCGTAACTCGGACCATGAGAGCCGGAACCCAAGCCGCCGCCCGACCCATGATTATCCTGGAAAAGATGGGAATTCCTGAATTCTTTCATGATGTAGCAGTCCTTCCATAGACGAGAGGATGGCTTCTCACGCGATCCATGCGTCGTACACGGCTGATTCAACAATGCATCGAGGTTGTTTTTTGACCCTTCAGCTTGAGCCGGCCTTCCCTTGCACCGCTGGTGTTGGAGATATAACTACTGAGTATAAACCGCCCAGGAGGGGATGGGTTATACACATAAGGAGTTATCCATATTGAAGCCCATGAAGACAAGGAGTATGACGCTTTAATATGAGAGGTCTAAAAGCCCAGGGCCCAAAGGTGGATTAGGGCCCGTAGACATAAACCGCCATAAGGTGTGTAACTTGTGTTGTAAGATAGGAAAGAGTAGAAACCGAGCCGGACACATTTATAAGCCGGCCGAGATTCTGTAAACCGCCGGGCGTCAACCTATGTATATAAAGGGACGACCCGACCGAGGTTTAGGGACAAGAAACAACAACTCGAGAGCCAGGCAAAGCGGATTTGCTCCCTGGTCATCGAAACCCTACCAATCCCATCATAACTGGAGTAGGCTTTTACCTTCACCGCAAGGGGCCGGAACAGTATAATTCCTTGTGTCCTTTGTCCGCTTTAACCCCTTTAAGCTAACTACGTTGCAATGGCTCCTCGACTAAGTCCTCAAACTAGGACATCTGCCGTGACAATCCCACGACAGTTGGCGCCCACCGTGGGGCTATCACACGATTGTTTCAAGTTCTTAAAGGGCAGCTTCAAAGGGCTCAAGGGATACGTTGTGGGCCGAATGGCCAAGAGTCATCGTGACAAGCTCTACATCGACGATGAAGGCTGGGGACCCAAGGCCGGTTCAATTGAGTATGGATATCAGGCCCCCTTCGGCGGTATTCACGTCTTCATTGGCAAGATCGGCGAACTGGGCCCTGAGCTGGACATCTGCATCGACATTGTCGAAACGGCTCAGTGTGCGAGATCCGCCCGGGTTCAACCTTCCGTGAAGCGTGCCTTCGCGGGAGTCGTCCACGGAGTGGAATCTGAGGATAGATCGGTATCCGATGGTGAAATCGCCGTTTACTCTGATGACAAGTCATCTACTAGAGAGACCGAGTCATTATACCAACTGCAAGATGGCCGGTTTGGGGGCTGTTCCGATGGCGATAGTATTTCGGACCCCCTTGATCCGCCGAGCCGGGTTGCGATCTTCATGGCCGGTACACAGTCAGCACAACATTCTTCAACCGCAGCAGCAATGATCTCCGGTTCAGTAGCAGCGACAATGGCTGGGGCAGGAGGCCCTGCTCCACCGCCGGCTCAGGTTTTGTCCGATTTGTTCGACGCTTTGGCAACACTACTAGCGGCTGAGGTTAACGCGGCGAATCAGGATCAGCATAACGCAGAAGTCACGAAAGTAAAGGATCAGATAGCTCAAGCCAAGGCAGATCTGGCAGCCGAGAACACCAGGATGGCTGCGGAGCGGACCGATTTAGATGCACAGGCTTATCGGCTTATGCTGGATCAGAACGCATCAAATGATGTAACGAGGAGAAGGTACCGGTCCCACCTACTCCGGTTTATGAACCAAGGAACCTCTTTGACATGCCAGGAGCAGGAACCAACAATCAGCCAGTGGTAAACCGGGTAGAAGCACCTGGAACGGGGGCGCCGGTTCAGCCGTGCATAGTGGATCTGCCTTGTCAGAATATACCGTCACAGCACGTGTCAACGCCTCCGGGTCATTTCTCCAACCCCCTGGATAACATAGTCACCTCCGCTTCACGATTGGCAGCCCTCCTAGTCGAAGGTGAGTCCCCCGTAGTGATTGAGACACGACAGGCTAGGGAGCTCCTTCAGACAGCTTTGACTCAGCAGCAGGCATATTCATACAGCCGCAAGAGGATTCATTCCACCCCCGCCCAAGTCGGAGTTACAGCAGGCACTTTGATGAACCGGCCGTATCAAGCAGTGCGCGAGACCGTAACCCGCCTCAAGGGCATATTCCGGCAGGTGGTACTAATGCTCAGGATTTAGTGGATCAGGGCAGAGCGCGTCGAGAGGCCGAGTTAGCGGTGCAGTATGCGGCCCGTCAGCTTACTCCAGTTCGTCCAATGACTTCGGTGGAGCCAGGAGTTACCTCCAGCTCTTTGGGGGTGTCGTGTCTTGTCCCAGCTCTACGTAATGTGTGGCTGCCCAAGGATTTCAAAGGGCCCCGAAAGGTGCCTAATTATACTGCTGATTTACCCCCCGAGTCATGGATCGAAAGCTATGAGACGGCAATGGAGATGCTGGATGTGGATGATGCGGCCTGTGCTAAGTACTTCACCATGATGTTGGAAGGAACAACTCGCACTTGGATGAAAATTTTACCAGCTAACTCCATCGGGTCATGGGCTGCATTAAATGCCCGGTTCATCCAAAATTTCAAGGACACGTGCAAGCAACCCATGTCAATTGTAGACTTAGCCGCCTGTGTCCAAGAAGAGGGTGAATCGACAACTCATTGGGTGCGCCGGGTTTCGGAAATCTTACACTCATCGGACCGCATTAACGCTGATACATCAGTCTTAACGTTGGAGGGCAATTGCCGGTTCATGCCCTTGAAGCTGAAGTTGGGACGGCTCAAGAGTCACTGCAATGACATGGGAACACTTATGGCAGCCCTGGTTAAATATGCCGACTCTGATAATACCAAGGACCCCGAGTCTGATGATGAAAAGCCGGGGAAGGGAAAGAAGAGTGGTAGTAACAAGGGGCAGCAGCATAACCCGGCGGGTCATGAAAACAACGGTAAGCGTAAAGCGGATAATAGTTTGGATTTTGTGGCTAACACCAACACGCAGAATAATAATCAACGGTATAAGGGTAAACCGCCTCCGCGCAGTGGAGGATCATGTATCAATCTGGAGCGCCTGTTAAACCAGCCTTGTCCAAGGCTCGGGACGCAAGAGAGACCAGCCACACACCTTTGGAAGGATTTCTTTATAATGCGGGAGTTCAAAAACTCGGATCTTTTCCAATACAATCATGGACCGCCTGGCGGTTCAGGAGGCGGTTCTCATGGGCCGGGTTATGATGGAGGCAGTTCCGGTTCAGGATTTCAAGGAAACCGAAGCGAACATGGCAATCAAGGCAGTCAGGGCAACCAGGATGGTTATAATCATCAGGGGAATCAGCAGCAGCAGCAATCAGGTTACCAGAGCAATCCAAAGTAGTTGAATAGTGGGAAGTATCACGTCTTCACCACTAGCTTATGCAAGCACGATTAGAAACTTCATAAAAGGGCAGTAAACTCTGTTGAACCGGCAGTGCCCCATTATCTGCGCTGGTCTGAATAACCCATTTTGTGGAGTCGAGAGGATCACCCACCCCGGGTTGATAATCTGGGTCATCTAGCATTGGTGGTGGCGCCTCAGGTTGGAGGATATAAATTTACCAAGGTGCTCATGGATGGAGGGATCAGTATCAATATCCTTTATTATGAAACCTTCCGTCGCATGGGGTCGACAGATAAAAATCTTAAACCGTCGAACACTGTTTTCCATGGTGTGGTACCTGGTAAATCAGCGTATCCAGTTGGTAAGATAGCTCTGGAGGTCGCTTTTGGAGATGATCATGATTCAAGATCGGAGACATTGACGTTTGAAGTGGTGAAAATCAAGAGCCCATATCATGCCTTGTTTGGACGGGCGGCTTATGCTAAGTTCATGGCAAGGCCCTGTTATGTTTATCTGCAGCTCAAGATGCCGGGTCATAAAGGGACCATCACAGTACATGGGAGTCATAGGATTGCTTTGGAATGTGAGGAAGGTGATGCGGCTTATGCTGAGTCGGTTTGTGCAACAGAGGAGTTGAAGTTTTACAAGGACAATGTTGATCCGGCATATATGACTTCTTTGAGAAAACCAACTACAGAGCATGATCCGGCATTGAGGTTTAAATCGGCTGAGGAAACCAAGTTAGTTGATTTTGTTCCTGGCGATTCATCCAAGCAGTTTAGCATCAGCGCTAACCTGGATCCAAAATAGGAAGGCGCGCTCATCGAGTTCATCCATGAGAACCGGTACATCTTTGCATGGAAACCTTCTGACATGCCAGGTGTACCCAGGGAACTCACTGAGCAAACTCTTAATATTGATCCTAAGTTTAAACCAGCCAGGCAGTTTCTCTGCCGCTTCAATGAAGAAAGGCATAATGCTATTGGTGAGGAGGTAGCCCGACACTTGGTAGCAGGGTTTATTGTGGAGGTTTTTCACCCTGAGTGGTTAGCTAACCCGGTGCTAGTGCGTAAGAAGAAAGGCACTTGGCGGATGTGTGTGGACTACACAGATTTGAACAAGGCCTCTCCAGTTGATCCCTTTGCTCTACCTCGTATTGATCAAATCATTGATACTACGGCGGGCTGCGAGCGTTTGTGCTTTCTGGATGCTTATTCTGGTTATCATCAGATCAAAATGGCAGTTAAGGACCAGGAGAAGACAACTTTTATAACACCCTTTGGAGCCTTCTGCTATGTATCTATGCCTTTTGGGCTTAAGAGTGCCGAGGAGACTTATCAGCGTTGTGTGCAGAATTGTCTTCATGACCAGATTGGGTGCAATGTTCATGCTTATGTGGATGATATTGTGGTGAAGTCCAGAAAGGAGGCGACGTTGATAGCCAACTTAAAGGAAACCTTTGATAATCTTCGGGTCTATAAGATGATGCTTAATCCGGCCAAGTGCGTTTTTGGTATTCCGGCAGGAAAGCTCTTGGGTTTTCTAGTGTCTAACAGGGGTATTGAAGCTAATCCGGAAAAGATCAAAGCTATTACGTCTTTGGCTAAACCGGTTTGTATCAACGATGTTCAACGTCTGGCGGGCCGTATTGCAGCATTGAACTGATTTATCAGCCGTTTGGGAGAGAAAGCAATCCCTCTATATCAGATGATGAAGAAGACAGATAATTTTGTCTGGAGTGATGCTGCTAATACGGTGTTTGAGGATTTGAAGAAGCAGCTAGCCGAGCCACCTGTTTTTGCTGCTCTGGTCGATAAAGAGCCGCTGTTGTTGTATGTGGCAGCTAATGCCCGGGCTGTCAGTGTGGCCATTGTGGTGGAGCGTAAGGAAGCTGGGAAGGAGTATCCGGTTCAACCGCCGGTTTATTATATCAGTGAGTTACTTATTGAGTCTAAGCAGAGGTACCCACATTTGCAGACGCTGGTGTATGGAGTTTTTATGGCAAGCCGGAAGCTCAAGTAGTATTTTCAAGGTCATCCCATCATAGTGGACAGTTCTGCCCCTTTGGGAGATATAATCTAGAACAGGGAGGCAACTGGCGGAGTTGCTAAGTGGGCTATTGAACTTGGGCCTCATGGATTAAAATATATGCCTCGCACGGCGATCAAGTCCCAAGCGCTTGTGGATTTTATCAATGAATGGACAGAGTTACAAGCACCGGAAGAAAAGCCGGATCATACTTATTGGACTATTCATTTTGATGGGTCCAGGCAATTGGAGGGCCCGGGGGCTGGAGTCGTGTTAACTTCCCCATGAGGTGATAAGTTTTGTTATGTTCTCCGTTTAATGTTCCCTTGCACTAACAATGCAGCTGAATATGAGGCTTTACTCCATGGTCTTCGAATGGCTAAGGAGATGAATCTAAGCCGGGTTAAGTGCTTTGGTGACTCAGATCTGGTGGCTCAGCAAGTATTTGGTACTTGGGATTCCAAGGACCCACTCATGGCAGCGTATCATCGAGAAGTAGATATTGTTGCAGGTCACCTCAAGGGTTATCACGTTGACCATGTGGACCGACGAAAGAATGAAGTGGCGGACGCTTTAAGCCATTTGGGTTCCCAACGTAAACTGGTTCCACCAAATGTTTTTCTGGATGTTTTGCATAACCCGTCGGTCAAGTTACCTACGGAGGAGGATTTGGCTGTTCCTGACCCGGAGGCTCAGTTAGTGGCAGCTCTTCATGTTATCCTGGATTGGACGGTCCCATATTTGGAGTATATGAACTGGGGCGAGTTACCGGAGGATGAAACTTTGGCCAGGCAAATAATCCGGCGATCCAAGTCAATGACCATTATCAATGGGGAATTGCATCATTGCAGTGTAACAGGGGTGTTTCAGCGTTGTGTGTCTCCTGAAGAAGGTTGTGAGATTTTGCGTGAGATCCACAAAGGAGATTGTGGTCACCATGCCGGTTCAAAATCCTTGGTAGCTAAGGCTTTTCGTCACGGCTTCTATTGGTTGACGGCTCATGCTGATGCTGAGGATTTGGTAAAGAGGTGTGATTGTTGTCAGAAATTTGCACGCTGCGCTCATGTTCCGGCTCAAGAATTAAGGATGATTCCAATCACTTGGCCGTTTGCAACTTGGGGGCTGGATATGGTTGGGCCCTTTAAGAGGTCCAAGGATAAGAAGACCCACCTGCTAGTGGCGGTTGATAAGTTCACTAAGTGGGCGGAGGCAGAGCCAGTCAGTAAGTGTGATGCAGCCACAGCGGTTCAATTCATCAAGAAGGTGATTTTCCGGTTTGGTTTTCCACACAACATCATAATAGATAATGGTACTAATCTATCCAAGGGTGCTATGGAAGAATTTTGTCAACGTGAGCACATCCGGCTTGACGTGTCATCGATGACTCACCCCAATCTAATGGTCAAGCGGAGAGAGCCAATCAAGAGATTCTAACAGGCATCAAGCCCCGACTTATGGTTCCTTTAAAGCGGATGCCGGGTTGTTGGGTGGAGGAGTTACCTTCTGTGTTATGGAGTATCAATACCACGCCCAACAGATCTACGGGTTATACACCTTTCTTCATGGTTTACGGAGCAGAGGCGGTCCTCCCTAGTGATATCCATCATGATTCACACCGTGTGGCGGCTTATATTGAAGCTGACAATGAGAATGCACGTCAGGAAGCACTTGACCTGTTAGATGAGGAGCGTGATATTGCAGCGGCACGTTCGGCGATTTATCAGCAAGATCTGCGTTGTTATCACAGTCGCTGGGTTAAAACCAAAACGTTTCAAGAAGGGGATCTGGTGCTCCTGCTCATCCAGGATCAAACTGATATGCACAAGTTATCCCCGCCTTGGGAAGGACCCTTCATGGCCAGCAAGAATCTGCACAACGGATCATACTACCTTATCGATGTTCGAGAGCACAAAGACTCACGTAAATCGGAGGAGGAGACCCACCGGCCGTGGAATATAGCTCATCTTCGGCCTTACTACACCTGAACCATAGGCTCCACTTATGTACATATTATTGACAATGTATGTATTATATCAATATAATAAACTGGCATCCCTATTAAAGCGGGGCCTCTGCTGTTATTCCTTAAAAGGTTTTGGTTACATGGGGCTTCTGTTTATAAAGTGGAGTTCTAATTACCCATTGATCCGACTAACAAGCCACACATAAAAAAACACTTGGGGGCTTACCACCCAAGGAAAAAAGGAGCCAAAGAGAGTCTGTTGCAACGCACAACTCAAACATAGGCACCCATTGAGCATAGCTCAAAATATTACTAGGGGGCTCTTTGCTTCTATAAGAACAAAGAGTCTATAACCTTGTAATGGGCTATAAAAGCCAGGCTTGGAAGCCAGGTGTATTCACCTAAAACCACAGGCTATCCTGCCTTTTTAAGTAAGCCACTCCATCCAGGTAATCCTGGTAGACCCATCGAACGTTTGACAAGTCAATCTATAATGACCCTGAACTTGTCATAGTTAAAATGACGATTGGTTGATGTGAGGTCCATCTTATAAGGCTTTGTGAAATGGTTTAACTGAGTGGCCTGGCAGCCCATGAAAAGCCTCGTTGTTTCTTGCATATTTTCTTTTGAAATCTTTTTAAAGTTTATTTTGAGGTGTTTTATACTAATTCAGTGTTTATTAACCCGTCTTTGCTGTCGATTATAAATCGTCAGTATGCATTCAACTATAAACCGGTGTTGATTGACCCGGTCTGGCTTCGACTACAAGTTGCCAGTATGATATATGAATAAACCGGTGTTTATTGCAACCCGGTCCATCTTTATTATAAACCGGCAAAACAGGGAGGAGTTATCAGTACTCAAGATTTGGGTTATCACCCTTACTACAGAACATTGGTGAGCCAATGATGCGATTCAATGTCACAGGTATGATATACTTCATATTTGATTGTCATTCACTACAGCCTGGTTATAAACCCGGGTTATATGTTGAGCATTATGACCCGTCCGGTGATAATCCGCCAGGACACTTTTCAACTTGTTATATGCAGAAATAGGTCAAATAAAGCTGCTAAGGATCATAAGCAGACATGACGTAAATCACGGCGGATTAACAATATCATGCAAAGTGAATACGCATGATGGCATAGCAGACCAAGTGTTTTAACTAGCCTATTACAAGGCATTTTTATGCCCAAAAGGATAATTGTTTTCAGCAAATATTACAGTATGCAGAAGATTAAAACCGGCCTCCAGATTATGATTCTTCGCCAGGCTGGCTTGATGGTTGTGGATCATCCTGCACCGGTTCACCCTCCTCCTCGCCACCCAGCGGCTGGAAATCAATGGTGGTCCAATCGATTCCAGTTAGGGCCTTGAATACAACTTCATCGCTTATAAGGTTGGAGGGGTCAACGTCAGGAGCGTAGGTGTGCTTACGGATTGGTGGGATAAGATCCTCCACGTCATGAGTTGGCGCAGCAAGTCGTTTATTGTCAACATCATAAACCGGCTGATAATGAGAAAGATCTGTTTCTTCGACCAATTTTCTCGCTAATGGGCGCATTTCCTTCATCAAAGCTCGAAGATCATCATTATAAAACTCTGACCCATCTTCCTTTATGCTTGGAGAGCCGCGTCCTATATCAGCCGAGTCAAGATATGGTATCCAGGCTTTAGCCCGGATTGGCACAGTTAGAGCACCTGCCCTTGCAGCTGATCTTTTTAACTCGTCCAATCAGGCAGGCAGCATGGATAGCTTCTCCAACGTTTCTTTGATCAAGGTTGGGGGCGGGTTGTTATGAGCAGCAGTTCAAATGATCCGCTGAGCACCGGTATATAACTGCTCTATAAGAGTATAGGCAGTCTTCAACTTCTTCTGCATATCAGAGCCCAGGTGGGTAATGCGAGATCCTGCGTCATAGAACATATTGATAAACCGGCAGGTTATGGGATAATACATGTTGAAGCTTATCATAAAGGTACTTACCAAACACAGCAGTGGTCATGGCATTGATTTGCCACTTCAAGCCAGTCAACTCTTCTGTTACCGGTTTAAGAGCTGCTTCAGTGTCCTCCGCCCGCTTTAGCAGAGTTGCTTTTTCAGCTTCCCATCCTGCCCGTTCGCTTTTAAAGCCTTCTTTCAGTTGTTCCATGGCAGTTAAAGCGCCAGTCAGCTCTTCTTTAGCTTTGGAAGTTTCTGCCTGCTGGGACTTAATATTTTCCTGAAGGTCGGCGATTTGAGATTCTTTTTGGCTCAGATCGTCCTGCAAGCGACATGAAAGGAGTTAGTGGTGCATATTTGAAGTCCCAAGCACATAACATGTTATACACTTGGCACTTTGGGGCTAATGCATATGGCTTTTATCAACCGACATTTTCAAGTCCCAAGCACATAACAAGTTATAAACTTGGCACTTGGGGGCTAATGTATATTTGTTCAAGTCACAAATATGGATTTTTTCTTCATCGATCGGTTTACAAAGATGGTTATCAAGCGTTTTGGAAGCTTTATGATAGAAGGTACCGATTCATCCTAAAGGTATAAACCGATCCCTGGGGACTACACAAGCAAAAATTGCAAGAATCATACTTTCAAGTCCCGGTTCATCATGAAACGATAAACCGGCCCGTGGGGGCTACGCAGGCAAAGTTGAAGTATTACAAAGTCCCAATTCATGTTGATATTATAAGTCGACCCTTGGGGGCTGCTGGAGTTGATATCTATTATATACAGAAAATAGAAGTCAAACAAAGCAACGTTCATCCACATAGGTTAAAAATATATTATCCGTTGATTTACATTACAATGGTTGAGATTGAAAGATCAAAAAGGTTACGTAGAACAATATTATGTACAATTTTTTTAACATCCAACACGTCACGGATTTAAAAAATAGCAAAACAAGTTCCTTTCAAGGATCCAATCGAACCTTTAAAAAATCCAAACGGTACATGGAGAGACTGAATAGAATAGACCAGAAAAAGGAAGGTGTTTCCATCGTAATGTAAGGAAGAGAGAGAAGAGATTCCATTATTGTGACAGTCCATAATAAGTACGTACAGGTGACGGAAAGCTTAAAATTAACCCGGAAATATATGTTATACATTTGGAAACAAATATCGAATAGTAATCACATCGTGATTATAATCGGTGATATGAGGAAATATACGTGACCCCTAAATCGTCTTGGCTTGGCCTTCGCTCCATGGAAGCGCATCGAGAACAACTGAACCGATGGTGCTGCCGGAATCGGCATCACGTAGGAAGATGGGACTGGGGAAGAACCTCATTAGCATTCTAGACAAGATGCCGCTGAGCCGACAGGAGAAACGAGGACCTCAAGGTAATGACGTGGAAGAAGGCCATCATCCTCACCGAGAACTGCCAAATCTCTAGCAAGGCCGATGAACCTGACGCACCAGTGTACCACAGGTTGACATCGGTGCCATTACCTAACATCTCTCAATGAACCGCACCTGTCTGTGGGTTCCTTCAGCCTTAACGCCGATGCCAGCGCTTCCTTCATCCTTAATGCCGACACCGGCACTGTTAAACCACCATCTCTGATGGGATCATGGGTGCCATCAAATCGGACATCAATCGCTTCCACAAGCACAATCGGGCTGAGAGCAGCGTGATGATGATAGAGAAAGATGAAGAAGAGGATGGGAGTATGCACGCTTGCAAGAGGCAACGGGTGAGTGAGGGGCCATCCGCCCTACAGCCGCTGCATAGCGAACTGCCGGTGCGGCCGATATGGAAAGCATCGGCAGCGACGACGACATTGCAGGAGCACTTTTGGAGCATCACAAGGAGCAAAGGAGCCATTGTGTAGTATTGCAGTGCAAGCGACGTGATTAATTTTCTACAGAGTCAGGTTGCATTGGTCACATTGGTCTTTCTTTCTACGTATTTACTGCAAAAATGTCAAAAAGGTGGATGAGCTCCCAGGGAACACCGTAACAATAATATATTTTCAGATGTGAAAACTATTGGAAAATTTCCCCGTTTTGCTTCTGTGTGCGTGTAAATTTCCACGAAAATTGACAAGATTTGCACGACGTTTTTAAATAAGTTTTCATGATTTCAAATTAATCTATTAAAAATCAATCATGAAAATATATTATTTTATGCAAATTTACACATGCTTGAAACATGAATATGTGCACTTTCAGATAATCCATTCGGTAGTATCAGCTATTTTTGTGAATTTATATAACATTTTATGTCTCTAGATAGCTTCTACATAGAGACTCACAATCGAGTAATAAATTTATATGTTTGACGCAGACGGCTGAACGAATTGGACGTCATAGTAGGAGAGCAACCACCCAAGAAACTTGATAAAAAACTTGATGTATAAGAAGGGGGAATATCCAACAAAAGTATATGGTGATGATGCATGAATACCCACCGGGCGCTCGGGTGATTCAAAGGTTCCCGAGAAATACTAATATAGATCACTAGACATAGATACTATGACATTCATGCTATTATCAATACTTACAATATGTTGTGAGAAACTAGCAACACAAGAAGGCCTATGGTGCTGGACATGGCGGATAAACATCATATTTAAAGTACCTTGCTTAGATCAAACATAATAATTACAAGTCATTTGCATACAATAAAACGATAAATATGTGTATGGAATAGTGGTGAACTCCATGTCGATCACCATCAGTCTACGTAACTCATAATCACAGTTAAATGACACAGGAGTTGGGGTTTGATGAATCAAGCAAAATAAGTTCATAAAATCGGGCCTGATGAACTAATGAAGGTGAATGTTTCTTTTCATAAACAGTTAAAAGCAGGTTTCCGGGGACGACTACATTCATAGTGGGGATTACCGATGAAACATGCCACTTAATGCGAACATCATAACTTCATGGCTAAAGAGGCTTGAAGAAGAGCAACGAAGTGAAAAAAATTGTACATTTATATTTAAATAATTTAACTACATACATTAATAGCTATAAATATGTCCTCCCTGACAAAACTACAATATGTTTTTCACTATCAAATTTAATCAAAAAGTTTGCAATTATGATAACATATTCTAAAACCCATTATTGTTGAACCAATTTTAATGCCAAGTAATAATCGAAATTTATGATTTACTGTGTTGGTTTGACCACACAAAAAAGAAAATACTCAAATGTCAACAAATGGTTGTCTAAAATGCATAAATGATATATAATAAATTTCTAGCCGCGCAAATGCGCGGGTTGACCCGCTAGTTAGAAACTGAAACAAGAGAAACAATTATGAAGAGTTAACAGTGTTTACCTCATATCGCTCCTTCATCAGGCCTACTAAACTGGCTTCATAGTCGCGGCTGGTATACAGGCGGTTCAAGAAGCCGAAATGAATCTCTTGGGCATTGAGGTGGGCGTAGCTGGATAAATCTGTTTCCACTTGCCCTTATCCATACCAGAAAACTCTTCCTTGGCACTATGTTTTGATAAAGCGATAGGATTGCCAGGGGTGGTATGGCCGAGGCCAGTGACAATGACATCGTCCGATTGGTCTGCGGCCGGATTGGCTGGATTTGGCGGTTCATCAGCCGCTTTGGCTGGGCTTGGCATTTCGTTTGCAGCTCTGGTCGGGCTTGGTGGATCAGTAGCATGGCCAGTGGGATCCTCTTCCGCCGGTTCAGCAAAAATCTCAGGATGTTCTGGTGGTGGATCATCATGTATAGCATCAGCATCCGGCTCAAATTGTTCTGGGGCCTGTTCCGGATTATCGTCAGCCAGGTTATCATCAGTTGGCTTATTCAATTTAGCCTTTTTGCTTGGCCTAGCTTTGGCTTTGAAAGGAAAAGACATAAAGGTTAGCTATAACAAATAAATATAAAGCGTCAAGAGTTAAGCTTAAAGTGCTCACCCAGGAACAGTCTTCAGAGGAGGGAGCTGTGTGGCCGTTGACTCGCCGGATGATGAATGAGGTGTTTCCTGATAGTTTGAATCAGACGGATTAAGTGGTTGCCTGAAATAACCTGCCTTGGGATAAGAAGTATCAGAAATATATGAGACCTCTGATCGACGTTTCCGGGTTGAAGTGTTTGGTAAACCGGCTGAAGTAACTACATGGCCGCTGTGCCGGGTTGTGCGGCGAGCTTCATGCTGCTGTTTCTTCAAAAGAAAGTTGGGATCCATATAAGCTAGAGGGTGTTAAAATTTTACTTTCCAGTTTGCTTGACGGATTTTCTGTGTTGGCTGAGGATCTGAACCGGAGGAAAGAATAATTACCTCTACATCTTCAGCCCAGCTAGCTTCAGCGTCCTCCTGATAAGGGTCATTGTCAATGAGGTGTATGAAAAATGAACCAAGAGAATCAAGTTCTACCTCTGAGTCCGGATTATCAAGATCCTCGTCGAGGTTCAGCCCGGTGGATTCAGCAGTTTTCTTCTTGGCAGGTCTTTTAGTAACCTTGGACTTGGGGCGAGGCGTCTTTGCTTGTTTATCCTGAGGTTTGTTCTCCCAGAATGAATCATCACCCTGCCAAAGATTGACAACGGTTATAAGAGAAAGTTAAGAATACCAGGTACAATCAGGAGTTAGGCAATTCTTACAGCTGGCGGTTTATTCAAAATGCAGAAGGGACTTAACCGTGTTTTGCTACAGATAGCCACCAATTCATCCAGTATCTTTTTAACAGCTTCAGTGATTTCAGAGTCAGTCAACTGAATGTCAGTGTGCCGTTGAGGGTCTTTCAAGTCCCCTGTGTACTCGCACATTAAACCAAGGTGACGGCTTAAAGGCAAAATACTCCAAGATATCTAGCAATGAACAAAGTCAATTACTGTCAAACCATTAGCCACAAAGGCTCTGAGCTTGGCAAGTTGTGGTGCATATTTGGCCCGTTCCTTTGCAGTCAGCCTCTGGGGAAATGGATGTGTGTTGGTAAGCCAGTGAGGACGATAACCCGACAGAGGATTCTCATCTTCAGGGGAAGTATCTTTGCAATAGAACCAAGTCTGGTTCCAATCCTTAGGATGACTATGATGCTTGGCGTGAGGGAAGCTTACATGTTTCCTTTTTTGAATTGAAACACCGCCAAGTTAAGTATTGGGCCCATCTACAAATTTAGTGCATCGGTTTAAGTAGAAAAAGTCCCTGAACAGTTCAACAGTCGGTTCTTCTTGCAGATAAGCCTCGCAAAACACTTGAAAATTACAAATATTGGATACCGAGTTAGGTCCAATATCTTGAGGGTGGATCTGGAAGCTGGCAAGCACATCACAGAAAAATTTGGATCCGGGCGGTTTAAAACCACGGCTCAAATGATAAAAAAACACAAATATCTCGCCATCCTTGGGTGTAGGAGGATTTTCCGGACCGGGGGCTCACTAGTGGATTTCACTCTGCTTTGGTAAAGCGCTAGTGAGAACACATCCTTTTAGATCTTCTTCCTTAATCTGAGATGGAACCCAGTTACAAGCATAGAAGGTCTTGGCCATTTCTTAGACAACCCGAAGGAAGGTTTGTGCCGGTTTAAAGAGTCTTGGTTGACAAGCATAAAGTGTTGCAGGAGACAAAAGGTTTTCCAACATGCAAGAATTGTTAGACCGAAGGTTAATGCTAATATAAAGGATAAAGCAATTGGCGGTTTACAAGGGGACTAATGGTATATGGCAGGTTATTTTCTAAAAAGATAAACCACCTACATGGAGAATCAGAGTATAGATCTGAAGCTGAAAATGACTAAGTAAAGAAGAACAAGTTTCACAGTTTTACATTAGAATTTCAGATCTACCGCATGTCAGGAAAAGGAAAATATTTAGACCTAAGGGTTGGTGCTTGAGCAGTTCATGAAGTTCCAGATTAGGTCTTTCTACGCAAAAGGGATGATATGATGCCAAAAGAGGGACTATTATGGTTACCGCACAAGAGTATATCAGGTTTGAATCTATCCTATAAGCCTTAGTGAAGAACACCATGAAGCTTCTATGAGCCAGTGCGAACCCTAAACGGATCTACAGAGGAAAGAAAGAAAGACTCACCGAGGCTCTTAAAAAGCGGAAAGGCGCCACAGTTCTCTGGTTGAATCAGGTTGATGCGGCGGCCGTCATTGGGGCAGATGAGAAGGTCGATGGCGGCGGCAGTGCTCGAGTGCTGAGGCGACGCGAGGAGGAAGAAATATGAAGGGGCAAGGGGAGGAAAGGAAAGGGACCCCCGGCCCTATTTATAAGATGAAGGGATAAGCGACAGGCGCAGGAATCGAGGAAGCCCAAAAAATGGATATGTCCGAGAGCTGTCGCCTCGATTTTCGGAGGCTCGTTAATAAAAGTAAGGTATATACGGTTTTTTAATGAACATGTGACATCATGGCGGTTTATTATAATCCTGGAAGATGACATCATGGCGGATTACAAGGTTTACTCGAAGGTACTGAAGAGGAGGTTTTTCTAAGTGTTGAAGATTGACATGAACAGGTTCAAATCAATCTGGGGCCTAATGTTGGAGATATAACTACTCAGTATAAACCGCCCAAGAGGGGCCAGGTTATACCCATAAGAACTTATCCATATTGAAGCCCATGAAGACAAGTAGTATGGCACTTTAATATGAGAGGTCTAAAAGCCTAGGGCCCAAAGGCGGATTAGGGCCCATAGACATAAACCGCCATAAGGTGTGTAACTTGTGTTGTAAGATATGAAAGAGTAGAAACCGAGCCAGACACATTTATAAGCCGGCCGGGATTCTGTAAACCACCGAGCATCAACCTGTGTATATAAAGGGACGACCCGACGGCAGTTTAGGGACAAGAAACAACAAGTCGAGAGCCAGGAAAAGCAGATTCGCTCCCTGGTCATCAAAACCCTAGCAATCCCATCATAACAGGAGTAGGCTTTTACCTTCACCGCAAGGGGCCGAACCAGTATGATTCCTTGCGTCCTTTGTCTGCTTTAACCCCTTTAAGCTAACTATGTTGCGATGGCTCCTCGACTAAGTCCTCACACTAGGACATCTGTCATGACAATCCCACGACAGCTGGTTATAATTCCACGCACCAGTGTTAGCCACGAAGTCCAAATTCCCCTCAGCTCTGTGCTTACCATTGCCACCCTGCTGCCCTTTCACACCGCTACTCTTATTTCCCTTACCTGACTTTTCTTCATCAAACTCGGGGTCCTTGGTACTATCAGAGTCGGCATATTTGACGAGAGCCGCCATGAGCTCCCCCATATCATTACAGTGGCACTTAAGCCACCCAAGCTTCTGTTTAAGGGGCATAAAATGACAATTCTTCTCTAACATTAAGACCGATGAGCCAGCGTTAATGTGATCTGATGAGTGCAAGATAGCCGAGACCCGGCGCACCCAATGGGTTGTTGACTCGCCCTCTTCTTGGACACATGCGTCCAAATCCACAATTGACATAGGCTGCTTGCATGTATCTTTAAAATTCTGGATAAATCGGGCTTTTAACTCAGCCCCTGACCCAATGGAGTTGGCTGGCAGCCCTTTCAACCAAGTACGGGCCGTTCCTTCCAACATCATGGTGAAGTACTTGGCACATGCAGCATCATCAACATCCAACAACTGCATCACCATCTTATAACTTCCAAACCATGCTTCAGGGGGTAAGTCAGTTGTGTAGTTGGGCACCTTATGAGGACCCTTGAAATCCTTGGGCAAACATACATTACGTAAAGCCGGTACTAAACATGGCACTCCCAAGGTTCTGGAGGTTACACCTATCTCCATCGAAGTTGTCAGATAAACCGGAGGATGCTGTTGAGATGCTTGCTGAGCCCCTAGCCCAGTCTCTCGACGGGCTCTGTCCCGGTCCACCAAATCCCGAGCACCAACACGCGCCGGGTCATCTCTACGAGGCTGGTTACGATGCTTGTCACTGCTTGAAAGGCCGGTGAGTCAATGTGTCTGCTATAACTCCGGCTCGGGCGAGGATTTGAGTGAATCTTCTCACGACTATAAGAATATGCATCCTGCTGTACTAATGTTGTCTGAAGAAGCTCTCTAGCCCTCCGTCTTTCAATCGCAGCTGGAGACTCGCCTTTAACTGGGAGAGCTGCCAATCGTGTCGCTGCAATGATCATATTATCCAAAGGGTTAGAATAATGACCCAGTGGCGTCGGCACACACTATGGTGGGATATTATTCAGACGAGGCGGATCCATTGTGCGTGGCTGAGCTGGCGCTCCAGTCCTAGGTGTGGCTACCACCCGGTTTACCTCTGGCGGGTCACTGGTCCTTGCGCCAGGTGTGTTGAAGAGGTTCCTCGCCTCGTAAACTGGAGGCAGACGACTCCGGTGCCTTCTCCTCATGACTTCGTTTGAAGCGTTCTGATCCAACATGAGCCGGAAGGAATCAACCTCGATCCGTTGTGCCTGAGCATCCAGAGCAGCTCGCTCCCCAGTCATCCTCGCGTCCTTAGCCGCCAGATCTTCCTTGGCTTGAGCTATCTCATCTCACAGTTTTGCAACTTCTGCTTTATGCTGAGATTGATTTGCCAGATTAAGCTCTGCTGTTAACAATGTTGTCAAAGTGTCCAATAAGTCAGACAAGACCTGAGCTGGCGGGCGCACAGGGCCTCCTGCCATGGCCACCGTCGCCGTTGCTGACCCGGAAATCATTGCTGCTGAAGTCGTAGAATTCTGCCCTGGCTGTGTACCGGCCATGAAAATCGCGACCCGGTTCGGCGGCTCATAGGGGTCCGGAATACTATCGCCATCGGAACAACCCCCAAGCCTGCTGTCTTGCAGTTGATACAATGAAGTAGTCTCGCCCGTGGACGACTCACCATCAGAATAGATGGCCGTCTCACCGCCAGACACGGATCCTTCCTCAAATTCCGCCCCATGGATGAATCCAACGAAGGCATGCTTCACGGCTGGTTGCACCCGGGCGGGTCGTCTACGCTGAGCCGTCTCGATGATGTCGGTGCAGATGTCCGGCTCAGGGCCCGGTTCGCTGATCTTGCCGATGAAGACGTGAATTCCGCCGAAGGGGACCCAGTACCCGTACTCGATTGAGCTGGCCTTGTGGCCCCAGCCCGCGTCGTCGATGTAGGGCTTGCCACGACGACTCTTGGTCATCCGGCCCACAACGTATCCTTTGATCCCTTCAAAGTTGCCCTGTAAGAACTCAAAACCACCATGCGCTGGCCCCACGGTGGGCGCCAACTGTCGTGGAATTGTCACGGCAGATGTCCTAGCAGAAGGACTTAGTCATGGAGCCATCGCAACAGGGTTAGCTTAAAGAGGTTAAGCGGGACAAAGGACACAAGGAGTTTATACTGGTTCGGCCCCTTGCGGTGAAGGTAAAGGCCTAATCCAGTTTGAGGTGGTATTGCTTATGTCTCGATTACCAGGGAGCGAATATGCTTGACCTAGCTTTTGATCTATTGTCTCTTGCCCTAAGCCGCCACCGGGTCGTCCCTTTATATACACAGGTTGACGCCCAGCGTCTTACAGAGTCCCGTCCGACTCATAAACAACGTGTCCGGCCCGGTGACTGATTACACTTGCCTTACAACACAAGTCATACATATATGGCAGTTTACACCTATGGGCCTTAATCCGCCTTTGGGCTTTGGTCCCCTTAGTAAGTCTACTTCATGAACCGCCATCTTCAACATCTTCGTGGGCTTTGTTGAATGAACCGCCATTAGGATAACCTAGCCCCTCCTGGGTGGATCATACCCAATAGTCACATCCCCAACAAGACCGGTGTTTAACAAGGGTTGTCCAGTCTTCATTTGTAATATATTCTGCTCGAGATGCTTGGGTGATTTCATTGTTAGCATTGCCTTCAAAGTGAGTTTTTCTAAGGTGATACCGATACTATTGTAGAGCAGACTGAAAAACATGAGTGCATGCTTGTTTAGTTGCATCATCTTTCGGATCCAACTTGAACCTCATCTGTTGAAAAAAGAATGTGAGTCTTATTAGGAGGAAGCTAGAAAGTATGGGACAGAGGAAGACAATATTACAAATTGCAATGAATAACATTACTTAGGGATAAATGGTCAAGGAAGGTATTAAACTCAGTATCGTCTTTCTCATTCCTGTACTGGATCCACTTTGGGAGGATACGTGCATGAAACCTAACGGCAATGGTTGCCTCTGATACTAACTTGGCTGATTCTGTAGCATCACGTGGCCTTTTTAAACCTGCCTCAAAATGGATCTCCATTCTTCCTCCTTTAGATTTTGTTAATCTGTCAAGCATTATCCCCGATGTCTGTTTCCGCTTGCGCCCTGGTGCTAGTTCAACAGCAAATATGGAAAGTGTTAGTGCACATCAAACTATGAGAGTACATAGAAAGGAGCATGCAACTGCAACTTGACTCGGTCAGGTACCGTCTTGGTGTTGATGCTCATGAGGTTCATCTGGTCTTGCCAAGTCCTGTTGTGTCAGCAGTGCTTCGGAAGTAGTGTTAGGTGTGAAGGCAGCTTGGGAACTGGCCAGTTGCAGAGCAAACGAATGAGTAACTCGTTGAGATGCCGGTACAGTTGAAGCGGATGCTACAACTGGTGAAGCAGGTGATACTGTGTTTGTAGATTTAGCCGGTGGACTTGGACCTTCTACTGCACTATAAGTACCAGAAGAATCTCGAGGGCAGATCCTTTTCCGTTGCACCCGACGAGTAACACTGTCGGTGTCAAAACCGGCGGATCTCGGGTAGGGGGTCCCGAACTGTGCGTCTAGGCCGGATGGTAACAGGAGGCAAGGAACACGATGTTTTACCCAGGCTCGGGCCCTCTTGATGGAGGTAAAACCCTACGTCCTGCTTGATTAATATTGATGATATGGGTAGTACAAGAGTAGATCTACCACGAGATCAAGGAGGCTAAACCCTAGAAGCTAGCCTATGGTATGATTGTTGTATGATGAAGTTGTCCTACGGACTAAAACCCTCCGGTTTATATAGACACCGGAGAGGGTTAGGGTTACACAAAGTCGGTTACAATGGTAGGAGATCTTGAATATCCGCATCGCCAAGCTTGCCTTCCACGCCAAGGAAAGTCCCATCCGGACACGGGACAAAGTCTTCAATCTTGTATCTTCATAGTCCTGGAGTCCGGCTGAAGGTATAGTCCAGCTACCCGAACACCCCCTAATCCAGAACTCCCTCAGTAGCCCCTGAACCAGGCTTCAATGACGACGAGTCCGGCGCGTAGATTGTCTTCGGCATTGCAAGGCGGGTTCCTCCTCCAAATTCTTCATAAAAGTTTGTAAACACCAAGAGTAGTGTCCGGCTCTGCAAAATAAGTTTCCACGTATTGCCACAGAGAGAATAATATTAACACAAATCTAATCTGCTGACGTATTCCGCAGCGTGACATCACACTACGACCAAGCCTTTATTCGAATCGTTTTCACTTTTCCACCTCAGCGTGTTTTGCGAGGCGGTTTCCTTGGCACGTCTTGTCAAAGCAGAGATCGTGTCCTCCATTTACGGGATTCTCATCAATACGGACGTGGGTAATCCAACCACGCCATTTATCACGGCGCTTGGGAGGCAAGCGAGTTTTACTAGGCTGGTGGGGACGCATAGTCGCATCCGCTCATATAAGGGGATAAGGATCCACCTTTTTACCTATGCCTTCTTCCTCCTTTGCCTATCCATCTTCTACGCACCCGAGCTCCAGCGCCCAAGCCCTCACTTCCTACCTCAACCTTCTCCAACAATGTCCGGAGCGGGAGGCAAGTGGATGGTCTCCTCCGTCACGGAGGGCCATGTCAAAAGGCTAAGGAAGGCCGGATACCTGTCCAAAGACATCGCGCACCGGCTTCCTGAGGAGGGGCAGCTTCTCCCCACCCCAAGGCCCCATGAGAGGGTAGTATTTATTCCCCACTTCCTCCGCGGACTGGGTTTTCCTCTCCACACATTTGTCCGCGGGCTCATGTTCTACTATGGCCTAGATTTCCATGATCTGGCCCCGAACTTCATCCTCAATATCTCGGCGTTTATCATCGTGTGCGAGGCTTTCCTCTGCATCCGCCCCCATTTCGGCCTCTGGCTCAAGACCTTCAACGTCAAGCCAAAGGTGGTGCGCGGCAACCAGGCGGAGTGTGGAGGTGCCATGGCGGGCAAAATAGCCAACGTCCTATGGATCGAGGGCTCCTTTGTGGAGACCTTGAAGGGGTGGCAGTCAGGGTGGTTTTACATCACCGAGCCACGCGATCCGAAGTGGATCGCAGCCCCTGAATTCCGATCCGGACCCCCTACGCGGCTCATGTCCTGGAAGGAGATGGGCTTGTCATGGGGCGACGAAGAAGAGGTGGCCGGACTGCAAAAATGCATCCAGTCCCTGGTGAACAAGCAGCTCAAGCTTGTCAACGTAGTCCAGGTCATGCTCGTCCGCCGGATCCTTCCGTGTCAAGAACGGGACTTCAATTTGTGGGAGTTCAACCCGGCGTAGCACCGAACTCTGAGCAGGCTCTTCGACACAACGTACGAAGATGTCTGGAAGGGGCTAACCAAAGGCACCAAGGCTCCCACATCCGCCTCCGAAGACCACGGATTCAGCTCGCAGCGTCCTGCTGGCGAGGTAAAATATTTTCATCTTTTACAGGATGTTAAGTTTTCTTCATAGTTTGACTCTATGCGGGATCTAAACTCCCTCACCTTTGACAGGATTGGCAGGCGAAGTCCGAACTGATTAACTGTCCGGCTCCCTTGCCCGAAGACCCAACCCCTACTCTCCTAGTGAAGCTGCTGGTTCCGGCACCTTATGTGGTGCCGGAGAAGAAGGCCAAGAAGAAGAAGGCCACGGGGACTCGAAAGAGTTCCCGGCATATGGTGGTGTCGGACTCGTCGTCCGATGAGTCCGAGATGCACTCCTCCCGTGAAGACGAGGAGGAGGAAGAAGAGACCTCTCCCCCTCCAGTGGGGGAGGAAAGAAGAGGAAGGCCGCCGTAGTAGGGGGGGCCGAAGGGTCCAAGAAGAGGAAAACGCCTCCACTAGACTACGCCCCCGACGCCGACGAGGACGAAGAGGAGTGGCCGGACAGGGCCAAGCGTCCGGCGAAATCGTAAGTGTTCGGATACCAGAGTAACTCATGATATTCCTTTTGTTGCGCAGCTTTCCCTAATGTTTAATATAATCATGCAGCCCACCCAAGGACGGGCTCGACGAGTCGTCAAGCGGCTCCCTGGATTCATCGGACGTGAATTCAGTTCTGCCCGCTGCCTCCCCCTGTGCTGCGGATGACGCCGAAGTGGCGTCGCGACAAGCTCCGGGGCAAGAGGAGGTGGTCCAGGAGGAGCCGCGAGGCGACCTCCCGGACTCCAGGAGTAAAGGGGACAAGACCCCCCAGGGCTCCAAGTCCGGCTTTAAGCCGGACAACGCGCCGGAATCATCAACGATTCCGGACCGCGGCAGGCGAACTCCTGCCAAGAGGAGCAAGCCTATTGAGCCGGCGTCCTCCGTCCAACCGGAGGCGCCGGACAATCTGCTGGAGGTGCTTAAGGGCGCCTCCATCGATGAGGAGCACCGTACCATCATGAGTACGATGGTCCAGAAGGTTCAGTCCGCCAAAAGTGGACTTACTGAAGCTTGTGCTAGCCTTCTAACAGGCTTCGAGGTAAGTAGAAATATGTAAAAATATTACCGCATAGACAGTAGCCCCTGATGCTCTGTTTGGCATTCGGAAAGAAAAGCCGAATAGATGATCTATTAAATATTGCAGGAGTCTAACTAAAAAGGAGTCAATATACGTATGCAGGCTTCGCTGCTGGCCACCGCCGCACTGACTGCGGAGGTGGATGCCCTGAAGCAGGGCCTCGAGCGGACCGAGCAAGAGCTCCGCCTTGCCAAATGGCAGCTCGAGGAGAAAGAAGGTAAGAGATACCTTATAGAAAAAATGCCTATAAGAAGACGCAATTGCAAAAAATGACAGGAGTATACTGCTTATTGTAGGGGCCACAACTGAGGTGGCGACCCTCAAGCAGGCGCTGTCCGAGGCCAAGAAGAGAGCGGCCACAGAGCGCACCAAGCGGGAGAAATTTGAGGCGTAGGTCGGCGAGGTGCAGCAAGAGCTTCAGGCTCTCATGAAAAAACATGAGAGTTTGGAGCTCGACTCGAAGACGCGAGCATCCGAGCTTGCTGCGGCCCTTAAAGCTGCCAAATCTGCCAAGGCTGAAGCCCAGAAGGCCCTCCAGGAATTGGATGCGGTGAAAAAGATAGCGGCGGGTAAGGCATTCTCTATGCAAAGCAGACATATAAAAGTAAACTACTTGTTACTTACCCGAATCCGGAGCTCTCCAGGGGCATTCGAAGATCTTCCCCGCAGCGTATCTGATGCCGCTGCATTCTACCGAGCCGAGGAAGGCAGCTCGACGGAGAAGGTGTTCTGGTCTTAGTACGCTGAGGCCGGACACCCTGTGCCCTTGAGCGACCAGCTGAAGCAGCTGGTCGAGCTCCACAAGGCGGCCGAACAGGCCCTGAAGGGCTTCATAGTTTGGCTGTGGCCTGGAGAGGCCCTGCTTGGGAGCTACTTCGGACTGGTGCAGCGGCTGGTGGAGGCTTGTCCAAGGCTCGAGGTCATCAAGCGCTCCGTCTGCATCGAAGGTGCCCGTAGGGCCCTTGCCCGTGCAAAGGTGCACTGGGGTAAGCTGGACGGTGAGAAGCTTGTGAGGGATGGGCCGCCGCCGGGGAAGGAGCATCGCAAGCCCGAGAACTATTACAAGGATGTTCTGGCCGGTGCCCGCCTTATGGCGGATGAATGCACCAAGGATGTAATTTTTGAATGAACTCGCTCGTGTTATCCTGTGCGCTGAAAACTTGTTCATATGCGCTAAGCAATGCTTGAATTTAAAATATTACTTTCTGTGCGGCCGTTTATCAAAAAATTGAGAGATGGCCAGTCGTCGGCTTCTGCCCCCATGCCACTAGTGCTGGGGTGTTCGGGATAAACCTGAGCGCTCTTTTTCCCATGATTGGGTCCGTCGAGGGAGGCGCTCAGCACAACGAACAAGGCAATCGGACTATAATGCTTGAACACTCTCACTTAGCCATAGAACTCTATAATTTTAAATTTTGGCGAAGCCCATAGTATTTGGAAGACCGAGTTCGGGTGCTATCCACGCCTTGGCCGGACAAAGCCGGTTCCTCGCTCGAAGCGGCATAAGTCTTTAAGGACTCGAAAAACCTCTCGAACAGCGACCGGTCTCTCGCCTCATCATGATAGTCAGTTTTAGCTTTCTCTACTGAGGTGCTCAGCCCAGCTCAACTGGGGCACAATCGCAGTAGTTCTCCTAGTGCTACCTTAGCCGATATAGCGGAACGTAAGGCACCAAAACATAGGAGCCGGGCAAACCCAACTATTGACCCAAATCATGATTCGGCGCTGATGCATATAGTGCTATAAGTTCGGGGTGCCGCACTTGTGAAAGTGTACGGACTTCTCACGCCATATTGATGGGTACTGAAGCCCCTGGCATATTTTTGCCGTACCACAGTGTACAGATGCAACATGTTATTGATAAACATATATATAAAAAGAGGATAATGCAAAAAATAGACAAAAAGCTATGCATTGTTTATAGAAAGGCTGCTATGAAAGCAGAACGATACAAATAGTGCGATAGGCAAAAGAAATTGAACTATTTAACATGTCCTGGCCAGGGGCAGGCCGCGGAATTGTATTAAAAAATAGGTATACTGCTCGCAATAGAGACCACCTGGGAGTTCCATAATGCGGCGTGGCTTGTCTTCTTTCCTGGATCTTGCATCATTTGTGTGGCAGTTGAATTGCCGAACGGGTCATCCGAAGTATGAGTCCTGAGAGTAAGAGAAAAAAAAGAAAAAAAAGGAATCTGGCAGCCCCTGGTGCGGTTTAAGCCGTACTTCGGGCGTGCCGTGATAGTGCCCCTTCCCCTGTGCCCATGGTATTTCAAGAGCGTAGTTATGTACGCGAAGCACTGGTTTCGCTATATCGCGAGGGCTAGGGTTGGGGCCGTATTGCTACGCTAGCTCAGAACGTGCCAGGAGGTCTTGTTGTAGGGTACTCCGGGCGCGCTTGACAGTGTCCGGCTTTTTGAAGGCCGAACTGGAGAACTGCCTAGAGAGGCTGTTTTGTACTTCTGCTGCGAGCGCTGCCGTGTGCTCCTCCGTTCGGAGGGAGCGTTCGGTGTTCCCATTGACCGTGATTACTCCTCTAGGGCCTGGCATCTTGAGCTTGAGGTATGCGTAGTGCGGTACCGCATTGAATTTTGTGAATGCGGTTCGCCCGAGCAGTGCGTTATAGCCACTACGGAATGGGCTATGTCGAAGATTAACTCCTCGCTTCGGAAGTTATCCAGAGATCTGAAGACCACTTACAGTGTGACTGAGCCTGAACAGTTGTCTTCTACACCTGACATGACGCCTTTAAAGGTCGTTTTGGTGGGCTTGATCCTCGAGGGATCTATGCCCATTTTTCGCACTGTATCCTAGTAAAGCAGGTTCAGGCTGCTACCGCCGTCCATGAGGACTCTTGTGAGATGAAATCCGTCAATGATTGGGTCTAGAACCAATGCGGCGAAGCCGCCAGGACGGATGCTAGTGGGGTGGTCCCTTCGATCAAAGGTGATCGGGCAGGAGGACCATGGGTTGAACTTTGGGGCGACTGGCTCCATCGCATATACGTCCCGTAACGCACGCTTCCGCTCCCTCTTGGGGATGTGGGTTGCGTATATCATGTTCACCGTCCGCACTTGTGGGGGAAATCCCTTCTGTCCACCATTGTTCGGCGGCCTGGGCTCCTCCTCGTTGTCGCTATACATCCCCGTGTCTTTGTTTTCGGCTCTTAACTTGCCTGCCTGCTTGAACACCCAACAATCCCTGTTGGTGTGATTGGCTGGCTTTTCGGGGGTGCCATGTATCTGGCACAAGCAGTCAAGTATTCGATCCAAACTGGACGGGCCCTGAGTATTTCTTTTGAATGGCTTTTTCCGTTGACCGGATTTGTAGCCTCGGAATCCGGCATTAACTGCCGTATCCTCATTGCTGTCGCTGTTAACGCGACGCTTTTGTTTGTTCCAACGCGACCTGTCGCTTTTGTCCTTGGTATTCGAATTACCAGGGTTCTTGGTTAAATTGTTGCTGCGAGCTAGCCAGCTATATTCTCCCGCGCAAAAGCGGGTCATGAGTGTCGTGAGGGCTGCCATAGATTTCGGCTTTTCCTGTCCCAGGTGTCGGGCAAGCCACTCGTCATGGATATTATGCTTGAAGGCCGCTAAGGCCTCTGCATCCGGACAGTCGACTATCTGGTTTTTCTTTGTTAGGAACCGTGTCCAGAATTGCCTGGCCGATTCCTCTGTCTGCTGAATTATGTGGCTTAGGTCATCGGCGTCTGGTGGTCGCACATAAGTGCCCTGGAAGTTGTCAAGGAATGCGGCTTCCAGGTCCTCCCAAGAACCGATTGAGTCTGCTGGCAAGCTGTTAAGCCAATGCCGGGCCGGTCCCTTAAGTTTGAGTGGGAGGTATTTGATGGCGTGTAGATCATCACCGCGGGCCATGTGGATATGAAGGAGATAATCCTCTATCCATACCGCAGGATCTGTTGTGCCATCGTACGATTTGATGTTTACGGGTTTCAAGCCCTCAGGGATTTTATGATCCATTACTTCATCTGTGAAGCATAGTGGGTGTGCGGCGCCTCTGTATTGGGCTATATCACGACGCAGCTCGAAGGAGCTTTGTCTGTTGAGTTCGGCCTGGCCGGATTTATTGCATCCGGAGTGACGATCACCGTCACGTGCCGTGGGGCGCCTGCACGATCCGTGGATCGATCTTGTTTGCCTTGCCTTGTCCTCCAGTATGTCGCGTAGGTCGGGCGCATTTTCCCGTGCCTTAGTATGCTTGACGCGGCGTCGGGGCATGGCTTGAGTGGAGGGCCAAGAGGCCTCTCTGTCGCAGCCACGAGGTGGCCGGTCGGCTATGTCATGCGCTGGTGATGTAGGTGCTTCCTCCTCTAGTCGGGGTAGCAGCCTGCGCTTTGGGTAACTCTTGGAGGGGCGTTCGAGTTCATACTCTTCGGCCGCAAGGACTTCAGTCCATCTGTCAGCTAGCAAATCCTAATCAGCTCTAAGCTGTTGCTGCTTTTTCTTGAGGCTGCTTGCCGTGGCCATAAGCCTGCGTTTAAAACGCTCTTGTTCGGCGAGATCCTCTAGCACGACGAACTCGTCGCCATCGAGGCTTGCCTCGTCTTCGGAGGGAGGCGTATAATTATCGTCCTCAACCTCTTGGTCCGCCGCCCTCTCGTGAGGGCTGGATTCTCTGTCCTCCTGTGCTGAATCTTGCTGGAGGGGGTGTTCTTTGGCGCTATCCGGAGTAGTATTATCTCCCGTGCCGGAATCACCGTTTTTGCTTTGGTGTGATTTAGAGCGGCGCCGCTGACGCCGACGCTTGGGCTGTTTCTTAGAGGTATCGTCCCCCGCTGTTCCATCGCCATCTCCATCCTTTGGAGTGTCCACCATATATATGTCATATGACGAGGTGGCCTTCCAGCGCCCTACAGGTGCTGGTTCTTGTTCGTCTCCTGCATCGTCGTCCATGCCGTCGATGTCTTCGGAGTCGAAGTCAAGCATGTCGGTTAAGTCGTCGATAGTGGCTATAAAGTGGGTGGTGGGTGGGTTTTGAATTTCTTCATCGTCCGTATCCCAACCTTGCTAACTGTAGTCTGGCCAGGGCTCTCCTGATAAAGAGAGAGACTTTAGAGAATTCAGGATGTCGCCGAAGGGCGAGTGCTGAAAGATGTCCACGGCGGTGAACTCCATTATTGGCGCCCAATCGGATTCGATCGGCAGGGGCACGGGGGGCTCGGAGTTCAGAGAGGAATCCAGCTCCTCGGAGTCACGAGCCATGCGGAGTGCGGGGCTGGAGTTCGGCTCGATCGCCTCTGAGATCGCAGCCCCTGAGGCAGTGTCCAACCGCTGATCCTCGATCGGCGCAGTAGGCTCCAAATCAATGGTCGGAACAGACGCGTGTGCGGCCTCCAAGGCGCTGTTCGGCGGCAGAGCTATATCATGCCCATCGAGATAGTGCGGCGCGCTTGGCTGTGGCTCGAATCCATCGAAGATCAAGTCCCCGCGGATGTCAGTCGTGTAGTTTAGGCTTCCAAACTGACCTGATGGCCAGGGGCGTAGCTTTCGATCTGCTCAAGGTGGCCAAGCGAATTGGCCCGCAGTGCGAAGCCGCCGAAGATGAAGATCTGTCCGGGGAGAAAAGTCTCACCCTGGACTGCATCGTTGTTGATGATCGAAGGAGCCATCGGGCCTAAAAGCGACGACATAGAGGAACTCTCAATGAAAGCACCAATGTCGGTGTCAAAACCGGCGGATCTCGGGTAGCGGGTCCCGAACTGTGCGTCTAGGCCGGATGGTAACAGGAGACAAGGAACACGATGTTTTACCCAGGTTCAGGCCCTCTTGATGGAGGTAAAACCCTACGTCCTGCTTGATCAATATTGATGATATGGGTAGTACAAGAGTAGATCTACCACGAGATCAAGGAGGCTAAACCCTAGAAGCTAGCCTATGGTATGATTGTTGTATGATGAAGTTGTCCTACAGACTAAAACCCTCCAGTTTATATAGACACCGGAGAGGGTTAGGGTTACACAAAGTCGGTTACAATGGTAGGAGATCTTGAATATCCGCAACGCCAAGCTTGCCTTCCACGCCAAGGAAAGTCCCATCCGGACACGGGATGAAGTCTTCAATCTTGTATCTTCATAGTCCTGGAGTCCGGCTGAAGGTATAGTCTGGGTACCCGAACACCCCCTAATCCAGGACTCCCTCAAACACCATTCCCTACTATATTCTTTTCCTTTCTCTTTTTTGACTTTGCCATGTCAAGGCGTACCCACAACACAAAAGAATAAAATCGCTCTTCAGAACTCACTGATGCATGATACAGACAAGCAATACTTTGATGTAAGATAACCGTTTGAGGATGTAATATATAAGAAAAACAGGACAACGTGACATATTCACAGCTACGATGTGTAAACTAAGCAGAAGGATTTTCAAGAAAATAGAAGAAATGCAAGCTAGACACCATATGAAAGATGCAACCAATATCACTCTGCCAAATTAAAAGTGTCTTGTCATAAGTGGCATTTTGAAAAATTAGAAGCAGTACAACCTAGAAATCAATGCAAGATGCAACCATTATCAAACTGCCATGCTAAAAGCGTCCAATCATGAGTGACTGATGCGGTATACATAACAACAATACTTTGATGTAAGAACATGGTATGATAGATAGATGTAGTGTATTCTAGACACATAAAGGCTTGTCATATGCACATGTATAACGTATAAACTCAGCATGTGCAATTTAATCAAAATAAAATAAATACATGCTAGACAACATATGCAACATGAAACCAATTATCACACTGTCAACTTAGAGCAAACACATGCGATGGTGGAGTAAGGGAGATGAACTCATCATGTAGACTTGGGACTTCAACTACATTAGCAGTAGTAGTGGCAAATCTAGAGAGTCTCTGTTTGCGTCGGTCCGGAGGACCACTGTCGGTGTCAAAACCGGCGGATCTCGGGTAGGGGGTCCCGAACTGTGTGTCTAGGCCGGATGGTAACAGGAGGCAAGGGACACGAAGTTTTACCCAGGTTCGGGCCCTCTCGATGGAGGTAAAACCCTACATCCTGCTTGATTAATATTGATGATATGAGTAGTACAAGAGTAGATCTACCACGAGATCGAGGAGGCTAAACCCTAGAAGCTAGCCTATGGTATGATTGTTGATGTGTACGTTGTCCTACGGACTAAAACCCTCTGGTTTATATAGACATCGGAGAGGGTTAGGGTTACACAAAGTCGGTTACAATGGTAGGAGATATTCATATCCGTATCGCCAAGCTTGCCTTCCACGCCAAGGAAAGTCCCTTCTGGACACGGGACGGAGTCTTCAATCTTGTATCTTCATAGTCCAGGAGTCCGGCTGAAGGTATAGTCCGGCTATCCGAACACCCCCTAATCTAGGACTCCCTCAGTAGCCCCTGAACCAGGCTTCAATGACGACGAGTCCGGCGCGCAGATTGTCTTCAGCATTGCAAGGCGGGTTCCTCCTCCAAGTACTTCATAGAAGATTTTGAACACGAAGATAGTGTCCGGCTCTACAAAATAAGTTTCCACATACTGCCATAGAGAGATTAATATTTACACCAATCTAATCTGCTGACGTATTCTGTAGTGTGTCACCTCAGCGCGTCATGGGAGGCGGTTTCCTTGGCACGTCTTGTTAAAGCAGAGATCGTGTCCCCTTATCTCGGGATTCTCATCAATACGGGTGTGGGTAACCCAACTGCGCCATTGATTACGACGCTTGGAGATAAGCGAGTTTTACCAGGCTGGTGGGGACATGTAGTTGCGTCCACCCATATAAGGGGATAAGGATCCACCTTTTCACCTACGCCTTCTTCCTCCTTCGCCTATCCATTCTTGCGCACTCGAGCTCCAGCGCCCAAGTCCGCACTCCCCACCTCAACCTTCTCCAGCCATGTACGGAGCGGGAGGCAAGTGGATGGTCTCCTCCGTCATGGAGGGACACATCAAAAAGCCGAGGAAAGCCGGATACCTGTCTAACGACATCGCGTACCGGCTTCCCGAAAAGGGGCAGCTCATCCCCACCCCTAGGCCCCATGAGAGGGTGGTGTTCCTCCCCCATTTCCTCCGTGGACTGGGCTTCCCTCTCCACCCATTTGTCTGGGGGCTCATGTTCTACTACGGCCTGGATTTCCATGATCTGGCCCCGAACTTCGTCCTCAACATCTCGGCGTTCATCGTTGTGTGCGAGGCCTTCCTCCGCATCCGCCCCCATTTCGGCCTATGGCTCAAGACTGTCAACGTCAAGCTGAAGGTGGTGCGCGGCAACCAGGCAGAGTGCGGAGGCGCCATGGTGGGCAAGATGGCCAACGTCCTATGGCTCGAGGGCTCCTTTGTGGAGACCCTGAAGGGGTGGAAATCGGGGTGGTTTTACATCACCGAGCCGTGCGACGCCGAATGGGTTGCACCCCCTGAGTTTCGATCCAGAGACCCTACGCGGCTCACCTCCTGGAAGGAGACAGGCCTGTCATGGGGTAAGAAGGGAGAGCTGACCGGACTCCAAACATGCGTCCAAACCCTGGTGGACAAGAAGCTCAAACTTGTCAACGTAGTCCAGGTTATGCTCATCCGCTTGATCCTCCCGTGTTAACAACGGGCTTTCAACCTGTGGGAGTTCGACCCGGCGCGGCACCAAACTCTGAGCAGGCTCTTCGATATGACGTACAAAGATGCCTGGAAGGTGCTTTTCAAGGGCGCCGAGGCTCCCGCATCCGCTATCGAGGATCACGGATTCAGTGCGCAGCGTCATGCTCTCGAGGTAAGCTGTTTTTTTCCTTTTACAAGGTATCAGTTTTTCATAGTTTGACTCCATACGGGATCTAAACTCCCTTACCTTTGACAGGATTGGCAGGTGACATCCGGACAGATCAACTGTCCGGCTCCTTTGCCCAAAGGCCCAGCGGACGCTCGCTTGGCGAAGCTGCTGGTTTCGGCACCCTATGTGGTGCCGGAGAAGAAGGCCGCAAAAAAGGCCGCGGGGACTCGAAAGTGTGCCCGGCGCCAGGAGGTGTCGGATCCCTCATCCGACGGTTCCGAGGCGCATTCCTCCCGTGAAGACAAGGAGGAAGAAGAAGAGACCTCTCCCCCTCCAGCGGGGGGAGAGAAGAAAAGGAAGGCCGCCCTCTCTGGGGAGGCCGGAGGGTCCAAGAAGGGGAAAACCCTTCCTCCGGACTGCTCCACCGACACCGACGGTGGCGGAGAGGAGTGGCAGCCCAGGGCCAAGCCCCTGGCAAAATCGTAAGTATCTGGATACCAGAGTAATTCATAGTATTCGTTTATTGCACAGCTTTCCCTTACTTCGAATATCTTTATGCAGCCCACCCAAAGACCGGCTCGACGCGTCGTCGAGCGGCTCACTGGACTCGTCGGATGTGAACTCGCTTCCGACGGCTTCCTCCCCCCGCCCTACGGACGACACCGAAGTGTTGTCCCAACAGGTTCCAAGCCAGGAGGAGGTGGTCCTGGAGGCGCCGCAAGGCGACCTCCCGGACTCCAGGAGTAAAGGGGATGAAACCCCCCAGGGCTCCAAGTCCGGCTCTAGGCCGAACACCGCTCCGGAACCTTCAGAGGTTCCAGAGTCTGGCGGGGGACCTCCTTCAAAGAGGAGCAAGTCCGCCATGCCGGTGGCCCCATCCAACCGAAGGCGCCAGACAATATGTTGGAGGCGCTCCAAGGCGCCTCCATCGACGAGGAGCACCGCACTATTATGAGTGCGGTGGTCCAGAAGGTTCAGTCCGCCAAGAGCGGACTGACTGAAGCTTGTACTAGCCTTTTAACAGGCTTTGAGGTAAGTAAAGAATGTGTAAATAATATTACCGCATAGACAGTAGCCCCTGATGCTCTGTTTGGCGTTCGGGAGGAAAAGCCGAATAGAGGATCAAATAAAATTCGCAGGAGTCTAACAAAAATGAGTCAATATGCATGTGCAGGCTTCTCTGCTTGCGTCCGCCGCACTGACTGCGGAAGTGGACACGCTAAAGCAGAACCTCGAGCGGTCCGAGCAAGAGCTCGGGCGTGCCAAGAAGCAGCTCGAGGACAATGAAGGTAAGAAATACCTTGTTTTTAAATATATATAAAAAGGTGCAATTGCAAAGAATGACAGGATTATCGTGGCTATTGTAGGGGCCACGTCTGAAGTGGCGACCCTTAAGCAAGCGCTGGTCGAGGCCGAGAAGAGGGCGGCCTCGGAGCGCACCGAGCGGGAGAAGTATGAGGCCGAGGTTGGCAAGGTGCGGCAAGAGCTCCAGGCTCTCATGGAAAAACATGAGAGTTTGGAGCTTGACTCAAAGACGCGAGCGTCCGAGCTCGCGGTGGCTATTGAAAATGCCAAGTCTGCCAAGGCCGAATCCCAGAAGACCCTCCAGGAGTTGGATGAGGTGAAGAAGATAGCGGCGGGTAAGGCATTCTTTATGCAAAGCAAACACATAAACGTGAGTTACTTGTTACTTACCCGAATCCGGAGCTCTCCAGGAGCGTTCGCAGATCTTCCCCGGAGTGTGTCCGATGCCGCCGCATTCTATCGAGCCGAGGAGGGCAGCTCGACGGAGAAGGTGTTCTGGTCTCAGTACGCTGAGGCCGGACACCCCGTGCCCCTGAGCGACCAGCTGAAGCAACTGGTCGAGCTCCACAAGGCGGCCGAACAGGCCATGAAGGGCCTCATTGTTCGGCTGTGGCCTGGAGGGGCTCTGCCTGGGAGCTATTTCGGGCTGGTGCGGCGGCTGGTGGAGGCCTGTCCAAGGCTCGAAGTCATCAAGCGCTCCGTCTGCATTGAGGGTGCCCGTAGGGCCCTTGCCCGTGCTAAGGTGCACTGGGGCAAGCTGGATGCTGAGAAGCTTGTGAAGGACGGGCCACCGCCGGGGAAAGAGCATCGCAAGCCCGAGAATTACTATAAGGATGTTCTGAAGGGTGCCTGCCTTGTGGCGGATGAATGTTCTAGGGATGTAATTTTTGAGTGAAACTTGCTCGTTTTGTCCTGTGCGCTGAAAACTTGTTTATATGCGCTAAGCAATGCTGTTGGAATTTAAAATATTACCTTCTGTGCGGCTGTTTATCAATTCTGAGAGATGGCGAGTCGTCGGCTTCTGCCCCCGTGCCGCTAGTGCTGGGGTGTTCGGGGATAAACCTGAGCGCTCTTTTTCCCATGTTTGGGTCCTTCGAGGGAGGCGCTCAGCCCAACGAACAAGGCAATCGGACTATAATGCGTGAACACTCTCACTTAGCCATAGAATTCTATAATTTTAAATTTCGGCGAAGCCCCTGGTATTCGGAAGACCGAGTTCGGGGCGCTATCCACGCCTTGGCCGGACAGAGCCGGCTCCTCGCCCTAAGCGGCATAAGTCTTTAGGGACTCGAAAAACCTCTCGAACAGCGACCAGCTCTCGCTTCATCATGACAGTCAGTTTTAGCTTTCTCCACTGAGGTGCTCGACCCAGCTCAACTGGGGCACAATCGCAGTGGTTCTCCTAGTGCTACCTTAGCCGATATAGCGGAACGTAAGGCACCAAAACATAGGAGCCGGGCAAACCCAACTATTGACCCAAGACATGATTCGGAGCCGATGCATATAATGCTATAAGTTCGGGGTGCCGCACTTGTTAAAGTGTTCGGACTTCTCACACCATATTGAGGGGTACTAAAGCCCCTGGCGTATTTTGGCCGTACCAACGTGTACGGGTGCAACATGTCGTTAAGGAACATATATAAAGAAAAAAGGTAATGCAAAAATAGACGAAAGCTATGCATTGTTTATTAAAAAGGGGTGCGATCAAAGCAGAACGATACAATAATGCGATAAGTGGAAGGTTGGACTAGTTAACATGTCCGTTCCAGGGGCAAGCTGCGGAATAGTATGCGGAACAGGTATACTGCTCGTGATAGAGACCACCTGGGAGTTCCGTAATGCGGCGTGGCTTGTCTGCTTCCCTGGTTCTTGCATCGTTTGTGCGGCAATTGAACTGCCGAACAGGCCTTCCGAAGGATGGAGTCCTGAAAGTAAGAGAAAATTAAAAAATCGGCAGCCCCTGGTACGGTTTAAGCCGTGTTTTGGGCGTGCCGTGATGGTGCCCCTCCCCCTGTGCCCATGGTATCTCTAGAGCGTAGTTATGTACGCGAAGTACTGGCGTCGCCTTTTTGCGAGGGTTGGGGTTGGGGCCGCATTGCTACGCCTGCTCGGATCGTGCCAGGCGGTCTTGTTGTAGGTTACTCCGGGCGCGCTTGACGGTGTCCGGTCGTTTAGTGGCCGGACTGGAGAACTGCCTGGAGAGGCTGCTTTGTACTTCCGCTGCAAGGGCCGCCGTGTGCTCCTCCGTTCGGAGGGAGCGTTCGGTGTTTCCATTGACCGTAATTACTCCTCGAGGGCCTGGCATCTTGAGCTTAAGGTATGCGTAATGCGGTACCGCATTGAACTTAGCGAATGCGGTTCGCCCGAGCAGTGCGTGATAACCACTGCGAAACGGGACTATGTCGAAGATTAACTCCTCGCTTCGGAAATTATCCGGAGATCCGAAGACCACTTCAAGTGTGACTGAGCCTGTACAGTTGGCCTCTACACCTGGTATTACGCCTTTAAAGGTCGTTTTGGTGGGCTTAATCCTCGAGGGATCTATGCCCATTTTCCGCACTGTATCCTGGTAAAGCAGGTTCAGGCTGCTGCCGCCGTCCATAAGGACTCTAGTGAGATGAAATCCGTCAATAATTGGGTCTAGAACCAATGCGGCGAATCCGCCATGACGGATGCTAGTGGGATGGTCCCTTCGATCAAAGGTGATCGGGCAGGAGGACCATGGGTTGAACTTTGGGGCGACTGGCTCTACCGCGTATACGTCCCTTAACGCGCGCTTCCGCTCCCTTTTGGGGACGTGGGTTGCGTATATCATGTTCACCGTCCGCACTTGTGGGGGAAAACCCTTCTGTCCACTGTTGTTCGGCGGCCGGGGCTCCTCGTCGTCATCGCTATGCAGCCCCTTGTCTTCATTTTCGGCGTTTAACTTGCCTGCCTGCTTGAACACCCAACAATCCCTGTTGGTGTGATTGGCCGGCTTTTCGGGGGTGCCATGTATCTGGCACAAGCGGTCGAGTATTCGGTCCAAACTGGACGGGCCCCTAGGATTCCTTTTGAATGGCTTTTTCCGCTGACCGGATTTAGAGCCTCTGAATCCGGCATTAACTGCCGTATCCTCAGCATTGTCGCCGTTAATGCGGCGCTTCTGCTTGTTGCGACGCGACCTGCCACTACTGTCCCTGGTGTCCGAATTACCAGGGTTCTTGGTCATATTGTTGCTACGAGCAAGCCAGCTGTCTTCTCCCGCGCAAAAGCGGGTCATGAGTGTCGTGAGTGCTGCCATAGATTTCGGCTTTTCCTGTCCAAGGTGCCGGGCCAGCCACTCGTCACGGATATTGTGCTTGAAGGCTGCTAGGGCCTCAGCGTCCGGACAGTCGACTATTTGATTTTTCTTTGTTAGGAACCGTGTCCAGAATTGCCTGGCCGATTCCTCTGGCTGCTGAATTACGTGACTTAGGTCATCGGCGTCTGGGGGTCGCACATAAGTGCCCTGGAAATTGTCGAGGAATGTGGTTTCAAGGTCCTCCCAACAACTGATTGATCCTGTTGGCAGGCTGTTAAGCCAATGCCGAGCTGGTCCTTTAAGGTTGAGTGGGAGGTATTTGATGGCGTGGAAATCATCGCCGCGGGCCATGTGGATATGAAGGAGATAATCCTCGATCCATACCGCAGGATCTGTTGTGCCATCATATGATTCGATGTTTACGGGTTTGAAACCCTCGGGGATTTGATGATCCATTATTTCGTCTGTAAAGCAGAGTGGGTGTGCGGCGCCTCTGTACTGGGCTATATCATGACGTAGCTCCAATGAGCCTTGTCTACTGTGTTCAGCACTGCCGAAATTGTGGCCGGCGTGACGGTTACCGTCTCGAGCCGTGGGGCGCCCGCGCGATCCATAGATCGATCTTGTTTGCCTTGCCTTGTCCTCCAACATGTCTCGTAAGTCCGGCGCATATTCCCGTGCCTTGGTACGGGGTGCGGCTTGAGTGGAGGGCCGAGAGGCCTCTCTGTCGCGACCACGAGGTGGCCGGTCGGCCGCATCAAGTGCTTCCTCCTCTAATCGGGGTAGCAACCTGCGCTTTGGGTAGCTCTTGGAGGGGCGTTCGAGTTTATGCTCTTCGGCCGCAAGGACTTCAGTCCATCTGTCGACTAGCAAATCTTGATCAGCTCTAAGCTTGTTGCTGTTTTTTCTTGAGGCTTCTTGCCGTGGCCATAAGCCTGCGTTGAAAACGCTCTTGCTCGACGGGATCCTCTGGCACGACGAATTCGTCGTCGTCGAGGCTTGCCTCGTCTTCGGAGGGAGGCATATAATTATCGTCCTCGACCTCTCTGTCTGCCGCTCTCTCATGAGGGCTGGTTTCTCCATCCTCCTGTGCTAAATCTTGCTGGAGGGGGTTTTCTTCGGCGCTTTCCGGAGTATTATTATCTCCCGTGCTGGAATCACCGTGTTTGTTTTGGCGGGATTTTGAGCGGCGCCGCTGACGCCGGCGCTTAGGCTGTTTCTTGGAGGGGTCATCCTCCGCTGTTCCATCGCCATCTCCCTCTTTTGGGGTGTCCACCATGTATATGTCATATGACGAGGTGGCTTTCCAGGGCCTAGTAGGCGCTGGTTCTTCATCATCTCCTTCATCGGCGTCCATACCGTCGATGTCTTCGGAGTCGAAGTCGAGCATGCCGGTTAAGTCGTCGACAGTGGCTACAAAGTGGGTGGTGGGTGGGCTTTGAATTTCTTCGTCGTCCGTACCCTAACCTTGCTGACTGTAGTCCGGCCAGGGCTCTCCTGATAAAGAGAGAGACTTCAGTGACTTCAGGATATCGCCGAAAGGCGAGTGCTGAAAGATGTCCGCGGCAGTGAACTCCATGATCGGCGCCCAATCGGATTCGATCGGCAGGGGCGCGGAGGGTTCGGAGTCCGGAGAGGAGTCCGGCTCCTTGGAGTCACGAGTCTCGCAGAGTACGGGGCTGGTGTTCGGCTCAATCGCCGTTGGGGTCGCAGCCCCCGAGGTGGTGTCCAACCGCCCATCCTCGATCGGCGCAGTTGGCTCCGAATTGAGGGTCGGAGCTGATGCGGGTGCGGCCTCCAGGGCACTGTTCGGCGGCAGAGCTAGATCATGCTCGTCGTGACAGTGCGGCGCGCTCGGCAGTGGCTCGAATCCGTCGAAGATCAAGTCCCCGCGGATGTCAGCCGTGTAGTTAAAACTTCCAAATCTGACCTAACGGCCAGGCACGTAGCTTTCGATCTATTCCAGACGGCCAAGCGAATTGGCCCGCAGTGCGAAGCCGCCGAAGACGAAGATCTGTCCGGGGAGGAAGGTCTCACCCTGGACTGCATCGCTATTGATGATCGTAGGAGCCATCGAGCCTGACGGCGACGACACAGAGGAACTCTCAATGAAAGCACCAATGTCGGTGTCAAAACCGGCGGATCTCGGGTAGGGGGTCCCGAACTGTGCGTCTAGGTCGGATGGTAACAGGAGGCAAGGGACACGAAGTTTTACCCAGGTTCGGGCCCTCTCGATGGAGGTAAAACCCTATGTCCTGCTTGATTAATATTGATGATATGAGTAGTACAAGAGTAGATCTACCACGAGATCGAGGAGGCTAAACCCTAGAAGCTAGCCTATCATATGATTGTTGATGTGTACGTTGTCCTACAGACTAAAACCCTCCGGTTTATATAGACACCGGAGAGGGTTAGGGTTACACAAAGTCGATTACAATGGTAGGAGATCTTCATATCCGTATCGCCAAGCTTGCCTTCCACGCCAAGGGAAGTCCCTTCCGGACACGGGACGTAGTCTTCAATCTTGTATCTTCATAGTCCAGGAGTCCGGCTGAAGGTATAGTCCGGCTATCCGAACACCCCCTAATCCAGGACTCCCTCAACCACCAACATCCCCTAACTTACTCTTTTCCTTCCTCTTTTCTGATATTGCCTTATGAAGTCAAAACCACAAGAAGATGCATAAAATTAGCTCTGCATAACTGGTTGATGCATGATATAGACGAACACTACTTTGATGTAAGGCAACCGCATGACAGGAGTATGGAACATATACAAAAAAGACAGCATTGCATATTCACGCGTACAATAGGAGGATGGAATATGTATGAAAACGGTAAGCAGAAGGCATTTCAACAAAATTAGAAGAAATGAAAGCTAGGCACCATATGAACATGCAACCAATATCACTCTATCAGGTAAAAAGTGTCTCGTCGTAAGTGCCATTTCAAGAAATTAGAAGCAGTACACACTAGAAGAAAATGCAAGATGCAACCTACATCACACTCCCAAGTTAAATGTGTCTTATGGGTAAGTGATTGTTGCAAGTATAAGTTGTAAGCTACACAGATGCAATTCAACAAAATTAGAAGCAATAAAAACTAGACATCATACGGAACACACAACCACATATAACAGTTCCAAGTTAGAGCAAGCACCTGTGATGGTGAAGTAGGGAATATGTGCTCATCGTCTACACAACTAACATTGACTGTCCACCTGTGTTGTCTTCGAATCAAATTGTTGGAGAAGGCATGTAGAATCGTAGAGACCTTTGTTTGAGTGCTCGGAAGGACCAGGATCATCCATTGCCAAGACAATTTCCTTTGCTGTACCGATTGTTGCTTGTGAAGTCAAACTGATAAGAAGAAAGGAATACTAAAATCGCTCTTAAAACTCATTCCCTGATACTGAGGACTACTCGGATGAAACTAACCTGATACGAGGATGGAATAATGTACGAAAAATGACCTGTGACACTATCACACCTATGTGGGTAACTAAGCGAAGTTTCACAATTAGAAGCACTGAAGCTAACACCATAGGAGTGCACCAATATCACTTGCAGTTCAGTCTGGGTTCAACAATAGAAGCAGAATGCTAGAAATCAATGCAGACGCAACTGATACGTCTCCAACGTATCTATAATTTTTGATTGCTCCATGCTATATTATCTACTGTTTTGGACATTATTAGGATTTATTATCCACTTTTATATTATTTTTGGGACTAACCTATTAACCGGAGGCCCAGCCCAGAATTGCTGTTTTTTGCCTGTTTTAGGGTTTCGAAGAAAAGGAATATCAAACGGAGTCCAAACGGAATGAAACCTTCGGGAACATGATTTTCTCAACGAACAAGACTCGGGAGACTTGGACCCTACGTCAAGAAAGAAAAGAGGAGGCCACGAGGTAGGGGGGCACGCCTACCCCCACCAGGCGCGCCCTCCACCCTCGTGGGCCCCCTGTTGCTCCACCGACGTACTCCTTCCTCCTATATATACCTACGTACCCCCAAATGATCAGAGACGGAGCCAAAACCCTAATTCCCCCACCGCAACTTTCTGTATCCACGAGATCCCATCTTGGGCCTGTTCCGGAGCTCCGCCGGAGGGGGCATCGATCACGGAGGGCTTCTACATCAACACCATAGCCCTTCCGATGAAGTGTGAGTAGTTTACCTCAGACCTACGGGTCCATAGTTAGTAGCTAGATGGCTTCTTTTCTCTTTTTGGATCTCAATACAATGTTCTCCCCCTCTCTTATGGAGAACTATTCGATGTAATCTTCTTTTTGCGGTGTGTTTGTTGAGATCGATGAATTGTGGGTTTATGATCAAGTCTATCTATGAATAATATTTGAATCTTCTCTGAATTCTTTTATGTATGATTGGTTATCTTTGCAAGTCTCTTCGAATTATCAGTTTGGTTTGGCCTACTAGATTGATCTTTCTTGCAATGGGAGAAGTGCTTAGCTTTGGGTTCAATCTTGCGGTGTCCTTTCCCAGTGACAGTAGGGGCAGCAAGGTACGTATTGTATTGTTGCCATCGAGGATAACAAGATGGGGTTTTCTTCATATTGCATGAGTCTATCCCTCTACATCATGTCATCTTGCTTAAGGCGTTACTCTGTTTTTAACTTAATACTCTAGATGCATTCTAGATAGCGGTCGATGAGTGGAGTAATAGTAGTAGATGCAGGCAGGAGTCGGTCTACTTGTCTCGGATGTGATGCCTATATACATGATCATACCTAGATATTCTCATAACTATGCTCAATTCTGTCAATTGCTCAACAGTAATTTGTTCACCCACCATAAAATACTTATGCTCTCGAGAGAAGCCACTAGTGAAACCTATGGCCCCCGGGTATATCTTCATCATATTAATCTCCTACTACTTAGTTATTTCCTTTGCTATTTACTTTGCCTTTATTTTAATTTGCATCTTTATCACAAGAATACCAAAAATATTATCTTATCATATCTATCAGATCTCACTCTCATAAGTGGCCTTATAGGGATTGACAACCGCTATTTGCGTTGGTTGCGGGGATTTATTTGTTTTGTGCAGGTACGAGGGACTCGCGCGTAGCCTCCTACTGGATTGATACCTTGGTTCTCAAAAACTGAGGGAAATACTTACGCTACTTTGCTGCATCATCCCTTCCTCTTCGGGGAAAAACCAACGCAGTGCTCAAGAGGTAGCAAGAAGGATTTCTCGCGCCGTTGCCGGGGAGGTCTACGCAAAAGTCAACATACAAGTACCCAACACATACCCTTATCTCCCGCATTACATTATTTTCCATTTGCATCTCGTTTTCCTCTCCCCACTTCACCTTGCCGTTTATTCGCCCTCTCTCTCTATCCTCTTCTTTCTCTATTTACCTCTTTTTGCCCTCTTGCTTTTGTTGCTTGTGTGTTAGTTGCTTGCTTGTCATTATTGATAGTCCCTTATCTTCCCGTTATCTCCCGAGAATGAAATTCTAAAATTTTAAGCAAAGGGAGGGAGAGAAAATCTAAAAGATGCTTGGTAATAGAATTTGCAATGCTCAAATAGATCTACTAGGAAGCAATCTACTTCCGTTCTTCTTCGCAATTTTTATGTAGGCATTACTCCTTGGCACAGATATGTTTCTTGACTATTACCGGAGGGAACTTCTTGGGTAGCCATACTTTTGATTCTTATAATGCTATGATAGATTTATTTGGCTCACCCCCTCTTTTGGTTAATGGAACTGTATTAACTTTGGAGCATGTAATGCAAAGGCTTGAAATTATTGAAAATAAGGTTGCTACCGTAGAGTTAATTGAAATTTTGATAAAAGATCCATAGCCGAATCTCTCAATATGGATCTAAAATAGGAGTTACTCTGAAAATTATTAAAGAAAAGGAACCCATAGTTAATGAGATAAATAAATCACGATTCCACTAGGATCGATAAACTTGAGGATATTATTACCAACTTGGGAACCGCATTTTCTTCCGTAAAGAATACTCCCAGTCCTCCCACTAAAATTCCAAGATTATGTATGTTCCTAAAAATAAGGGTGAATCCTCTAGTAAGGAAAATGCGGATCTAAATCTATAAGTATTCATCCCAATCTTTTGCTATCATTAAGGAACCTTTGTTACAAATGAATTTTTTGATCTTGTGCCTAAAAGTTTGATAATTAATAAAAATAAAGAAATTCCTAAAGTTGGTATATGCCTCATTGAAGAATTGCCCACCAAAGATGGCAATACCTAGATCTCTTCATGCTTGTTATGCCTAGATAGGGGCGTTAAACGCTAGCGCTTGTTGGGAGGCAACCCAATTTTATTTTTATTCCTTGCTTTTTGCTCCTGTTTAGTAATAAATAATTTATCTATCCTCTGTTTTGGCTGTGTTTTTGTGTTTAATTAGTGTTTGTGCCAAGTAGAACCGTTGGAAAGACTTGGGGAAAGTCTTCTTAAACTTGCTGTAAAAAACAGAAACTTTAGCGCTCACGAGAACTGCTGTCATTTTTATTTGGAAAGTGATATTTAGTTAATTATTTTTAAGATGATTAATAGATAAATTCCTCACGTCCAGCAATTTATTTTAGAATTTTTGGGGTTCCAGATCTTGCTCTAGCAACAGATTACTACAGACTGTTCTGTTTTTACAGATTCTGTTTTTCGTGTGTTGTTTGCTTATTTTGATGAATCTATGGCTAGTAAAATAGTTTATAAACTATAGAGAAGTTGGAATACAGTATGTTTAACACCAATATAAATAAATAATGTGTTCATTACAGTACCTTGAAGTGGTCTTTTATTTTCTTTCGCTAACGGAGCTCACGAGATTTTCTACTTTAAGTCTTGTGTTGTGAAGTTTTCAAGTTTTGGGTAAAGATTTGATGGATTATGGAACAAGGAGTGGCAAGAGCCTAAGCTTGGGGATGCCCATGGCACCCCCAAGATAATCCAAGGACACCTAAAAGCCAAAGCTGGGGATGCCCCGGAAGGCATCCCCTCTTTCGTCTACTTCTATCGGTAACTTGGAGCTATATTTTTATTCGCCACATGATTTGTGTTTTGCTTGGAGCTTCTTGTATTATTTAAGTCTTTTCTTGTTAGTTTACCCCAATCATCCTTGCTGTACACATCTTTTGAGAGAGCCATACATGATTTGGAATTTGTTAGAATACTCTATGCGCTTCGCTTATATCTTTTGAGTTATATAGTTTTGCTCTAGTACTTCACTTATATCTTTGAGAGCATGGTGGTGGATTTGTTTTATGGAAACTATTGATCTCTCATGCTTCACTTAGATTATTTTGAGAGTCTTAATAGCATGGTAATTTGCTTAAAATCCTAATATGCTAGGTATTCAAAGTTAGTAAAATTTTCTTAAGAGTGTTCTGAATACTAAGAGAAGTTTGATGCTTGATGATTGTTTTGAGATATGGAGGTAATAATATCAAAGTCGTGCTAGTTGAGTAGTTGTGAACTTGAGAAATACTTGTGTTGAAGTTTGCAAGTCCCGTAGCATGCACGTATGGTAAACGTTATGCAACAAATTTGAAACATGAGGTGTTATTTGATTGTCTTCCTTATGAGTGGCGGTCGGGGACGAGCGATGGTATTTTCCTACCAATCTATCCCCCTAGGAGCATGCGCGTAGTACCGAGGTTTTTGATGACTTGTAGATTTTTGCAATAAGTATGTGAGTTCTTTATGACTAATGTTGAGTCCATGGATTATACGCACTCTCACCCTTCCATCCTTGCTAGCCTCTTCGGTACCGTGCATTGCTCTTTCTCACATTGAGAGTTGGCGCAAACTTCGCCGATGCATCCAAACCCCGTGATATGATACGCTCTTTCACACATAAACCTCCTTATATCTTCCTCAAAAGAGCCACCATACCTACCTATTATGGCATTTCCATAGCCATTCCGAGATATATTGCCATGCAACTTTCCATCATTCCGTTCATCATGACACATTCATTATTGTCATATTGCTTGGCATGATCATGTAGTTGACATAGTATTTGTGGCAAAGCCACCGTTTATAATTCTTTCTTACATGTCACTCTTGGTCCATTGCATATCCCGGTACACCACCGGAGGCATTCATATAGAGTCATCTTTTGTTCTAGTATCGAGTTGTAATCATTGAGTTGTAAATAAATAGAAGTGTGATGATCATCATTTTCTAGAGCATTGTCCCAAGTGAGGAATTATAAAAAAATAAAATAAAAAGGAAAGGCCATAAAAAAGAGAAGGCCCAAAAAAATGAGAGAAAAAGAGAGAAGGGACAATGTTACTATCCTTTGCCACACTTGTGCTTCAAAGTAGCACCTTAATCTTCATGTTAGAGAGTCTCTTGTTTTGTCACTTTCATATACTAGTGGGAATTTTTCATTATAGAACTTGGCTTGTATATTCCAACAATGGGCCTCCTCAAGTACCCTAGGTCTTCGTGAGCAAGCAAGTTGGATGCACACCCACTAGTTTCTTTTGTTGAGCTTTCATACATTTATAGCTCTAGTGCATCCGTTGCATGGCAATCCCTACTCCTTGCATTAACATCAATTGGTGGGCATCTCCATAGCCCATTGATTAGCCTCGTTGATGTGAGGCTTTCTCCTTTTTTGTCTTCTCCACATAACCCCCCTCATTATATTCTATTCCACCCATAGTGCTATGTCCATGGCTCGCACTCATATATTGCGTGAAAGTTTATAGGTTTGAGATTACTAAAGTATGAAACAATTGCTTGGCTTGTCATCGGGGTTGTGCATGATGAGAGTATTCTTGTGTGATGAAAATTAAACATGACTAAACTATATGATTTTGTAGGGATGAACTTTCTTTGGCCATGTTATTTTAAGAAGACATAATTGCTTAGTTAGTATGCTTGAAGTATTATTATTTTTATGTCAATATGAACTTTTGTCTTGAATCTTTCGGATCTGAATATTCATACCACAATTGAGAAGAATTACATTAAAATTATGCCAAGTAGCACTCCGCATCAAAAATTCTGTTTTTATCATTTACCTACTCGAGGACGAGCAGGAATTAAGCTTGGGGATGCTTGATACGTCTCCAACGTATCTATAATTTTTGATTGCTCCATGCTATATTATCTACTGTTTTGGACATTATTGGGATTTATTATCCACTTTTATATTATTTTTGGGACTAACCTATTAACCGGAGGCCCAGCCCAGAATTGCTATTTTTTGCCTGTTTTAGGGTTTCAAAGAAAAGGAATATCAAACGGAGTCCAAACAGAATGAAACCTTTGGGAACGTGATTTTCTCAACGAACAAGACCCGGGAGACTTGGACCCTACGTCAAGAAAGAAAAGAGGAGGCCACGAGGTAGGGGGGCGCGCCTACCCCCACCAGGCGCGCCCTCCACCCTCGTGGGCCCCCTGTTGCTCCACCGACATACTCCTTCCTCCTATATATACCTACGTACCGCAAACGATCAGAGACGGAGCCAAAACCCCAATTCCACCGCCGCAACTTTCTGTATCCACGAGATCCCATCTTGGGGCCTGTTCCGGAGCTCCGCCGGAGGGGGCATCGATCATGGTGGGCTTCTACATCAACACCATAGCCCCTCCGATGAAGTGTGCGTAGTTTACCTCAGACCTACGGGTCCATAGTTAGTAGCTAGATGGCTTCTTCTCTCTTTTTGGATCTCAATACAATGTTCTCCCCCCTCTCTTGTGGAGAACTATTCGATGTAATCTTCTTTTTGCGGTGTGTTTGTTGAGACCGATGAATTGTGGGTTTATGATCAAGTCTATCTATGAATAATATTTGAATCTTCTCTGAATTCTTTTATGTATGATTGGTTATCTTTGCAAGTCTCTTCGAATTATCAATTTGGTTTGGCCTACTAGATTGATCTTTCTTGCAATGGGAGAAGTGCTTAGCTTTGGGTTCAATCTTGCGGTGTCCTTTCCCAGTGACAGTAGGGGCAGCAAGGCACGTATTGTATTGTTTCCATCGAGGATAACAAGATGGGGTTTTCTTCATATTGCATGAGTCTATCCCTCTACATCATGTCATCTTGCTTAAGGCGTTACTCTGTTTTTAACTTAATACTCTAGATGCATGCTGGATAGCGGTCAATGAGTGGAGTAATAGTAGTAGATGCAGGCAGGAGTCGGTCTACTTGTCTCGGACGTGATGCCTATATACATGATCATACCTAGATATTCTCATAACTATGCTCAATTCTGTCAATTTCTCAATAGTAATTTGTTCACCCACCGTAGAATACTTATGCTCTCGAGAGAAGCCACTAGTGAAACCTATGGCCCCCGGGTCTATCTTCATCATATTAATCTCCTACTACTTAGTTATTTCCTTTGCCTTTATTTTACTTTGCATCTTTATCACAAAAATACCAAAAATATTATCTTATCATATCTATCAGATCTCACTCTCGTAAGTGGCCTTATAGGGATTGACAACCCCTATTTGCGTTGGTTGCGAGGATTTATTTGTTTTGTGCAGGTACGAGGGACTCGCGTGTAGCCTCCTACTGGATTGATACCTTGGTTCTCAAAAACTGAGGGAAATACTTATGCTACTTTGCTGCATCATCCCTTCCTCTTCGGGGAAAACCAATGCAATGCTCAAGAGGTAGCACAACCAACACCACAGTGACGACTTAAAGGTGCCTTATCATAAGTGAATGATGCGGGATATGCAAGAACAGTAGTCTGATGTAAGAACATGGTGTGATCAGATATAGTATGTTCTAGAAATAGGAACATGTGTCATATTCACACGCATTATGTATAAACTAAGCACATGCAATTCAACAAAGTTAGAAGCAATACAAGCTAGACATCGATCATACGCAACATGCAACCACATATAATAGTGCCAAGTTAGAGCAAACACCTGTGATGGTGGATTAGGGGAGATGTGCTCATCATCTACACAGCTACGTTGACTGTCTAGCCTTGTGTTGTCTTGCGAATCTTGTTGGGAGGATGGCGGACTAGAATCTGTAGAGGCCCTCCGTTTCAGTTGCTCGGAAGGACCAGCATCATCCAATACCTTACCAATTTCCTTCCGCTTTATTGATTTTGCATTGTGAAGTTAAACCGACAAAAAAAAGAATAAAATTCTCTCTTCAGAACTCATTCATGCATGATACTGATGAACACTACTCTGATGAAAGGCAAAGTCATGATACGAGTATGGAGTATGTACGAAAAACTGGACGGCTTGACATATTCACACCTATGATGTGGTAACTAAGCAGAAGACACTTCAACAAATTAGAAGCACTGCAAGCTAGACACCATATGGAAGGTGCAATCAATATCACTCTGCCAAGTTAAAACTGTCTCGTCATAGGTGGCGTTCATCAAACTAGAAGCACTACATGCTAGAAATCATATTCAAGATGCAAACCAATATCACTCTGCCAACTTAAAGGTGTCCCATCATAAGTGACTGATGCAGGATACACAAGAAAAGTAGTTTCATGTAAGAACATGGTGTGATAGATAGATATAGTATGTACCAAAAACAAGAAGGCGTGTCATATTCACACGTATCATGTGTAAGCTAAGCAGATGCAGTTTATACTAATTAGAAGCAATACAAGCTAGACACCATATGCAACATGCAACCAGATATCACATTGCCAAGTTAGAGCAAGCACCTTGGATGGTGGAGTAGGGGAGTGAAGACTTGGAACTTGTAATGCACTAGCAGTACGAGGAGAATCCGTACAGATGCTCCATTTACGTTGCTGCAGAGGACCACCATCATTGCCTTCCTTACCATTTTCCTTCCTCTTTTTTGATTTTGCCTTGTCAAGTCAAACCCACAAGAAAAAGGAATACAATTTTCTCTTCAGAACTCATTGATGCATGATACTGACGAACACTACTTTCGTGTAAGGCAGCCGCATGATAGGAGGATGGAATATGTATGAAAAACAGGAAGGCATGTCATATTCACATGTATAATGTGTAAGCTAAGGAGATGCAATTTAACAAATTAGGAGCAATACAATCTAGGAACCATATGCAACATGCAACCAGATATCACACTGCCATGTTAGAGCAAGCACCTGGGTTGTGGAGTAGGGGAGATGAGATTTGGAACTTGCACTACAGTAGGAGTAGCAGGAGAATCTGCAGAGATCATATGTTTTGGTTGCTCCAGAGGACCACCATCATTCCGTGCGTTCGTCCTTTTAGATTTTGCCTTGTCAAGTAAGCACACAAGAAAAAGGAATGAAGTTCGCTCTTCCAAATTCGTTGATGCATGATACTGACGAACACAACTTTTATGTAAGGCAACCACATTGTAGGAGGATGGAATATGTATGAAAAACGCTAAGCAGAAGGCATTTCAACAAATTGAAAGCAATGCAATCTAGACACCATATGAAAGATCCAACCAAAATCACTATACCAAGTTAGATGTGTCTCATTATAAGTGGCACTTCAACAAATTAGAGGCAATACATGTTTGAAATGATATGCGAGATGCAACCAATATCACACTATCAATTTGAAGGTGTCTCATCAGAAGTGAGTGATGAGGGATACACAAGAAAAGTAGTTTGATGTAATAACATGGTTAATAGAAAGACGTAGTATGTACCAAAAACAGGAAGGCATGTCATATTCACAGGTATAATGTGTTAACTAAGCAGATGCAATTTACCCTAATTAGAAGCATTACAAGGTAGACACCATATGCAACATGCAACCACATATCACATTGCCAAGTAAGAGCAAGCACCTGCGATGGTGGTGTAGGGGAATTGCGGTCATCAACTAGAGAGCTACGTTGACTACCTTCATTTAGCCTTGTTGTTTCTTGACAATCATGTGGGGAGGATGACACTGCACTCTTTAAACGAGTAGCGCGTCTCACAGTAACCCACTGGGATGATTGTCTCATCATAAGTGATTGAAGAGGGATACAAAAGAACATTAGTTTGATGTACTAACATGGTTAATAGACATATGTAGTATGTATCAAAAACAGGAAGGCATGTCATTGTCAATGGTATAATGTGTAAAGTAAGCAGATGCAATTTAACCAAATGGGAAGCAATACAAGCTAGACACCATATGCAACATGCAACCACATTTGACATCGCGAAGTTAAAGCAAGCACCCGGGATGGTTGTGTGTGGCAATTGAGATCATCAACTGCAGAGCTACGTTTACGGTCTCCATCTGCTGACACTACACCCTTTAGAGCGCTGAAACACTTAGTGCTTATCTTTGAATTACACTGGAGCGACTTCTGTCTTTTCTTTTTTGTATTCATCAACACCGCGTCAGAGTCTGAAATACCCATGCATAAAAAACAATAGTGTGAGTATGGGTGAAGTGTGTGCACAATTAGTATAGTGTAAAAGTAGTAGATAGCAGGTTGGTGAGAAATAAATGACGGGAGACATATGATAGCTCTACAACATGCATGGCACACGAAATTACTAGATTCTAGGATTTCGAAATATGAGCACAAGGATGGCTAGGAAATGCAGATGCTGCTCCAGCACACCACAAGGTGTGGTCCTATGAAAATAATAGTCGACTGAAAAAATAGGTCAGTCCATTTTTTCTGCACCATCCGATGTACAAAGAACGGGCAGATCGCCTTCATCTACCTCCAGCCAGTCAGTGTTGACGATCTTCCTCAAAACGCCAGAGACCACCGGCCCAGTCCCCTGCCTCCGCCCTCCCCTCGACCTCACCGCACGACCGTGGTTGGCACCGCCCCCCAGCCATCCCTTCAAGCATCACCGAGCTCCAGATCGGGTGCTGCTTCTTTTAATTGCGAATCAACTGACCCTAAATTGAAATCTAGGCGGGCTACCGACCTTTAGCTAAGGTGAAATAGTAAATGGGAGGAAACCTTGTGCATTTAGTATCACGAAGAAGGTGCAGTAAGAAGCGCTCAACTAGTTTCTTGTGGCACCCCAACTCAGAAAAACCGGAATGCCCCGTATTCCAGCCGAGAGATCGAGGAGAAGTCTTCTGGAATACGACACTTCTTAGCATAGAACACGTCAGCTCTTTATTACAATCTATATGGGTACAAGAGGATTACATCGGCATGGAGACACTACGCCTATGACGGTTGCTCTATGCAAGCAGCAGAACGACATGAAGCAGCGGAATAACTCTAGTAGCGGAACAACGACGACCGTGATGAACTCCACTCCACAAGGACTCTGGCTGGAACGCTCATCCTATCTCACAAACAAGGAATCCACGGCAAACAAGCAATCAAATCCGGCATGACCTGCAAGCTGGCATGACACGCCAGGTCAGTACATTGAATGTACTTGCAAGCTCACAACAACCAAGAGCAATCAAGACCGACAACAACATGGCAATTACAGGTTAACAATGATTAACATGATACTATCAGATCAACATGATACAACTAGAACAATACGAGCATGACATGAACATATGAACATGATGATACTAGCATGCAACATGATAACGCTATCATGCACCAACTTACTCTGCCCGGGTTACTTCATAACCATCACATGCATAAGCTTACCATCACAGACATCATACGATCATCTCAAGATCCAATCAAGCTTGGTATTACAATACCATAGTAATCATTAATGACCACAAGGAGCTTGACCTTAACCCTTGACTCTCGCATAACACCACAAATATCCAACAACTCGGTATCCTCTATATCACGGTGATCATCTCACAATCACAATCAACCTCTTTCTCATCATCAAACCAGGGTTATTATTAAGCACATTATTATTATTATTGACCCATAGTATGACCAACTATGAACTGGGCCCTTATCTGCGGGCGTGGCTATTGATAGATTTAATACACACTCTGCAGAGGTAGCACACTGTACCCACACCACAGAACCCATGGCCTCGCACTCCCATTCGGGTGGACCAACGGCGTTCTATCAAAACCGATCTACTACCATGACACTCTCCCGGCCACTCCGACAAACTCCCCTCTAGGCTAAGTCATGGGTGGCCCCGTGCCTACCAAAGGCATCAACGACCACTGTCGTGGCAAAACTAACAACGGTCCCAAACGGGGACAATGGTATACCAATCACAACAACGGGCACACAAGGCTTATGCCATCCTACCTGATTAGGGTAGCGCCTGTGCATAACCTTCCCTCATTGGAGGCACCAGCGAGAGGCATGACAATGGACCCAGTTAGGACCTTCCCATAAAAGGCAAATGTGGCTGCACTGGTCAGGTCGATATGGTGGCACCATGACTGAGCCAACACTTGTTCAAGTTCATTTAAGTCCGGTTAAACTTGAATGCAATAAGCTGAGTCATATTAAGATAACATGATGCAACTACAATGCATGAGCATGATATCAACATAAGCATGGAGGTGCAACATAATCATCGAGCATATCAACAACAATAAAGAATATATTCGAATGATCATGGTATACTGACTAGCATGAGCATCACAGGTATAATACTACGCATAGCATAACTTTACCACTAGCACCAACAATTAATACTAAGCAAGAACATATCAAGAATACTACCAAGTAAGCATATAACCAACTAGATGCAAAGGAACATGCATAGTCACGGTACTCGGTAGCAAACTATAGTCATGATCCGAAGAACATGACCAACACCAACATGTACTACTACCAAGCATGACATACTATTGAAATACTAGAAACTAGTATATGATAACCAGGTGCATAAAAACATAGCATGAAAGTGAGCACAAATTCATAAGCATTATCAAAACAATGATAACCATATCAAAACAAGCGGACATTTATTGAATATTCAAGTTGAAAACCATGGCTATTGCATGCAAGTGGGTGTTCTGGCTTGCTTGGGGATGAAGAATACACCGGGGAGAAGTGTAGAACGATCGCGAAAGGAATCGCAGGAAAAGTTTCTCTCCCGGAGGGGCTGATTAGGGGCAAGGGAAAAACGGTCATTTCCAGTATGTCAACCCATATTGAAAATGATAGTAACAGAACGGTCTCGACGAGATGAAGATGTGGGATTTGGAATTACCTCAATCGGAGTTACGAGCAAAAAGTTATGATAGTTTTTCTTCTAAGGACCCATCTGCAAATAAAACCTTCACAAACCAGCCCCTGACTGAAAAACAGAAAGCGCAAAAGCTGAGAATACACTTATTAACAGAGAAAACGTATCCCTGGCTGAAGGAGGAGGAAAATATGCTTTCAGATTAGAAGAAGCGTACTTACGCCCGAAGCAGATCTGAAAGGCGCTTTCGGTGGTGGAAGACGTATTCATAGGAATACGCCTTCACTTATCCACCTCAGTAGGTCCAAGTCAACGTGCGCTGCGGCTAACGAGTGGGTCTCGCAGGAGGTGGGGCCTGGCTGGCTGGCTTCTTGTTCTTCCTCCCGCGCAGGACAGAGCAGAGGCGAGGCCGACCGCCTCAACGGTGATAGCCTGAGCTACCAACAGTCTCCGGCGACGCCCGACCTACCCACGTGCTAAGGGCGACGAGGCCGACCCGTTCTAGGGTAGCTCGGTCGCCGAGAAGCTCGGGATCGGTAGTGGTGTTGGCTGCGATGGATGGTGGCTCGGTCGGAGATGGAGACGAGGCTACCGCGGCTCCGGCGGAGAAGAAAGGAAGGGTGCGTCTCGCGTGGTAGTGTGGAGGTCTCTAGTGGAGGCCAAGAGGAGAGTGAGGGCTCGGTTGCCGCGGATTTAGGCCAAAGGGGGCGGCGGCCATGGTGGCAGAGGGAGACGAGGAGAGGTCTCGGAGCTCAACGAAGAGGTTGGGGAGGCTTCTAGGAGAGGGAGGAGGCCGCTGGTGTGCTCGGAGAGGCTCGGGGTGGAGCTTAAATGTAACACCCCTGTGTAATGATGCTACAGTAACCCCTGGGGTTAAGTTAATCATTTTGCTAAACAAGTGTTTAATCATCCTTGGTTCTCTCTCATTTCAAATACCAGTTGAATTCAATTTCAAATTCTGAGTGAAATTCAAAATTGCTCAAACATGAAAACTAAAATGTTCATCATGTGACAAATAATCCACAACTAATATTGGTGGTGAACCAACATTTTTGCAAAGGGTTTAAGTGGCCTAAGCTGCTTAAAACAGTGACCTAAGCAATATATTAAATGCCTTTTTATTTTATAAAATTGGCATACTTATTCAAAAAGGTCTCACAATATTTTGTGGCAGTGCACTTTAATTCATTGGAATTGTTTTGGCCAGTGGCATATTTTTGCAAGGTCATTTGTGGCTAAAAGAAAATGCAAAAGCTACTGGAATGAAAAAAAGAAAAAAAAAAGAAAAGGAAAAGCAAGGGGAGAGAGAGAACCCCCCAGCCCCGTGGGCCTCAACCAGCCTGGCAGGCCCAGCCAGCCCACTTTCCCCCGGACGCCTTCTCCTGTTCCCCGAGCCGTGTCGCTACAGGGGCTGGCTCCCGGCGAACCACCTCGCCGACGATGACGGCAGATAAGGCCCCCGCGCCTCCTCACCTCCTCGATCCCCTCTCCCACTCGCCTGCCCTCCTCCCAGAGCCACCCCCTCGCTCTCCCTTTCCCTCGCTCTCTCTCCCCCTTTGCCCGAGCTCCTCCGAGCAGGCCCGTGGCCGTCCGCCGCTCGCAGACGCGGCCACCATCGACCCCGTGACTAGCTGAGAAGCTCGGAATCTCCGCCAGCCTCTCCCTCTTCTCCTGGAGCTCTCAGACGAAGCCAGGGAGGCCCGCATCAACGACAGCGACCGATCCCCTTTTCGGCCAACGTGCGCCGTCGCCGTTCAACCCCGGCGTCGTTCTGCACTACTAAGCTCCCGAAGGCCTCCGTGCGCCGCTCGGTGAGCACCCACACCCCTTCTCCTTCTCTTAGGCGCTTGCGTAGCTCTTCTAACTAGCTGCTGCACTGTCGCCACCGTGACCGATCTTTGCTCGCCACCGCTGAGCTCCATGCTCACCCCCTGGTGCGCCTCGAGCTCGTTCGAGCACGTCACCGTGTTCGGTTGGTCACTAGGGTCGCGTAGCACCGACCCTTTCATCCAAATGAGCACTGCGGCTACTGGCACCTCGAAGCGGTGGCTCCGGCCCCCACCACGAGCTCTCTTCCGGCGAACTCGGGCCTCCCCGCGACCAGCCTCCCGCGCCAGTTGACGCGCGCCGACGCCAGCTCTCAAACGTGACCGAAAAGGCGACGAACCATGCCTTGTAGCCATTTCCAGCCATCTCCGATGAACTTCCACCACGGGAATGGTCGCCGGCGCGACTCCGGCCGCTGTCCGACGTGGCGCTGACGCGGCAGCCCTGGACCACGCCGCTGAGCCACTGGTCCTGCTAACCCGTTGACCCAGTCAACGTGCTGACTGGGCAGCCCAGTGGCACTGACATGGGGGCCCCACCACATAATTAAACTAATTAAAAAGTTATTATAAATAAAACTAATTAATTAAACTAATCAGTCACTGACATGTGGGGCCCTACTGCTAATTAACTCTGTCTAATTAAAATAAACCCCTGTTAGCCCCACTCTCTATGACAGGTGGGACCCACTGGTTAGGTTTGACCTGGTCAGCCGCCTTGCTGACTGCTGATGTCACTGTGACGTCATGCTGACGCAATAACCTTTCTGTTAATTTATTTAATTCCAGAAAATGTTTAAACCTTTAGAAATTCATAGAAATTAAAGTGTAACTCTGATGAAAATGTTGTCTATATAAAAGTTGCTCAGAAAAATCCAACGAATCCGAATGCACGATCCATTCACCTGTCACATGCCCCTAGCATGCTGAACATGGAACTGTCCCCTCTCTGCCATATGTACGGAATTCGTCTAACGTCGGGAATTCATCCTCGGATGTTATTCCTCCATCTGCAACGTGTAGTACTACATTAGGACAACCCTAGCTCTGCCTATCGTCATGTAATGCTTAGTGATGCATCTATTTGCTCTGTATTTACTGTTTCTTCCCCTCTTCTCCCCGGCAGACCCCGAGACCGATGCCGCCCCTATGACCGACTACGTAATCGATGACACTTCTTCTTTTTTAGCAGAGCTTCCATGCAAGCAAACCCTCCTTGAGCATTCCGATATCGCCCATTTCTTTCCCTCTCATGCTTGCATTAGAACTGCTACTGCTTTTTGTATGATCCTACTCTGATGCATAGCCTGTTCTTGTTACCTGCTTCCATACCTTATCGGCTTATCCTAAACTGCTTAGTATAGGTTGGTTAGAGATCCATCAGTGACCCCCACCTTGTCCCAGTTGCCCTGCTTTATGTTCGATGACTCGATCAACGTGATCGACCTCCAGGCCCCGACACCGCACATCACCCCCACTAGTTGTACGACTCTGCAGAGTTACCATCAAGTGTCGAGGGTGGAACCTCATACATCACTCCTGATGAGATCTCTGTAGTGTAGCTATTCGGTCGTGGTCATCGAGGGTGATTTCCTCCTTAACCACTTCTGATGCAGCTCTGTCGTGCAACTCCTCAAGTGTGAACCTCGAGGGTGGATCCTCTTACATTCACCTTGATGATTATATCGAGTGGAATTCACCGGGGGTGATTCCTCGGGTTTTCCCCTTGATGTTTGGACACACGGATACTTGGACTTTACAACTGTTACTTGGAAAGGCGGGTCGACCTTGAGGGGTACCCGCAAGTGATGTGGAGACGGGTTGACCTGGAAGGTACCCGAGAGTTGAACACAAGGCGTGGCCGGGCATTCTTAGCCCTTGCCGCAAGTACTCGAGACAGGGCGATGGGGTCACATCTTTCGTGAGTCTCTGCTCGTGACCGCACTACCAACACACTAACGGTTTGGATATTTGATCCGAGGGGCCTCTGGCCTGATAGAACTAACCATCACATGGGCATAGTATTGGCGTTCTGCGTTGAATGCATCAGCCGAAGCTTTTTAGACATTAGCGACTGAGCGGCGCGCGCCGGGTTGGACTGGTAAGCTCCTGCCTTTTTAAGGAGGTAGCTAGGTCTACTCACTGGCCGCCCACGCAACGTGCAGGAGTTCCCGGGGCGATGGCCCAAGACCCCTGGGGGCATAGGTTTAGTCCGACGTGCTTACCTCTCTATTAAGCCTAGGTTGGGTTGCGGCGTATTGGTTGGTCGAGGCCGGGCATGACCCAGGAAAGTGTGTCCGGCCGGAGTTAGTCGAGTGTGGTGGGTAAGTTGGTGCACCCCTGCAGGGAAGAAAACATCTATCGATAGCCTGTCCTACGGTAACGGACACTTGGAGTTGCATCCCGATCGATACAACTAGAGCTGGATACTTGAGGTGATAACTGGATAGTATGGCTCTGGGATTGCTTTCTGGCAGGGAGTCGAGAAAGGATCCCTAGCCGAGGTTGATAACACTACTACTACTTTACATTATGTTGATCTGTACTCTTCTATATGCTGCAAGATGCTTGAAGATGCTAGTCTTTGATAGGCTAGGCTTTCCCCTTCTCTTCTGGCATTCTGCAGTTTAGTCCACAGATACAACCCATTCGTTTGATACAGATGCATACTTAGTTTAGATCTGATGTAAGTCTTGAGAGTACTTTGGATGAGTACTCACGGTTGCTTTGCTACCTCTTTTTCCCCCATACCCAATTGTTGCGACCAGATGACGGATCCCAGGAGCCAGACGACACCACTGATGATTACTACTACCCTAGGGTGCCTACTACTACTACAAGACGGCCGCTGACGACCTGGAGTAGTTAGGAGGCTCCCAGGCAGGAGGCCTTGCCTTTTCGATCGTTGTTGCTTTTGTGCTAGCCTTCTTAAGGAAGACTTGTCTAACTTATGTCTGTACTCTGATATTGTTGCTTCCGTTGATGTATTCGAGCCCTCGAGGACCCTGGCTTATAATATCTTCCCGTGAGTCCTTGATCTTGATCATACACATTTGCGTGTATGATTAGTGTATGATTGAATCGAGGTCATCACAAGTTGGTATCAGAGCCGACTGCATGTATGATCCTCCTTGCCAACTCCTTGGCCGAAGTTGAGTCTAGTCGCTGAAAAACTTTTACTAACATGGTTGTGTGTCTTATGGGCCCACATCGCCATTTGGGTGGTATTAGGATATTTTATTCCTCGTTTATACTCTGGGACTCTGATCTCTCTTACATTCGGGTTAAACGGATTTAGTAACTCTAACATTAGGATCCCGTGACCACATTCACCCCAAAGTTGGATAAGCCATAGTTTTTCCTCAGAATAGTATTCTGAATAGTACACACACTGTCGTGTTGACTACGAAGTGGTATCCATCGTACCTCTTTCTTTATGCATGTTTCATCATGAATGATCCTTGCCTTTGCAAATGCTCAATGCTGAACTACCCTTTGTTACATGTTAGCAGGATGGTTAGACCCGCTGGTCGTGGCCGTGGTGGTCACGCTCCACCGCTGCCTAAATTCATGGCCGGAATGATGCAACCGTTTGAGCTGAATCGCCGGTTCATGGAAGGAATGATGGCTCAGTTTCCTCGTCCGAACATGAATCAACAGCCAACCCCAGTAACTCTGCAGGGCTTCTTGCGCCTCAACCCAACTATCTACCGTAGCTCAACTCAACCCCTTGATGCTGATGACTGGCTCCGCGACATCACGTATGAAATGGAGTCTTCTAGTGTGACCCGTGCTAGCTATGTCACCTTTGCATCTTTCTTTCTGAAGGGTCCCGCTGCTCAATGGTGGGACTGCCACAGGCATACCCTGCCTACTGGAACGGTCATCACTTGGCCGGATTTCCAAGCTGCCTTTCGTGCCCGCTTCATTCCTCAGGGAATCATGGATAGGAAGAAGCGAGATTTCCGCAACCTCACCCAAGGCAACAAGACTGTAGATGCTTATCAGCGGGAATTTCTAGACTTGTCACGTTATGCTGAAGAAGACATTGCAACTGATGCTCGTAAGCAAGAGAAGTTTCATGATGGACTTCACCCTGAAATCAAGCTAGAACTGCTCATTCATGACTTTGCCGACTTTGCCACCTTGGTGAACAAGGCTATTCAGGTTGAGACTGGTCTTCAGGAACACCAGGGATCCCTTAGGCCCAGCCGTGATGCTGGCTCATCTTCGGGCCCCTCAGCACAGAAGCGTCGGATATGGATTCCCCACAGCATGTATCGTCCAGCTGCACCTGAACCAAGACAATCCTATGTCGCACCTCGTTTGCCTCCTCCACCGCAGAGGCAGCCTCTTCGAGCTGTACCACCCCAAGCTCCTGCTACCAATCCCAATGATGGTCTATGCTTCAGATGTGGCCTTCCAAGTCACCTTGCCAAAGAGTGCAATCAGACAAGGAACCAACTGGCTCTGCCTTCAACTGGCCGTAACAATCAGCCCCATAACAACAATGCCAGACCTTATGGTCGTGGTCAGGCTAATCATGTTGATCTGAATGAAGCTCAAGACCAGCCCGCCACTGTGATGGGTACTCTTCTCATAAATTTGGTACCGAATTCTATTTTATTCGATTCAGGAGCATCACATTCATTCATGTTAGAAAATTTTTCTTACGCACACGACATTTGATGTGAGCCCATGAACACTCCGATAGTGGTACGCACCCCTGCGGGTCAGTGTCAAACTACCATGATTGGTCACGATGTCCCCGTTGAAATTGAAGGGTTGGAATTTCATGTTTCTCCCATTATTCCGGAGTCTTCCAACATTGACCTCATTCTGGGAATGGAATGGTTGAAAGCACATACCGCCTCTATCTTTTGCGCCACCAAAGTCGTTCATCTCCTACATCCTTCCGATGAGATAGTAAGCTACCATGCTCAGATTGTTCAAAACGCCGAAGCACGACTTTATGCTTGGAATGCATTGAACGCAGCACCTCTTGAGGGAATTGAAGAGATTCCAATTGTTCGCGACTTCCTAGATGTCTTTCCAGAAGAACTTCTAGGAATACCCCCTGCCCGGGCTGTCGAGTTCATCATCAACTTGAAACCAGGCACTGTTCCTATTGCCAAATGACCCTACAAGACGCCGCCTCATAAGCTCCTTGAACTTAAGGAGGAAATTGACAAATCTCTTCACAAGGGTTTCATTCGTCCAAGTTCCTCTGCTTGGGGAGCACCTTCTCTCTTTGTGAAGAAGAAGGATGGAACGAGCCGTTTGGTCCAAGACTACTGTCCTATCAACCAAGCTACAATTCAGAACAAATATCCCCTTCCTCGGATCAATGATCTATATGATCAACTAGCTGGTTCATCGATATTCTCTAAACTCAAATTGAGGTTGGGTTACTGTCGGATTTCGGGTTCCGGCAGACCCTTGAGGTTCGAACACTGGGGTGCGTGCGGAGATTTCGCCTCCTACCTACCTGCACCCCTCCGCCTTGCTAGGATCTAAACTATGGAAAGAACAACACAAGAGACACAAGGTTTATACTGGTTCGGGCCACCATTGTGGTGTAATACCCTACTCCAGTGTGTGGTGTGGTGGATTGCCTCTTGGGCTGATGATGAGGAACAATACAAGGAAGAACGGCCTCGCGAGGGTCTGTTCTTGGCTGGGGCGATGAACTGCTGGGAGGAGCTCAGTCACCTTTCTCTCTCTCTCTCTCTCTCTCTCTCTCTCTCTCTCTCTCTCTCTCTCTTTCTGATCTTCTCTCTCTGCCTTCCAACCCCCGGCTAGCTCTCTTCTCTTCTCCGTCTCTCTTTCTGCTCTTCTCTATCCTTCCAACCCCCGGCTAGCTCTCTTCTCTTCTCCGTCTCTCTGCCTGCTCCCTTTGCTCTGTGGGTGGCTGGTCCTATTTATAGAGGCCCTGGTCCTCTTCCCAAATATCGAGCGGGAAGGGAGCCAACAATGGCGGGCTAATTTGAAGGGGGACAGCTAGTACTAGCTACCCTGACAAAAGTAGTCTTCGCCTGCGCAAAGCTTTGGTGATGACGCCGTCTTGGGCTCCACGGTGACCTCCGTCTCGTAGTCTGCCTGGTCTTGGTCTCGTTGCACCGAAATGGCAACCTTTGCCTAATGTCTCGGTACTCCGCGGCTGCGCTTGCCCCCTTTGCACCAAAGAGGAAGGGAGGACACTGCGCGGGCTGGCACCCGCCTGGCGCCCCCGGTCATCATGGCTTGCGTCACGGGCACCTCGTGAGGTACCCCACCTTGATCTCTCCGCCTCCTCGTGAGCCAGCCTGACGAGGCCGCGCCTGAGGAAGCTTCGCGTCGTCCGCCCCGCGAGGCTTGGCCCCTCGCGAGGGTCTTGGGTTTGTGTTGGTGAAGATGGGCCGCGCTGGGCCCCCCTTCGAGCCACGCCGCAGGCCGCAGGCAGGCAAGTCTGGGGACCCCCGTTCCCAGAACACCGACAGTAGCCCCCGGGCCCAAGGCGCGCCCAGACTTGGCCGTGCAGGGAGGCGGAAGGGCAGGAGCGAAGCGCCGTGGGCCCTAACAGCCTGCGGCCTTGGGCGCTGCATGGCGGTTGATTGGACGTGGGCGCCTCCACTTCCCCATGGCGCCTCGATAGCTGCACGGATTGGACAAGTCCTTGCATGCAAAGTGGGTCATGATTACCTGCAAGCGTGGAGGTAGGCGGTTGGCCTTCGCCGGCCATAAGTATGGAACAGCGCGCGCCCTTCCAGTCCATCCCTCGTTGCTTCTCCTTCTCCCCGATCCTTGCTCCGTCTTGCTGTGATGGCTCCGATCTGCCGGTTCTCGATGACAGAGAAGGGAAAGGCTCCCCGAGGGGAACCAGACCCACTCCCGCTGAAGAAACGGCTCGTCCCCCGTGGCCCGGACGAGGGGGCCCTTCAGGTGGTGTCGAGGCCTTGGTGCGAGCGGGTGCCGCCGGGGTTCCTGCTGCCATTGTACGCCCACGTCGAGGGCCCCGAAGGAGCTGATGCTGACCGCCATGGGCGACGCCGCCGTCGGCACCGACGGGTCACGAAGGTGTGGGTCGTCCCCCCTGGGGTCCACACCGAGGGCTCCTCCCAAGAGTTCATGCTCCACGTCGCCATTCCTCTTCAGTCTTGAATCTGCCTTCCTCCCTTCTTTGCCTCCACCCCGCAGGGGGAGCCCCTGGAGCTCTGGCTGCAGCACGCCGGCTGCAGCACCCTCGCGACCGAGGTAGAGGTCGCGGTCGTTGCCCCGGGCGTGGTCTTCATGACTCGGGGCTGGAGAGAGATCGCCCGGGTTTGCAGGGTAAGGGGCATCTTCGCGGTCCACTTGGATTATGACGGTGCTTCAGTGATGTTCTTCAAGGTCTTCGATGCGAGCGGGCGCCGGCTGGAGTGCTGCCCCGTGGAAGGTGGCCAGGACCATGCTGCGACGAGGACTGGGCCCGCCAACCGCTCCCTTGGCGGCTCCTCAGGTGGTGGAGGCGTCAGAGGCTCTAGCGACTCCGGCGAGCTCTTCGCGACTTCGAAGATGAGCGACGACAACTATGAGCCCCCGAGCCGGCGCTGCTCCTGGAGTAGGGCGGGCTCGTCAGGCCGCCGCCGACTCTGATCTGGATGGGGTTGGCGTCGGTGCTCGACGGCCCACTGTTTTATGATGGCATCTTTTGCAGGGTCGCACGTAGTTTGTGTCCCTTTAGGATCTGTTCCCTGCGAGGAATCAAAAACGCGCCCCGTGGGGGCTTGTAAGGTGCCTGTGATCCTATTTTGTTAATATAACCCTTGTCGTAGAATTGCGCGAGTTGCTCATTCCGTCTTAGCTCAGTCCTCCCTTTCGAACCTCACGAGGGCTTGGTGCTCTGCGCTGACAGGTCCTAGTCCCAAGGCGGCTTCAGCCGTCGCTGGTATGCCAGGTCGCGATGCCGTGGTCAAGGCCAGGAGGTGAGCGACCCGGAGTCCGGTAAGAGCCCCTGAGTCGCGATGCTCAGGAGGTCCCCTTTGGCGCCCAAGCATCCGTCGTTTGGTGAGAAAGGAGAGCGGCGTCGCTAACACGGGATAGCATTAGGTGCGGGGATGGTGCCACGGCAGCTGGCGCTTCCGGGTGATGACTTATCTCGAGGATCAGGGGCCGCTCTCTGGTGTGTCGCCGGGTCCTTGCATCGGCACACGCGAGGTTGCTCGGCGAGGTCCTCGTGTGTCTCTCCCCTCTTGCCTTTGCTCCCCTTTCTGCTCTACATCCTCGGGTCCCGGCCCTCGAGCGAGTCTCAGCCGTCGCTGGTATGCCAGGTCGCGATGCCGTGGTCAAGGCCAGAGGGTGAGGGCTAGAGAGCCAGTAGGAGCGCTGAGTCGCGATGCTCAGGCACCCCCCCCCTTTAACGTGCAAGCGGTTCATGCGGACGAGAGCAAAGGCGACACCGCAAGGGCCTCGCCTGACGCAGCTCCTTCAGGAGGTCCTGCAGGTCCATCATAGAAAAAAAGGGGTTGCCATGACAATTGACAGTCAGCCGTTGGTTGCTTCCGAGGGGTAGTGAGGCACTGAAGGCTTGATGAGGTGATGCTATGCGGGGCTTCCGCGGCCAGAGCTCAGCGATCCAGGTTTGTCGGCGTTGCAGGGATGGACCCATGCGTAAGCGTCGTGCCGTTTGGGAGCAGCTCCGTTAGTTGGCGTCAGCTGAGCAGGCAACTAGGTAAAACACATTAGCCGCGAAGGAGTGGATTCGTTCAAATAAATGCTGGGAATGCGGACATCACTGGGTCAGGCCCGAGCGACTTGGGGATCATGCAGCCCGAGGGGCGCCCCCAACAAGGTAAGCTAACAACATGGAATAAGAAAGGGATACACGCCGCAGGGACGGACCCACACGGCCTGGGAATAATGCAACCCTGGGGGGTGCTCCCAGCTGGAAATAAAACTCGAAAGACGTCACCAGATGATGTTGAGGACGAAAGAGCGTTGATGTAGCAGGCTCGGTGGGCTGCGGGAGCCGATCCTCACGAGCCCCCAGGCCCAGGGGCCTCGGGAGGCTCCGGAGGCACTGGCGGCTCCTCACGGGCCATCCCCATCCCTGCCAGGGCTGCGGAACGCCCTGCATCTCATGCCTCCACGATACCCCTCATGAGGCGCTGGTACGTGTCAGCCGCGTTCGGCAGGCCGCAAGGCATGCGAACGTAGTTGTGGGGTGGGCCTCCGCAGCTCCCCACTCGCGAGGGCCAGAGGCGCTCCAGAGAGGCGACTCGGTTGAGCCCTGGTATGTCGATGCAGACGCGCAGCCCACCATCCTCGCCTGGATGGGGAGCCACTGCTGGTAGGCGGCGGCCGCCTTTCATGACTCTTGACTCCTGTAGCTCCTGAATGGCCTTGCTGACGAACTCCTGAGGGTCTGGATCTCCTTGCCTTGCTCCTTCTTGAGGGAAACCTACTTCGAAACACGCCTCCATGTGGTGCCCAAGCGCCTCCCTCGTGACCCTAGCTAGGTCTGTGGCCCTCCAGGGGAGAGCCCCCGAGCCCTGCCTGAGGAGGGCGCTGGGCGCGCTTTCCTATGCGATGGAAGGAGGTTCCCCCTGGGCAGGCGCGGGCCCAGAGGGGCCTGCCTCCTGAGTGGTCGGGCCGGACGATGTCTTCTTCTTCTTAGGGGCGGTCTCGGGAGGCCTCCTGCTTCCACGATCCGGGTCTTCCAGTGACGCGGCCTGAAAGGCTCGTTCCAGGGAACACACTGCGTCCTTCTCTTCACATGGCACCGTGATGACTCCGCCGCTTCCTGGCATCTTGAGGATGTTGTAGCTGCGGTGAGTTACGACCATGAACTTGGCCAGCGCTGGGTACCCAAGGATGGCGTTGTACGGCAGGCGAATGTGAGTGATGTCGAAGTCGATGAGCTCGGTGCGGTAGTTGTCGCGTGCCCCGAAGGTGACAGGGAGGCGGACCTGCCCAATCGGGACCGTGGAGCCGTCGGTGATACTGGAGAAAGGCTTGGTTGGCTGAAGCTGGCTGTAGGGCACTTGGAGGTTGTTGAATGTTTCCACGGATAGGACGTTGAGTCCTGCACCGCCATCGATGAGGGTCTTGGTGACCACCACGTTGCTGATGATTGGGGAACAAAGCATCGGGAGAACTCTGGCTGTAGCCGCACACTTGAGCTGATCTGCTGAGCTGAACATGATGGTGCACGCCAACCACCTGAGAGGGCGCGTGGCTTCGAGCCTGGGGAGGACTGCTTTCACTTCGCGGGCGAACTGCTTGAAGATGCGCGGAGAGGCTGGGGCTTGTGCCCCGTCCAGGGTGCAGGCAATCGCACGCGGCTCCTGGAAGCCCCCAACCCCTCGTCCTAGTGGAGGTCCTCGTTTCTCCTTGGCTGCGGTGGCAGCGGTGGGAGGCCTGCGTTGCCTTGCGGGCGATCCTCGCGAGGCTGATCCCTCCAGTCTCCCTCGCGAGGCTGATTTCTCCAGCCTCCCTCGCGAGGCGGGTCTTGCCAGCGATCCTCGCGAGGTTGATCGCGCCACCCTTGGCGCGGGCCTCGGTCTTCCCAGCGTCCTGCGTTCCTTCCTCCACCTCAACCATAGCCCCAGTCACTGCGGTCAGGGCGACGGCCGATCCTTCCTTCTCGCACGGCTCGGAGCTCTTGACATTCGTTGCTGTTGTGGGTGTGGAGGTCGTGCTACACACAGTACCGGCTGCCCTTGGAAGGTTCGGGCTGATCTCTGCCCCGCTTGGTGTCTGGTTCTGCTACGAGCACGACAGCCCCCTTGCGCTTCACATCCTTGGCCTTGGGCTTCTTCTCTTCTGGGTCTGCGGCAGGCAGCTCGAGGAGGGAGAGGCACCCTTCCTTGGCCCTGGCGCACTTGGTTGCCAGGTTGAACAGTTCCAAGGAAGTGCACAGGTCTTCATGCATCGCCAGCTCCTCCTTCATCTTGACGTCGCGCACGCCGTCGGAGAAGGCCGAGATGATGGCCTCCTCAGTCACCTTTGGAATCTTGAGGCGCACGTTGTTGAAGCGCTGGATGTACTTCTGCAGGGTCTCCCGGGCTGCTGCTTGATGTGGCGCATGTCGCTCACAGCGGGTGGCCGGTCGCGAGTGCCTTGGAAGTTGGCGATGAAGCGGGTGCGCATCTCGTACCAGGAGGAGATTGTGCCTGGAGCCAGGTTCAGGAGCCAGGTGCGGGCCTCGTCCTTGAGTGCCATGGGGAACCAGTTCACCATGACCTTCTCGTCTCCATTGACAGCTTCGATGCCCAGCTCGTAGAGCTGGAGGAACTCCGCAGGGTCAGCTGTGCCGTCGTAGCAAGGAGGCAAGTCTGGCTTGAACTTGCCGGGCCACGCGACGCTGCATAGCTCGGCGGTGAAGGCGCGGCAGCCTGCTGTGGCCACGGGAGGCCTTGGGTGACAGGGAGCTTGGTCTTGCATGTCCCCACGCGCTGCAGCTGGGAGCAGCGCGGGGTCTTGACGCGCGGGGGCAGGAGCATGGTCGCGACGTGCTGGAGCAAGGAGCACCCAGGCAGCTTCTTGTGGGCGAGGGACTTCTTGACAGCTCTGCTCTTGCTGCGCTGGCGCCTGACGGAGCGGGTCCCGCCCAGGGGCCACGCGCCTTGGAGCCATGGCGCCTTCCTAAGGAGGAGGCGAACGGGGTGCCGCCGGAGCTTCATTGCCCACGCGGGGCGGGGTGCGGTGCAGCGGAACGGACGGCGCAGGAGAGCCCCCTGCGGCGTGGACGAGCTCGGCGACGCGGTCGAGCCATTCTTCATAGACGTCGTTGACGGGACAGTAGTGCAAGAGCTCGTTTGCCGCGATGAGTGCAGCCCGAGCCTCCATGGGCGAACGGAGCGTGCGGGACGAAGAACCAGCTGGGGTGAGCGAGGGAGTTGCGGTGCGGCCGTCTTGCCGCACGGACGGATGGTGGGACGATGCTTGCTGCTCGTCCCCCGCCGGGCCGGTGGCGGCGTTGACGGCAGGTGACGGGGAACGGTGAGGACGCCCGCCGACAGGGGCCGTCTGGGCGATGCGGAAAGCGAGTGCGGCCCGGCGCTCGGCACGGGCCCGACGAGCGTCAGACATGGGCGCGATGGTCGGAGGAGAATGGGGTGGTGGAAGACGAATCCCGGCACACCCCTACCTGGCGCGCCAAATGTCAGATTTTGGGTTCCAGCAGACCCTTGAGGTTCGAACACTGGGGTGCGCGCGGAGATTTTGCCTCCTACCTACCTGCACCCCTCCGCCTTGCTAGGATCTAAACTATGGAAAGAACAACACAAGAGACACATGGTTTATACTGGTTCGGGCCACCATTGTGGTGTAATACCCTACTCCAGTGTGTGGTGTGGTGGATTGCCTCTTGGGCTGATGATGAGGAACAATACAAGGAAGAACGGCCTCGCGAGGGTCTATTCTTGGCTGGGGCGATGAACTGCTGGGAGGAGCTCAATCACCTTTCTCTCTCTCTCTCTCTCTCTTTCTGATCTTCTCTCTCTGCCTTCCAACCCCTGGCTAGCTCTCTTCTCTTCTCCGTCTCTCTGCCTGCTCCCTTTGCTCTGTGGGTGGCTGGTCCTATTTATAGAGGCCCTGGTCCTCTTCCCAAATATCGAGCGGGAAGGGAGCCAACAATGGCAGGCTAATTTGAAGGGGGACAGCTAGTACTAGCTACCCTGACAAAAGTAGTCTTCGCCTGCGCAAAGCTCTGGTGATGATGCCGTCTTGGGCTCCACGATGACCTCCGTCTCGTAGTCCGCCTGGTCTTGGTCTCGTTGCACCGAAATGGCAACCTTTGCCTGATGCCTCGGTACTCCGCGGCTGCGCTTGCCCCCTTTGCACCAAAGAGGAAGGGAGGACACTGCGCGGGCTGGCACCCGCCTGGCACCCCCGGTCATCATGGCTTGCGTCACGGGCACCTCGTGAGGTACCCCGCCTTGATCTCTCCGCCTCCTCGTGAGCCAGCCTGACGAGACCGTGCCTGAGGAAGCTCTGCGTCGTCTGCCCCGCGAGGCTTGGCCCCTCGCGAGGGTCTTGGGTTTGTGTTGGTGAAGATGGGCCGCGCTGGGCCCCCCTTCGAGCCACGCCGCAGGCTGCAGGCAGGCAAGTCTGGGGACCCCCATTCCCACAATGCCGACAGTTACCACCAGATCCGTGTTCGTGAAGAGGATATTCCGAAGACCACATTCGTCACTCGTTATGGTTCTTACGAGTACACCGTCATGTCTTTTGGCTTGACCAATGCTCCAGCCACATTCTCTCGTTTGATGAACTACATATCCATGGATTACCTCGACAAGTTCGTCGTAGTCTACCTGGATGATATTATGTTATATTCAAAGAACAACGAAGAACATGCTGAACATCTTTGACTTGTTCTAGAGAAGCTTCGAGAACATCAACTTTATGCCAAGTATTCCAAGTGCGAATTTTGGTTACCCGAAGTCACCTACCTTGGTCATGTCATCTCCAAGGATGGTATTGTCGTCAACCCAGAGCGAGTTCAGGCTATTCTTGACTGGACCCCTCCGAAGACCGTCAAGCAAGTTAGAAGCTTTCTCGGACTAGCCAGCTATTGTCGCCGCTTTGTTTAGAACTTCTCGAAGATTGCCAAGCCCCTGACCAATCTGCTACACAATGGCGTTAAGTTTGTTTGGATTGAAAAGTGTGAAGAAAGTTTCCAGGCACTCAAGGACAAGCTGACTTCTGCCCCAGTGCTTGCCCCCCTGATTCTTCCAAGGACTTCATCATCTATTACGACGCTGCACGACAAGGATTAGGCTGTGTCCTAATGCAAGAGCGGAGGGTGATTGCTTATGCCTCCCGTCAAGTGCGTTCTCACGAAGAGAACTACCCAGTTCATGACCTTGAGCTTGCTACGGTTATCTATGCACTAAAGCTATGGTGACAGTACCTTCTCGGTAATCGTTGTGAGATCTTCACTGATCATCATAGTCTGAAGTATTTGTTTACTCAGCCAGATCTGAACCTCCGTCAGAAGAGATGGATGGAAACTATTGCTGACTACAACTGCGGTATATCCTGTACCCCTGGTAAGGCTAATGTAATGGCCGATGCCCCGAGCCATAAGTCTTATTGCAATAATCACATGGTCTACAAAGCTCAACCCCGCCTTTATGAAGAGCTATGCAAGCTGAACCTTCAACTAGTTCCACATGGTTCTCTGAATAACCTTGTATTGGATCCAACTCTTCTGAAAGCAATCAAGTCTACTCAAGCCAAAGATGTTCATGTTGATATGATGAAAAAGGATCTTGCCTTAGAGAAATCAAGATATTTCTCACTTGGTGAAGACTAAACCTTGTACTTCAGAGATTGCATTGTAGTACCCCGGTTCGAGCTTATGACAGAGAAGGTGATGAAAGAAGCGCATGACACCCCTCTCTCTATTCATCCGGGAAGTACCAAGATGTACTTAGACATTCGTCAGAAGTATTGGTGGTCCAAGATGAAGCAAGACATTGCTTGATATATTGAAGAATGTGATGTTTGTCGTCGCGTCAAAGCAGAACATCAGAAACCGGCTGGACTTCTACAACCACTTCCGATTCTTGAATGGAAATGGGATAAGATTCAGATGGACTTCGTCACTGGCCTTCCCAAGTATCAAAAAGGTAACGATGCTATCTTTGTCATCATCGACCAATTCTCAAAGGTTGCTCACTTTCTGCCAGTCAAGGAGACTATCACTGCTAGTCAAGTAGCAAACTTGTATATCTCTAGAATTTTGTTGCTCCACGGCATTCCAAAGGAGATCAGTTTGGACCGCGGCAGTATATTCACTTCGAAGTTCTGGGATAGTTTCCAAGAGGCAATGGGAACTCATATTACCTAGAGCACTGCTTATCATCCCCAATACCAAGGCCAAGTCGAGCGAGTCAATCAAATTCTTGAAGACATGCTTCGAGCTTGTGTTATTTCTTTTGGCAAGAAGTGGGAAGAATCTCTCCATTATATGGAGTTCTCTTATAACAGCAGTTATCAAGCCAGCTTGAAGATGGCACCATTCGAAGTTCTCTATGGACGTAAGTGTCAAACCCCTCTGAATTGGTCAGAAACTGGGGAACGGATGCTCATTGGTCCAGACATTATTCAACAAGCTAAAGAGCAGGTTCGCATTGTCCGGGATAATCTCAAGGCGGCCCAGTCTTGCCAGAAGAGCAACTATAACCGGAAACACTAGGGTTCAACTTATCAACCTGGTGAACAAGCTTATCGGCCTGTCACTCCTTTGAGAGGCACTCATCGGTTGAGAGTCAAGGGCAAGCTAGCTCCACTCTATATTGGTCCCTTCCGCATCCTCGCCCGTTGTGGACTGGTGGCTTATCAATTGGAGTTGCCACCTCAGTTCTCTCACGTCCATGATGTCTTCCATGTGTCGCAACTTCGTCGATGCTTCAAGGATCTGGAACATGAAGTGGATCCGGAATTGATTGAAGTTCAAGATGATCTCACATACAAAGAGCATCCGATCTGCATTCTTGAAGAAGCTGAACGTCGAACCCGCCAGAAGGTTACCAAGTTTCTCAAGGTGTAATGGTAGAATCATACTAAAGATGAATCCACTTGGGAACGCGAAGATAACCTCCGGGCTGAATACCCCGATCTTTTCCCTTCTACCTCTTAATTCGCGGGACGAGAATTTCTTTTAGAGGAGGAGAGTTGTAACACCCCTGTGTAATGATGCTACATTAACCCCTGGGGTTAAGTTAATCATTTTGCTAAACAAATGTTTGATCATCCTTGGTTCTCTCTCATTTCAAATTCCAGTTAAATTCAATTTCAAATTTTGAGTGAAATTCAAAATTGCTCAAACATGAAAACTAAAATGTTTATCATGTGCCAAATAATCCACAACTAATATTGGTGGTGAACCAACATTTTTGCAAAGGGTTTAAGTGGCCTAAGCTGCTTAAAACAGTGACCTAAGCAATATATTAAATGCCTTTTTATTTTATAAAATTGGCATACTTTTTCAAAAAGGTCTCACAATATTTTGTGGCAGTGCACTTTAATTCATTGGAATTGTTTTGGCCAGTGGCATATTTTTGCAAGGTCATTTGTGGCTAAAAGAAAATGCAAAAGCTACTGAAATAAAAAAAGAAAAAAAAGAAAAGGAAAAGCAGGGGGAGTGAGAGAGAACCCCCCCAGCCCCTGGGCCTCAACCAGCCTGGCAGGCTCAGCCGGCCCAGCCAGCCCACTTTCCCCCCGGACGCCTTCTCCTGTTCCCCGAGCCGTGTTGCTACAGGGGCTGGCTCCCGCCGAACCACCTCGCCAGCAACGATGGCGGATAAGGCCCCCGCGCCTCCCCTCCTCCTCGATCCCCTCTCCCACTCGCCTGCCCTCCTCCCAGAGCCACCCCTCGCTCTCCCTCTCCCTCGCTCTCTCTTCCCCTCTGCCCGAGCTCCTCCGAGCAGGCCCATCACCGTCCGCCGCTCGCAGACGCGGACACCGTCGACCCCATGACTACATGAGAAGGTCGGAAGCTCCGCCAGCCTCTCCCTTTATCCTGAGCTTAGGTGAAGCCGGAACCCGCATACGGCAATCTGATCATTTTCGGCCACAGATCGATGTTCAACCAGCGCGTCTCCTGCGCTATAAGTCCAGTTCGTGCGCCGCTGGGTGACAAAACCCGTTTTACTTCCCGTAGGTGCTGGGAGTTGCTTCTAGTAGCTGCTACTGTCGCTGCCTAGAGTGATCGGCTCTGTTCAAACTGCCGCTGCTCTTATATTAACCCCCGCTTGCGCATCAGCTCTTCGAGACATGAGTTTTGGTGGGTCACTATAAGCCTTGCAAAGTGATACGTCTCCAACGTATCTATAATTTTTGATTGCTCCATGCTATATTATCTACTGTTTTGGACATTATTGGGCTTTATTATCCACTTTTATATTATTTTTGGGACTAACCTATTAACCGAAGGCCCAGCCCAGAATTGCTGTTTTTTGCCTATTTTAGGGTTTCGACGAAAAGGAATATCAAACGGAGTCCAAACGGAATGAAACCTTCGGGAACGTGATTTTCTAACCGAACATGATCTAGGAGACTTGGACCTTACGTCAAGCAACTAACAGGGAGGCCACGAGGTAGGGGGGCGCGCCTACCCCCCAGGCACGCCCTCCACCCTCGTGGGCCCCCTGTTGCTCCACCGATGTACTTCTTCCTCGTATATATACCTACGTACCCCCAAACGATCCGATACGGAGCCAAAACCCTAATTCCACTGCCGTAACTTTCTGTATCCATGATATCCCATCTTGGGGCCTGTTCCGGAGCTCCGCCGAAGGGAGCATCGATCATAGAGGGCTTCTACATCAACACCATAGCCTCTCCGATGAAGTGTGAGTAGTTTACCTCAGACCTACGGGTCCATAGTTATTAGCTGGATGGCTTCTTGTCTCCTTTTGGATCTCAATACAAAGTTCTCCCCCTCTCTTTTGGAGATCTATTCGTTGTAATCTTCTTTTGCGGTGTGTTTGTTGAGACCGATGAATTGTGGGTTTATGATCAAGTTTATCTATGAACAATATTTGAATCTTCTCTGAATTCTTTTATGTATGATTGATTATCTTTGCAAGTCTCTTTGAATTATCAGTTTGGTTTGTCCTACTAGATTGATATTTCTTGCAATGGGAGAAGTGCTTAGCTTTGGGTTCAATCTTGCGGTGTCCTTTCCCAGTGACAGTAGGGACAACAAGGCACGTATTGTATTGTTGCCATCGAGGATAACAAGATGGGGTTTTTATCATATTGCATGAATTTATCCCTCTACATCATGTCATATTGCTTAAGGCGTTACTCTGTTCTTATGAACTTAATACTCTAGATGCATGCTGGATAGCGGTCGATGTGTGGAGTAATAGTAGTAGATGCAGGCAGGAGTCGGTCTACTTGTCTTGGACGTGATTCCTATATACATGATCATACCTAGATATTCTCATAACTATGCTCAATTTTGTCAATTGCTCAAAAGTAATTCGTTCACCCACCATAAAATACCTATGCTCTTGAGAGAAGCCACTAGTGAAACCTATGGCCCCCGGGTCTATCTTCTATCATATTAATCTTCCAATACTTAGTTATTTTCATTGCTTTTATTTTACTTTGCATCTTTATCATAAAAATACCAAAAATATTATCTTATCATATCTATTAGATCTCACTATCATAAGTGACCGTGTAGGGATTGACAACCCCTTATCGCGTTGGTTGCGAGGATTTATTTGTTTTGTGTAGGTGCGAGGGACTCGCGTGTAACCTCCTACTGGATTGATACCTTGGTTCTCAAAAACTGAGGGAAATACTTATGCTACTTTGCTGCACCACCCTTTCCTCTTCAAGGGAAAACCAACGCAAGTGCTCAAGAGGTAGCAAGAAGGATTTTTGGCACCGTTGCCGTGGAGGTTCGCGCAAGTCGAGATTTGACTCCCGACAACGAGCCATTTCTAGCGCCATTTGCCATTTGCCGGGGAGGTCTACGCAAAGACATACCAAGTACCCATCACAACTCTTATCCTTCGCATTACATTATTTGCCATTTGCCTCTCGTTTTCCTCTCCCCCACTTCACCCTTGCCGTTTTATTCGCCCTCTCTTTCCTTCCCCTCTCTTTTCATTTGCCTTTTTGTCCTTCGCTTGTTTGCTTGTGTGTTGGATTGCTTGCTTGTCACGATGGCTCAAGATAATACTAAATTGTGTGACTTTGCCAATACCAACAATAATGATTTTATTAGCACTCCGATTGCTCCTCTTACCGATGTTGAATCTTGTGAAATTAATACTGCTTTGCTGAATCTTGTCATGAAAGATCCATTTTCTGGCCTTCCTAGTGAAGATGCCGCTACCCATCTAAACAACTTTCATTGATTTGTGTGATATGCAAAAGAAGAAAGATGTGGATAATGATATTGTTAAATTAAGCTATTTCCGTTTTCGCTTAGAGATCGTGCTAAAGCTTGGTTTTCGTCTTTGCCTAAAAATAGTATTGATTCGTGGAATAAGTGCAAAGATGCTTTTATCTCTAAGTATTTTCCTCCCGCTAAGATCATCTCTCTTAGAAACGATATTATGAATTTTAAGCAACTTGATCATGAACATGTTGCACAAGCTTGGGAGAGGATGAAATTAATGATACGTAATTGCCCTACTCATGGTTTGAATTTGTGGATGATTATACAAAATTTTATGCCGGATTGAATTTTGCTTCTAGAAATCTTTTAGATTCGGCCGCGGGAGGCACTTTTATGGAAATCACTTTAGGAGAAGCTACTAAACTCCTAGATAATATTATGGTTAATTATTCTCAATGGCACACTGAAAGATCTACTAATAAAAAGTGCATGCGATAGAAGAAATTAATGTTTTGAGTGGAAAGATGGATGAACTTATGAAATTATTTGCTAATAAAAGTGTTTCTTCTGATCCTAATGATATGCCTTTGTCTACTTTGATTGAGAATAATAATGAATCTATGGATGTGAATTTTGTTGGTAGGAACAATTTTGGTAACAACGCGTATAGAGGAAACTTTAATCCTAGGCCTTATCCTAGTAATTCCTCTAATAATTATGGTAATTCCTATAACAATTATTATGGAAATTATAATAAGATGCCCTCTGATTTTGAATCTAATATTAAAGAATTTATTACTTCGCAAAAGAATTTCAATGCTTTGATTGAAGAAAAATTGCTTAAGATTGATGAGTTGGCTAGGAACGTTGATAGAATTTCTCTTGATGTTGATTCTTTGAAACTTATATCTATTCCACCTAAGCATGATATCAATGAGTCTCTCAAAGCCATGAGAATTTCCATTGATGAGTGCAAAGAAAGAACCGCTAGGATGCGTGCTAAGAAAGATTCCTTTATAAGAGCGTGTTCTTCTAGTTTCCATGATAATAAAGATGAAGATCTAAAAGTTATTGATGTGTCCCCTATTAAATCTTTGTTTTGCAATATGAATATTGATAATGATGGACTGAATATAATCCACCTTTACCTAGAAGGCGTTCCAAAAATTAGGAGTTTTTAGATCTTGATGCTAAAATTGATAAAAGTGGGATTGAAGAGATCAAAACTTTAAATATTAATGAACCCACTATTTTGGATTTCAAGGAATTTAATTATGATAATTTCTCTTTGATAGATTTTATTTCCTTGTTGCAAACCGTGCTAAATTCTCCTCATGCTTATAGCCAACATAAAGCTTTTACCAAACATATCGTTGATGCTTTGATGCAATCTTATGAAGAAAAACTTGAGTTGGAAGTTTCTATCCCTAGAAAACTTTATGATGAGTGGGAACCTACTATTAAAATTAAAATTAAAGATCATGAATGCTATGCTTTGTGTGATTTGGGTGCTAGTGTTTCCACGATTCCAAAGACTTTGTGTGATTTGTTAGGTTTCCGTGATTTTGATGATTGCTCTTTAAACTTGCACCTTGCGGATTCCACTATTAAGAAGCCTATGGGAAGAATTAATGATGTTCTTATTATTGCAAATAGGAATTATGTGCCCGTAGATTTTATCGTTCTTGATATAGATTGCAATCCTTCATGTCCTATTATTCTTGGTAGACCTTTCCTTAGAACGATTGGTGCAATTATTGATATGAAGGAAGGAAATATTAGATTCCAGTTTCCGTTAAGGAAAGGCATGGAACACTTTCCTAGAAAGAAAATTAAATTACCTTATGAATCTATTATGAGAGCCACTTATGGATTTCCTACCAAAGATGGCAATACCTAGATCTATCCTTGCTTTTTATGCCTAGCTAGGGGCGTTAAATGATAGCGCTTGTTGGGAGGCAACCCAATTTTATTTTTTATTCCTTGCTTTTTTCTCCTGTTTAGTAATAAATAATTTATCTAGCCTCTAGTTTTGTCGTGTTTTTGTGTTTAATTAGTGTTTGTGCCAAGTAGAACCGTTGGGAAGACTTGGGGAAAGTCTTGTTAATCTTGCTGTAAAAAACAGAAACTTTAGCGCTCACGAGAATTGCTGCCATTTTGATTTGGAAAGTGCTATTTAGTTAATTATTTTTTAAGTTTATTAATAGATAAATTCCTCACTTACAGCAATTTATTTTAGAATTTTTGGGGTTCCAGATCTTGCGCTAGCTACAGATTACTACAGACTGTTATGTTTTTGACAGATTCTGTTTTTCGTGTGTTGTTTGCTTATTTTGATGATTCTATGGCCAGTAAAATAGTTTATAAACCATAGAGAAGTTGGAATACAGTATGTTTAACACCAATATAAATAAATAACGAGTTCATTACAGTACCTTGAAGTGGTCTTTTGTTTTCTTTCGCTAACGGGGCTCACGAGATTTTCTACTTTAAGTTTTGTGTTGTGAAGTTTTCAAGTTTTGGGTAAAGATTTGATGGATTATGGAATAATGAGTGGCAAGAGACTAATCTTGGGGATGCCTATGACACCCCCAAGATAATATAAGGACACCTAAAAGCCAAAGCTTGGGGATGCCCCGGAAGATATCCCCTCTTTCGTCTACTTCTATCGGTAACTTTACTTGGAGCTATATTTTTATTCACCACATGATATGTGTTTTGCTTGGAGTGTCTTGTATGGTTTGAATCTTTATTTTTTAGTTTACCACAATCATCCTTGCTGTACACACCTTTTGAGAGAGACACACATGATTCGGAAATTATTAGAATACTCTATGTGCTTCACTTATATCTTTTGAGTTATATAGTTTTGCTCTAGTGCTTCACTTATATCTTTTAGAGCACGGTGGTGGATTTGTTTTATAGAAACTATTGATCTCTCATGCTTCACTTAGATTATTTTGAGAGTCTTAAATAGCATGGTAATTTGCTTAAATAATTCTATATGCTAGGCATACAAGATTAATAATAAAATTCTCTTATGAGTGTGTTGAATACTATGAGAAGTTTGATGCTTGATAATTGTTTTGAGATATGGAGATGGTGATATTAGAGTCATGCTAGTTGAGTAGTTGTGAATTTGAAAAATACTTATGTTAAAGTTTGGGATTCCCGTAGCAGGCACGTATGGTGAACCGTTATGTGATGAAGTCGAAGCATGGTTTATTTATTGATTGTCTTCCTTATGAGTGGCGGTCGGGGATGAGCGATGGTCTTTTCCTACCAATCTATCCCCCTAGGAGCATGATCATAATACTTTGCTTTGATAACCTGTAGATTTTTGCAATAAGTATATGAGTTCTTTATGACTAATGTTGAGTCCATGGATCATACGCACTCTCACCCTTCCATCATTGATAGCCTCTCTAATACCGCGCACCTTTCGCCGGTATCATACACCCACCATATACCTTCCTCAAAACAGCCACCATATCTACCTATCATGGCACTTCCATAGCCATTCTGAGATATATTGCCATGCAACTTTCCACCGTTCTGTTTATTATGACACACTCCATCATTGTCATATTGCTTTGCATGATCATGTAGTTGACATCGTATTTGTGGCAAAGCCACCGTTCATAATTCTTTCATACATGTAACTCTCGATTCATTGCAGATCCCGGTACACCGCTGGAGGCATTCACATAGAGTTATATCTTGTTCTAAGTATCGAGTTGTAATTCTTGAGTTGTAAGAAAATAAAAGTGTGATGATCATCATTATTAGAGCATTGTCCCAAGTGAGGAAAGGATGATGGAGACTATGATTCCCCCATAAATCGGGATGAGACTCCGGATAAAAAAAGAGGCCATAAAAAAGAGGAGAAAATGCCCAAATAAAAAAATGAGAGAAAAGAGAGAAGGGATAATGCTACTATCCTTTTACCACACTTGTGCTTCAAAGTAGCACCATGATATTCATGATAGAGAGTCTTCTATGTTGTCACTTCCATATACTAGTGGGAATCTTTCATTATAGAACTTGGCTTGTATATTCCAATGATGGTCTTCCTCAGAATGCCCTAGGTCTTCGTGAGCAAGCGAGTTGGATGCACACCCACCTAGTTTCTTTTTGAGCTTTCATATATTTATAGCTCTAGTGCATTCGTTGCATGGCAATCTCTACTCACTCACATTGATATCTATTGATGGGCGTCTCCATAGCCGTTGATACGCCTAGTTGATGTGAGACTATCTTCTCCTTTTTGTCTCCTCCACAACCACCATTCTATTCCACCTATAGTGCTATGTCCATGGCTCACGCTCATGTATTGCGTGAAGATTGAAAAAGTTTTGAGAATGTCAAAAGTATGAAACAATTGCTTGGCTTGTCATCGGGGTTGTGCATGATTTAAATACTTTGTGTGGTGAAGATAGAGCATAGCCAGACTATATGATTTTGTAGGGATAACTTTCTTTGGCCATGTTATTTTGAGGAGACACAATTGCTTAGTTAGTATGCTTGAAGTATTTTTTTATGTCAATACTAAACTTTTGTCTTGAATCTTTTGGATCTGAATATTCATGCCACAATTAAGAAGAATTACATTGAAATTATGCCAAGTAGCATTCCACATCAAAAATTCTGTTTTTATCATTTACCTAATCAAGGACGAACATGAATTAAGCTTGGGGATGCTTGATACGTCTCCAACGTATCTATAATTTTTGATTGCTCCATGTTATATTATCTACTGTTTTGGACATTTTTTGGGCTTTATTATCCACGTCTATATTATTTCTGGGACTAACCTATTAACCGGAGGCCCAGCCCAGAATTGCTGTTTTTGCCTATTTTAGGGTTTCGAAGAAAAGGAATATCAAACAGAGTCCAAACGGAATGAAACCTTTGGGAACGTGATTTTTCTCACCAAACATGATCCGGGAGACTTGGACCCTACGTCAAGCAACTAACAGGGAGGCCACGAGGTAGGGGGCGCGCCTACCCCCTAGGCGCCCCCTCCACCCTCGTTGGCCCCCTCTTGCTCCACCAACGTACTTCTTCCTCCTATATATACCTACGTACCCCCAAACGATCAGATATGGAGCCAAAACCCTAATTCCACCGCCGTAACTTTCTGTATCCACGAGATCCCATCTTGGGGCCTATTCCGAACCTCCGCCGGAGGGGGCATTGATCACGGATGGCTTCTACATCAACACCATAGGCTCTCCGATGAAGTGTGAGTAGTTTACCTCAGACCTACGGGTCCATAGTTATTAGCTAGATGGCTTCTTCTCTCTTTTTGGATCTCAATACAAAGTTCTCCCCCTCTCTTGTGGAGATCTATTCGATGTAATCTTCTTTTGCGGTGTGTTTGTTGAGACCGATGAATTGTGGGTTTATGATCAAGTTTATCTATGAACAATATTTGAATCTTCTCCGAATTATTTTATGTATGATTGGTTATCTTTGCAAGTCTCTTTGAATTATCAGTTTGGTTTGGCCTACTAGATTGATCTTTCTTGCAATGGGAGAAGTGTTTAGCTTTGGGGTTAATCTTGCGGTGTCCTTTCCCAGTGACAGTAGGGGCAGCAAGGCACGTATTGTATTGTTGCCATCGAGGATAACAAGAAGGTTTTTTTATCATATTGCATGAATTTATCCCTCTACATCATGCCATCTTGCTTAAGGCATTACTCTGTTCTTATGAACTTAATACTCTAGATGCATGCTGGATAGCGGTCAATGTGTGGAGTAATAGTAGTAGATGCAGGCAGGAGTCGGTCTACTTGTCTTGGACGTGATGCCTATATACATGATCATACCTAGATATTCTCATAACTATGCTCAATTCTGTCAATTGCTCAACAGTAATTCATTCACCCACCGTAAAATACCTATGCTCTTGAGAGAAGCCACTAGTGAAACCTATGGCCCCTGGGTCTATCTTCTATCATATTAATCTTCCAATACTTAGTTATTTTCATTGCTTTTATTTTATTTTGCATCTTTATCATAAAATACCAAAAATATTATCTTATCATATCTATTAGATCTCACTCTCGTAAGTGACCGTGTAGGGATTGACAACCCCTTATCGCGTTGGTTGCGAGGATTTATTTGTTTTGTGTAGGTGCGAGGGACTCGCGCATAACCTCCTACTGGATTGATACCTTGGTTCTCAAAAACTGAGGGAAATACTTACGCTACTTTGCTGCACCACCCTTTCCTCTTCAAGGGAAAACCAACGCAAGTGCTCAAGAGGTAGCACGTAGCACTGGCCCTTTCATCCAAATGAGCACCGCCGCTACTGGCACCTCGAAGCCGTGGCTCCGGCCCTCGCCACAAGCTCGCTTCCGGCGAGCTTGGGCCTCCCTGCGACCAGCCACTCGACGCGCGCCGATGCCAGCTCTCGGATGCGACCAGAAACACGGCGAACCATGCCTTGTAGCCGTTTTCTGGCCATCTTCGGCGAACTTCCACCGCGGGAATGGTCGCCGACACGACTCCGGTTGCTGTCCGACGTGGCGCTAACGCGGCAGCCGTGGACCACGCTACTGAGCCACTGCCATTGGGTTCCGCTAACCCGTTGACCCAGTCAACGTGCTGACTGGGCAGCCCAGTGGCACTGACATGGGGGCCCCACCACGTAATTAAACTAATTAAAACATTTTTATAAATAAAACTAATTAATTAACCTAATCATTCACTGACATATGGGGCCCTACTCCTAATTAACTCTGTCTAATTAAATTAAACTCTGTTAGCCCCACTCTCTATGACAGGTGGGACCCATTGGTTATGTTTGACCTGGTCAGCCGCCCTGCTAACTGCTGATGTCACTGTGACATCATGCTGACGCAATAACCTTCCTATTAATTTATTTAATTCTAGAAAATGTTTAAACCTTTAGAAATTCATAGAAATTACACCATAACTCCAATGAAAATGTTTTCTATATAAAAGTTGCTCAGAAAAATCCAACGAATCCGAATGCGCGGTCCATTCACCTGTCACATGCCCCTAGCATGCTGAACATGGAACTGTCCCCTCTCTTCCATCTGTCCGGAATTCGTCTAACTCCGGGAATTCATCCTCGGATGTTTATCCCCTCCATCTGCAACGTGTAGTACTATGTTAAGACAACCCTAGCTCTGCCTATCGTCATGTAATGCTTAGTGATGCATCTATTTGCTCTGTATTACTGTTTCTTCCCCCTCTTCTCTCCGGTAGACCCCGAGACCGATGCTGCCCCTGTGATCGACTACGTCGTCGATGATACTTCTTGTTTTTCAGCAGAGCTTCCAGGCAAGCAAACCCTCCTTGAGCATTCCGATATCGCCCATTTCTTTCTCTCTCATGCTTGCATTAGAACTGCTACTGCTTTCTGTATGATACTACTCTGATGCATAGCCTGTTTTTGTTACCTGCTTTCATACCTTACCTTCTTATCCTAAACTGCTTAGTATAGGTTGGTTAGAGATCCATCAGTGACCCCCACCTTGTCCCAGTTGCCCCGCTTTATGTTCGATGACTCGATCAACATGATCGACGTCCAGGCCCCGACACCGCACATCACCCCCATTAGTTGTACGACTCTGCAGAGTTACCATCGAGTGCCGAGGGTGGAACCTCATACGTCACTCCTGATGAGATCTCTGTTGTGTAGCTATTCGGTCGTGGTCATCGAGGGTGATTTCCTCTTTAACCACTTCCGATACAACTCTGTTGTGCAACCCCTAAAGTGTGAACCTCGAGGGTGGATCGTCTTACGTTCACCTTGATGATTACATCAAGTGGAATTCACCGGGGGTGATTCCTCGAGTTTTCCCCTTGATGTTTGGACACACGGATACTTGCACTTTACAACTGTTACTTGGAAAGGCGGGTCGACCTTGAGGGGTACCCGCGAGTGATGTGGAGACAGGTTGACCTGGAAGGTACCTGAGAATTGAACATGAGGCGTGGCCGGGCATTCTTAGCCCTTGCCGCAAGTACTCGAGACGGGGCAACGGGGTCACATCTTTCATGAGTCTCTGCTCATGACCGCACTACCAACACACTAACGGTTTGGATATTTGATCCGAGGGGCCTCTGGCCTGATGGCACTAACCATCACATGGGCATAGTATGGGCGTTCTGCGTTGTATGCATCAGCCGAAGCTTATTAGACGTCAGCGACTGAGCGGCGCGCGCCGGCTTGGACTGGTAAGCTCCTGCCTTTTTAAGGAGGTAGCTAGGTTTGCTCACCGGCCGCCCATGCAATGTGCATGAGTTCCCGGGGCGATGGCCCAAGACCCCTGGGGGCATAGGTTTAGTCTGGCGCGCTGACCTCTCTATTAAGCCTAGGTCGGGTTGTGGCGTACTGTTTGGCCGAGGCCGAGCATGACCCAGGAAAGTGTGTCCAGCCGGAGTTAATCGAGCATGGTGGGTAAGTTGGTGCACCCCTGCAGGGAAGAAAACATCTATCGATAGCCTGTCCTACGGTAACGGACACTTGGAGTTGTATCCCGATCGATACAACTAGAACTGGATACTTGAGGTGATAACTGGATAGTATGGCTCTGGGATTGCTTTCTGGCAGGGAGTCGAGAAAGGATCTCTGGCCAAGGTTGATAACACTACTACTACTTTACGTTATGTTGATCTGTACTCTTCTATATGCTGCAAGATGCTTGAACATGCTAGTCTTCGATAGGCTAGGCTTTCCCCTTCTCTTCTGGCATTCTGCAGTTTAGTCCACAGATACAACCCATTCATTTGATACAGATGCATACTTAGTTTAGATCTGATGTAAGTCTTGCGAATACTTTGGATGAGTATGCACGGTTGCTTTGCTACCTCTTTTTCCCCCATACCCGATTGTTGCGACCAGATGACGGATCCCAGGAGCCAGACGACACCTGGAGTAGTTAGGAGGATCCCAGGCAGGAGGCCTTGCCTTTTCGATCGTTGTTGCTTTTGTGCTAGCCTCCTTAAGGCAGACTTGTCTAACTTATGTCTGTACTCAGATATTGTTGCTTCCGCTGACTCTTGTGTATTCGAGCTGATGTATTCGAGCCCTCGAGGCCCCTGGCTTGTAATATAAAGCTTGTATTATTTTAAATTTGTGTCTAGAGTTGTGTTGTGATATCTTCCCGTGAGTCCTTGATCTTGATCGTACACATTTGCGTGTATGATTAGTGTACGATTGAATCGAGGGTGTCACATTAAATAGGCAGGGCGAGGTGCCGAGCTAGGGTGTCGTCGCGGGGGTCCGGCCAAGGTCCTGGTGATGGGCAGCTATCACGGGTGGGCGCGGGAATGCGACGAGGGAAGGGGGTTGTGGACGAGCTGCAGAGGTCACGGGGCAGAGAGGCCCAAGGGGGCACGGGGAAGAAGCGGCCAAGCGCCATTAAAGCATGTCGGATACTGCTCACCCATTGGCGCACAGGCGGCAAGCGCCGATGAGGAAGCTGACGGAGGGGGCAAGAGCACAGGACGACACAGTCGATCTTGAGGAATCTACTGGACATGGATGGAAGTCGAGACGACGAGGGAACGGACGAGCACAACGCCAGGGTCTAGATAGTGAAGGAAATATGCCCTAGAGGCAATAATAAAGTTGTTATTTATATTTCCTTATATCATGATAAATGTTTATTATTCATGCTAGAATTGTATTAACCAGAAACTTAGTACATGTGTGAATACATAGACAAACAGAGTGTCACTAGTATGCCTCTACTTGACTAGCTCGTTAATCAAAGATGGTTAAGTTTCCTATCCATGGACAAAGAGTTGTCATTTGATGAACGGGATCACATCATTAGAGAATGATGTGATTGACTTGACCCATCCATTAGCTTAGCACTTTGATTGTTTAGTTTACTGCTATTGCTTCCTCCATAACTTATACATGTTCCTATGACTATGAGATTATGCAACTCCCGAATACCGGAGGAACACTTGGTGTGCTATCAAACGTCACAACATAACTGGGTGACTTGCTCTACAGATGTCTCCGATGGTGTTTGTTGAGTTGGAATAGATCGAGATTAGGATTTGTCACTCAGTGTATCAAAGAGGTATCTCTGGGCCCTCTCGGTAATGCACATCACTATAAGCCTTGCAAGCAATGTGACTAATGAGTTAGTTACGGGATGTTGCATTACCGAGCGAGTAAAGAGGACTTGCTGGTAATGAGATTGAACTAGGTATTGAGATACCGACGATCGAATCTCAGGCAAGTAACATACCGATGACAAAGAAACAATGTATGTTGTTATGCGGTTTGACCGATAAAGATCTTCGTAGAATATGTAGGAACCAATATGAGCATCCAAGTTCCACTATTGGTTATTGACCGGAGATGAGTCTCGGTCATGTCTACATAGTTCTCGAACCCGTAGGGTCCGCACGCTTAACGTTCGGTGACGATCGGTATTATGAGTTTATGTGTTTTGATGTACCGAAGGTAGTTCGGAGTCCCGGATATGATCAGGACATGGCGAGGAGTCTCGGAATGGTCAAGACATAAAGATCGATATATTGGAAGCCTATGTTTGGACATCATAATGGTTCCAGGTGAGTTCGGGCATTTACTGGAGTACCGGGGGGTTACCGGAACCCCCCGGGGAGTATATGGGCCTTATTGGGTCTTAGTGGAATAGAGGAGAGGAAGGCAAAGGAGGAGGGCGGCCCCCTAGCCCAATCCGAATTGGGTGGGGGGCCGCCCCCTTCCTTCCTTCTCTCTCCCCCTTCCTTCTCTCCTACTCCTACTTGGGAAAGGAGAGAATCCTACTCCCAGTGGGAGTAGGACTCCCCCTAGGGTGCGCCATGGAGAGGACCAGCCCTCCCCTCCCCCACTCCTTTATATACGGGGAAGGGGGGCACCCCATAGACACACAAGTTGAACTCTTAGCCGTGTGCGGTGCCCCCCTCCATAGATTTCCACCTCGGTCATATTGTTGTAGTGCTTAGGCGAAGCCCTGCGTCGGTAACTTCATCATCACCGTAATCACGCCGTCGTGCTGACGAAGCTCTTCCCCAACACTTAGCTGGATCTAGAGTTCGTGGGACGTCATCGAGCTGAATGTGTGCAGATCGCGGAGGTGTCATACCTTCGGTTCTAGGATCGGTCGGATCGTGAAGACGTACGACTACATCAACCGCATTGTCATAACGCTTTCGATTACGGTCTACGAGGGTACGTAGACAACACTCTCCCCTCTCGTTGTTATGCATCACCTAGATGGATCTTGCGTGTGCGTAGGATTTTTTTTTGAAATTACTGCGTTCCCCAACAGATAGAGCACGTTTAATGCATGCCAGGGCGGTGGTCACCACGTGCACACGACGCTTACCCGTGCTCTGATCGGCCAAACCTTGTCTGGGAGACAAGGCGTGCAGAGGGTGATGCCAAGGAGGAGAGAAACAAGCATAGTGATCCCTGGTGTGATCATAGGTAGCAAGAATACAAAGGAACAACAAGGTGTTTGGAGTTTGCTGTGACTCACATGCTTGGATCCCACGGCTGAGATTTGACTAGGGTTGATAAACTACTAAGGTGATTAATATGGCAAAGTTTCTGCTCAAGAAGGGGAGTTTAGATAGAATTTGCTGTAGAAAGTGCCCTACTAACCAGATTTGGAAATGAGGAAGTGGCACTCACATAAATGATTGTCCTAAGCTGAAATTTGGTGTAGATGAGTTATTTGGGCACATGAAAGTGCCATAAAAATTTCATGCTATTTGGCCAAGCCAAAATGGTACTTCATAAAGCATCTCTCTAGACAGAAACTCGGGAAAAATCCAGAGGGAAAATGGCTGAATTAGATGAGCCCAAATTTGGTGGAGATAGGTTATATGGATAGGAGAAGGCTTGGGAAATTTTTTCAGGCATAATGGAGGAAGGTAAAAATATACTTGCTTCACAAACTGAAAATTTGGACAGAAACAAAGATTTGAATTTGTGCTCACATGGATGATTGGATGGAGCTGAAAATTGGATAAGTGGGATTATATGAGCACATGAATGAGTGTGCAAAATTTCAACTCATTTTGATAATCTTAGCTAGTACTTCCTTCACAATGGCTTCTATTTGACAGAAACTTTGAAAAATTGGCCAGGAATATTTACTAGGAAAATGTAGTTGGATTTTGGCATGAGGCAATGATATGGACATGAAAAGGTGTACAAAACGTTTGAGGTCAATTGGGCAAAGGTAAATAGCACTTGCTTCACAAACTGCCATTCAGGACAGAATAGGAAAGGAATTAATTGAGCATGATGAGGAACATGGCAAATGAAATATTTTGCCATATTTGAGGAATTTATGGCCCAAAAAATATGATAATTATTTGGGAATTTTATGAGTGATGGAAATATAGTTTGCTTCACAACCTAGGGCAAATAGGGTTATTCCTTTAATAAAAAAGGAATATTCCCTAGCAAAAGGATATTGGGGTTGGGCTAGGATGAAATTGGCAAGGTCTTGGGATGGATATGAGGATCACAAGCCACTCTGGAAAGAAAGAAGAGGTCATCTTCTTTAGTTTCCAGACCACATAGCCACGGAAAAACAAAACTCTAGCAAAAATCTCAGAAAATCAAATGAAAAAGAAAGGGCCAAAAATCAGGGTGTGACATTTATTTCGTGGGATGAATACAGTGTGAGCAGAGGCGTAAGATTTGCACAAATAAGGGCAGAGGAGTACCTCTTTCTGTTGGCAATGTTGTGTCCTCCTTCTGTTTTTCCAACGATCTTCTTGTGGTTCACTGGAAACGAGAAGTTGTGGAGGACGGTGGAGCCTTGGACGAACCCATGGCCAAGTTGTTGAGTGTGGTGCAGTGGCTGCCTGTCGGCGGCGGGGGACCAGATCCGAGGCAGCGAATGACAGCATAGCGGGAACAGCTCCGATGCGGTGGACGGTTGCGAGAGTGGAGCGGCAGCGGTGAGGCGCAGGACGACATGGTCTAAGTGGTTCTGGTACAGCGCATGTCGGCATCGGCATCGTGGAGGTAGCTCTGCCTCGGTTTCAGCTGCTAAGTCCTTGAGGGCGTTGCTCTTGCGGTTGCGTTGGATGACAACATCGAGGTACCGGCTCCAGCGTGATGGAGGAGGGCGGCGGTGGATTGTGCGCGATGGAGTGGAGGACGGAGGAGGCTGGGGTTTCGCGACTGGTGGAGAGGGCATTTTGGCTCCCATGGAGTATGAATGGAGAAAGAGAGGGCGGGGGAGCTAAGGGGGAACAATGTTTCGGTTTGGTACGTGCTTGTTTGAAATTTTGGGAAAGTTACAAACTTTGCCCCCATCTAGAATTTCATACATATTGCCGGTCGGGGGTAGGCTAGTAATCTCAGGTGTCCCAAATGGTGGGCGGGATAGATTTCGGCCAAGCGCATGGGTGTTTAGGCGCCCACGGCGTATGAATGCTTCTCGAAGGCGGTTGAGATTGGCGCCTTGTGAAGTTACAAACCTACCCCGGTTTAGACCTTTGGACATCAGGCCGATAGGCTACACAGATCAGAGTCAGGACAGTAATTTCCTACCACCAAACATTAGTCTCGTGCAGTTTCGGGTGACCAGAGGCTTATTTGGTGCTTTGTGCAATATTTGGGAGCAAAAGCATTAACGTTTTCAGTTCTCTTGAATTGAACTTTCAGGATTTGTCAAACTTCACAAATCTTGACTCTTGAAAATCCTAAAACTATGATTATTTTGGAATGGAGGGGGTACATTTGAATATACATTGTACATGAGTATATATTAAAAAATATGCAACTTACCTCAGTTCATGCATGGTTCCAAATATAATCTACTTGGTTGCAAAAAAATAGTTAGACATGCGTATGAATATATAGCATGTTCAAACGCACAACAATGATTGATGCCCCCTTTTAGCTTGATTTACAAATGCCATTACCTCAGATTCAAATAGATGAATGCACTTCCTATGAATTCGAATCTTTGAAACCCCCTTTATGTTGAATTCAACATGTATTCTATTACATACCTAGCAATTTCGAATGTATCCGTGTAAGTGACAAATGTATAAAGTGCTTCACACTAACAACATGGAGTGCACTGATACGTCCATTTTGCATCATGTTTTCTTACTGTTATTTACAACATTTTTATCCATAATAATGCTTTTTGGAGTAATTCTAATGCCTTTTCTCTAATAATATGCAAGGTATACACAAAGAGGGAGAATTCCGGCAGCTGGAAATCGGGACCTGGAAAAGCTACGTCCGGCCACCTATTCTGCACAACTCCAAACAAGCTGAAACTTCACGGAGATTTTTTATGGATTATTTAAGAATTATTGGAGCAAATAACTACCAGAGGGGGCCCACCAGGTGGGCACAACCCACCTGGGCGCACCAGGGAGCCCAGGCGGGCCCTGGTGGGTCGTGCCCTCCTCGGCCCACCTCCGGTGCCCATATTTTGGTATATAAGTCATTTTGACCTAGAAAAAATAAGAGGGGTACTTTCGGGATGAAGCGCCGCCGCCTCGAAGCGGAACTTGGGCAGGAGCACCTTTGCCCTTTGGCAGAGCGATTCTGCCGGGGGAACTTCCCTCTCGGAGGGGGAAATCATCGTCATCATCATCACCAACAACTCTCCCATCTTGGGGAGTGCAATCTCCATCAACATCTTCAACAGCACCATCTCCTCTCAAACCCTAGTTCATGTCTTGTGTTCAATCTTGTTACCGGAACTATAGATTGGTGCTTGTGGGTGACTAGTAGTGTTTATTACATCTTGTAGTTGATTACTATATGGTTTATTTGGTGGAAGATTATATGTTCAGATCCAATATGCTATTTAATACCTCTCTGATCATGGGCATGTTTATCATTTGTGAGTAGTTACCTTTGTTCTTGAGGTCACGAGAGAAATCATGTTGCAAGTAATCATGTGAATTTGATATGTGTTCGATATTTTGATAGTATGTATGTTGTGGTTCCCTTAGTGGTGTCATGTGAACGTCGACTACATGACACTTCACCATATTTGGGTCTAAGGGAATGCATTGTGGAGTAGCAATTAGATGATGGGTTGCTAGAGTGACAGAAGCTTAAACCCCAGTTTATGCGCTATTCCGTAAGGGACCGATTGGATCCAAAAGTTTAATGCTATGGTTAGAATTTATTCTTAATACTTTTCTCGTAGTTGCGGATGTTTTCGGGAGGGTTAATCATAAGTAGGAGGTTTGTTCAAGTAAGAACAACACCTAAGCACCGGTCCACCCACATACAAATTATCAAAGTACAAACACGAATTAAACCAACATGATGAAAGTGACTAGATGAAATTGCCGTGTACCCTCAAGAACGCTTTACTTATCATAACAAACCATTTTGGCCTGTCCTTTGCCTCAAAAGGATTGGGCTACCTTGCTGCACTTTTGTTACTACTATTGTTACTTGCTCGTTACAAATTATGTTGCTATCAAACTACTCTACTACTTACAATTTCAGCACTTGCAGATATTACCTTACTGAAAACTACTTGTCATTTCCTTCTGCTCCTCGTTGGGTTCAACACTCTTACTTATCGAAAAGAGCTACAATTGATCCCCTATACTTGTGGGTCATCAAGGCTATTTTCTGGCGCCGTTGCCGGGGAGTGAAGCGCCTTTGGTAAGTGGAATTTGGTAAGGAAACATTTATATAGTGTGCTGATATTTATTGTCACTTGTTACTATGGAAAACAATCCTTTGAGGGGTTTGTTCGGGGTATCTTCACCTCGTCCAGAACCACAATTAGTTACCCCTCAACCTACTGCACCTACTGAAAATATTGAATATGAAACTCCTTCGGGTATGATAGAACAACTGCTTGCTAATCCTTATGCAGGAGATGGAACCGAACATCCTAATATGCACTTGATATCCGTAGAACAAATTTGTGGATTCTTTAAGCTTGGAGGTTTACCCGGAGATGAAGTTATGAGAAAGGTTTTCCCTTTATCTTTGAAGGGAAAAGCATTGTCATGGTATAGGCTATGCGATGATATTGGATCATGGAATTGGAATTGTTTGAAATTGGAGTTCCACCAAAAAAATTATCCTATGCATCTAGTTCATCGTGATCGGAATTACATATGCAATTCTTGGCCTCGTGAAGGAGAAAGTATCACTCTAGCTTGGGGGAGGCTTAAGTCAATGTTATATTCATGCCCCAATCATGAGCTCTCAAGAGAAATTATTATCTAGAACTTTTATGCTCGGCTTTGTCGTAATGATCAAACCATGCTTGATACTTCTTATGCTGGTTCTTTTATGAAGAAGACTATTGAATTCCGGTGAGATATTTTGGAAAGAATTAAACGCAACTCTGAAGATTGGGAACTCGACAAAGGTAAAGAGTCAGGTATTAAACTTAAGTATGATTGTGTTAAATCTTTTATGGATACCGATGCTTTTCATAAGTTTAGCACTAAATATGGACTAGACTCTGAGATAGTAGCCTCCTTTTGTGAATCATTTGCTAATCATGTTGAACTCCCTAAAGAGAAGTGGTTTAAATATCACCCACCTATTAAAGAAGAAATTAAAGAACCGGTACCAGTTAAAGAAGAAACTATACTCTATAATGTTGATCTAGTTGTTCCTTCTACTTATATTGAGAAACCACCTTTCCTTGTTAGGATAAAGGAACATGCTAAAATTTCAACTATGGTTAACAAAAGCTATATTAGAACACCTAGACCCGATGAACAAATCCAAGTAGAACCTAGTATTGCTATGGTTAAAGATCTCTTGGAAGAAGATATGGATGGGCATGTTATTTACTTCTGTGAAGAAGCTGCTAGAATTGCCAAACCTGATAAAATAGATAAACATAGACCTGTTGTTGGCATGCCCATTGATAACACACAAGTATAGGGGATCGCAACAGTTTTCGAGGGTAGATTATTCAACCCAAATTTATTGATTCGACACAATGGGAGCCAAAGAATATCCTCAAGTATTAACAGTTGAGTTGTCAATTCAACCTCACCTGAAAGACTTAATATCTGTAGCAAAGTAATATGGAAGTAACGATAACGGTGGCAAAGTAACAATATTGGTTTTGTAGTGATTGTGATAGTGGCAACGAAAAAGTAACTAAGCAAAGATCAATATGTGAAAAGCTTGTAGACAATGGATCTATGATGGATAATTATGTCGGATGAGATTCCTTATGAAACAATTATAACATAGGGTAACACAGAACTAGCTCCAGTTCATCAATGTAATGTAGGCATGCACTCTGAATATAGTCATACGTGCTTATGGAAAAGAACTTGCATGACATCCTTTGTCCTACCCTCCCGTGGCAGCGGGGTCCTATTGGAAACTAAGGGATATTAAGGCCTCCATTTAATAGAGTACCGGACCAAAGCATTAACACTTAGTGAATACATGAACTCCTTAAACTACGATCATCACCAGGAGTGGTCCCGATTATTGTGACTTCGGGGTTACCGGATCGTAACACATAGTAGGTGACTATGGACTTGCAAAATAGGATCAAGAACTCACATATATTCATGAAAACATAATAGGTTCAGATCTGAAATCATGGCACTCGGGCCCTAGTGACAAGCATTAAGCATAGTAAAGTCATAGCAACAACAATTTCAGAACATAATGGATACTAGGGATCAAACCCTAACAAAACTAATTCGATTACATGATAAATCTCATCCAACCCATCACCGTCCAGCAAGCCTATGATGGAATTACTCACGCATGACGGTGAGCATCATGAAATTGATGATGGAGGAAGGTTGATGATGACGATGGTGATGGATTCCCCTCTACGGAGCCCTGATCAGACTCCATATCAGCCCTCTCGAGAGAGATTAGGGCTTGACGGCAGCTCCGTATCGTAAAACGCGATGAATCCTTCTCTTTGATTTTTTCTCCCCGAACATGAATATATAGAGTTGGAGTTGAGGTCGGTGGAGCCTCAGGGGGCCCACGAGACAGGAGGGGGCGCCCCAGGGGGGTGGGCGCGCCCCCACCCTCGTGGACAGGGTGTGGCCCCCCTGGTGTTGATTCTTTCGCCAATATTTTTTATAAATTCCAAAAATATTCTTCGTGAAGTTTTAGGTCATTCCGAGAACTTTTATTTCTGCACAAGAATAACACCATGGAAATTCTACTGAAAATAGCGTCAGTCTGGGTTAGTTCCATTCAAATCATGCAAGTTAGAGTCCAAAACAAGGTCAAAAGTGTTTGGAAAAGTAGATACGATGGAGACGTATCAACTCCCCCAAGCTTAAACCTTTGCTTGTCCTCAAGCAATTCAGTTGAGAAACTGAAAGTGAGAAAGAAAAACTTTTACAAACTCTGTTTGATCTTGTTGTTGTAAATATGTAAAGCCATCATTCAAGTTTTCGGCAAAGATTATGAACTAACCATATTCACAATAACATTTAGGTCTCATGTTTACTCATATCAATGGCATAATCAACTAGCGAGCAATAATAGTAACTCTCGGATGACAACACTTTCTCAAAACAATCATATTATGATATAACAAGATGGTATCTTGCTAGCCCTTTCCGAGACCGCAAAACATAAATGCAGAGAACCTCTGAAGTTCAAGGACTGATTAAACATTGTAATTCATGGTAAAAGAGATCCAGTCACAGTCATACTCAATGTAAACTAATAGTAATGCATGCACATGACAACGGTGCTCTCCAACTAATGCTTTTTAATAAGAGGATGATGACTCAACATAAAAGTAAATAGATAGGCCCTTCACAGAGGGAAGCACGGATTTGTAGAGGTGCCATAGCTCGATTTTTGAAATAGATATGAATAATATTTTGAGTGGTATACTTTCATTGTCAACATAACAACCGAGAGATATCGATATCTTCCATGCTACACACATTATAGGCGGTTCCCAAACATAATGGTAAAGTTTATACTCCCCCACCACCAACAAACATCAATCCATGGCTTGTCCGAAACAACGGGTGCCTCCAACTAACAACAATCCTGGGGGAGTTCTGTTTGCAATTATTTTAATTTAAGCATGGGACTGGGCATCCCGGTTACCAGCCATTTTCTCATGAATGAGGAGCTGAGTCCACTCCTCGTGAGAATAATCCACCTAGCATGGAAGATATAGATAGCCCTAGTTGATACATGAGCTATTCGAGCATACAAAATAGAATTTCATTTGAAGGTTTAGAGTTTGGCACATACAAATTTACTTGGAATGGCAGGTAGATACCGCATATAGGACTCATATGGAATAACTTTTGGGGTTTATGGAAGTGGATGCACAAGTAGTATTCCCGCTTAGTACAAGTGAAGGCTAGAAACAGACTTGGAAGCGACCAACTAGAGAGCGACAACAGTCCTGAACATGCATTAAAATTAATCAACACTGAATGCAAGCATGAGTAGGATATAATTCACCATGAACATAAATATCGTGGAGGCTATGTTGATTTTGTTTCAACTATGTGCGTGAACATGTGCCAAGTCGAGCCACTCGAATCGCTCAAAGGAGGATATGACCCTATCATACCACATCACAACCATTTTAATAGCATGTTGGCACGCAAGGTAAACCATTATAAACTCTTAGCTAATTAAGCATGTCATGAGCAACTATAATCTCTAATTGTCATTGCAAACATGTTTCATTCATAATACGATGAATCAGGAACGATGAACTAATCATATTCACAAAAACAAGATAGGTCGAGTTCATACCAGCTTTTCTCATCTCAATCAGTTCATCACATATCGTCATTATTGCCTTTCACGTGCACAACCAAACGGTGTGGATAATAATAATAGTGCATGTGCATTGGACTAAGCTGGAATCTGCAAGCATTCAATACACAGGAGAAGACAAGGTAATATGGGCTCTTGGTTAAATCAACAATAATGCATATAAGAGCCACTCAACATTTTCATCATGGTCTTCTCCTCTCAACCCCCAAAGAAAAGAAACAAAACTATTTACACGAGAAAGCTCCCAACAAGGAAAAGAAGAACGAGAAATCCTTTTGGGTTTTATTTTAATTATTACTACTACATCCATGTAAAGTAAACTAGCTAAAATCTACAACTAAATTTTTTGGTTTTTCTTAAGGTTTTTCCAACACACAAGAAGAAAGCTTGGAAAAGAAAATAAACTAGCATGGATAGTACAATTAAAAAAGTATGAGAACCGACAACTGGAATGAGTGTGTGAACATGAATGTAATGTCGATGAGAAATACATACTCCCCCAAGCTTAGGCTTTTGGCCTAAGTTGGTCTATGGCCACTGATGGCCTTGTGGATGTCCAAAGTTGTAGCTCGGGTCGTACTAAGATGCAGCAGCTACTGCCTGACAAGCTGCCTCCGTCCTACTCTCGTACTTGTTCGCCTCCTCCCTGGTTATAACATATCTCATTTTTGCCTGAAAGTCAAAGAAAGTAGGAGCAGGGAGGGCGATATGGACAGTGTGCCGTCTGTCAAAGATCAGTCGATACTGGAGGAATTGTTCATTCCTCTCAACGAACTGATGGCGAGCCATGGCATTATAATCTAGGTAAGTAGGAGGTAATTCTATATCATTTCCATGTATGTGTATATCAAGATAGTTAGCTACACGAGTTTGAGCTGTGGTATGATTTTTTCTGGAGGAAGACAAAGTGTGTGGGTGCTGGAATAAGTGGAGGGGGCCACGCGGGGTCCACAAGGCAGGGGACACACCCCAAGGCCCTCGTGGACAGGTGGTGTGTCCCCCTGGTGTGTTCTCAGTGCCAATAATTCTTAAATATTCTACAAAAAATCATCTAAAATTTTCAGGACATTTGGAGAACTTTTATTTTCGGGGTATTTTTTATTGCAAGGATAATTTAGAGAATAGACAGAAAACATTATTTTTGCTTTATTTAATCTAAATAACAAAGAGTAAAAAGAGGGTACCGAGAGTTGTGCTTTCTAACTTCATCCATCTCATGCTCATCAAAAGGAATCCACTAACAAGGTTGATCAAGTCTTGTTAACAAACTCTTTCCGAATCGCATGAAACCAAAGAATTTACGAATAACACTAAGTTACCTCAACGGAGATATGCACATCCCCAACAATAAGAATATCATATTTTTTCTTGACAGTAGGAAGAGGAAATTCGAAACCTCCAATAGTAATCGTGGAAGTTTTTCCAATAGAATTAATACTATAGACTTGAGGTTGTTTCCTTGGAAAGTGTACCGTATGCTCACTACCATTAACATGAAAAGTGACATTGCCTTTGTTGCAATCAATAACAACCCCTGCAGTATTCAAAAAGGGTCTACCAAGAGTAATAGACATACTATCGTCCTCGGGAATATCAAGAATAACAAAGTCTGATAAAATAGTAACATTTGCAACCACAATAGGCACATCCTCACAAATACTGACATGTATAGCAGTTGATTTATCAGCCATTTGCATAGATATTTTAGTTGGTGTCAACTTATTCAAATCAAGTCTACGATATAAAGAGAGAGGCATAACACTAACACCGGCTCCAAGATCACATAACGCAGTTTTAACATAGTTTCTTTTAATGGAGCATGGTATAGTGGGTACTCCTGGATCTCCTAACTTCTTAGGTATTCCACCTTTAAAAGTATAATTAGCAAGCATGGTGAAAATTTCAGCTTCCGGTATCTTTCTTTTATTAGTAACAATATCTTTCATATACTTAGCATAAGGATTCGTTTTAAGCATATCAGTTAATCACATACGCAAAAAAATAGGTCTAACCATTTCAGCAAAGCGCTCAAAATCCTCATCATCCTTTTTCTTGGATGGTTTGGGAAGAAAATGCATGGGTTTCTGAACCCATGGTTCTCTTTCGTTACCATGTTTCCTAGCAACAAAGTCTTTCTTATCATAATGTTGATTCTTTAATTGTGGGTTATCAAGATCAACAGCAGGTTCAATTTCTATATCATTATCATTGCTAGGTTGAGCATCATCATGAACATTATTATTATCACCAGGTTCAGGTTCATTACCAGATTGTGTTTCAACATCAGAAATAGAAATATCATTTGGATTCTCAGGTGTTTCATCAATAGGTTCACTAGAAGCATGCAAAGTCCTATCATTTTTCTTTTTCTTCCTTCTAGAAGGACTAGGTGCATCTATATTATTTCTCTGAGAATCTTTCTCAATTCTCTTAGGATGGCCTTCAGGATACAAAGGTTCCTGAGTCATTTTACCACCTCTAGTCATAACTATAACAGCATTGTCATTATTCTTACTATTCAATTCATTGAGCAAATCATTTTGATCCTTAAGTACTTGTTCTACTTGAGTGGCAACCATAGAAGCATGTTTACTAATAAGTTTAAGTTCACCTTTGACATTAGCCATATAATCACCCAAGTGTTCAAGCATATTGGAATTGTATTTCTATTGTCTACCAAAATAAGCATTGAAGTCTTCTTGCTTAAGCATAAATTTATCAAACTCATCTAAGCATGGGCTAGCAAACTTAGTAAATGGGATTTTAGCTTTATCATATCTATAGAGAGAATTTACCTTTACTACCAGTGCCGGGTTATCAAGACCATGTATTTCTTCAATAGGTAATGGATTAAGATCATATGTTTCTTCAACAGGCGGTGAATTAAGACCATGTATTTCTTCAATAGGAGGTAAATTCTTAACATCTTCAGCTTTAATACCCTTTTCTTTCATGGATTTCTTTGCCTCTTGCATATCTTCAGGACTGAGAAATAGAACACCTCTTTTCTTCGGAGTTGGTTTAGGAATAGGCTCAGGAAGTGTCCAATTATTTTCATTTGTCAACATATTATTCAATAGAATTTCAGCTTCATCCGGTGTTCTTTCCCTGAAAACAGAACCAGCACAACTATGTTTTAGCATCAGGATCAAGAGAATTAAACCATGTTTTAGCATCACCCTTTAATGAGAACGAAAATAACTTAAGGATATAGTAGTAACGATTTTTCCTCATTAGTGAACAGGATGGCTATATCATTTAATTTAGTCAGATGTGCCACTACAGTTTCAGATTCATAGCCCTAAAAAGGATCAGATTCAACCAAAGTAATCAACTCAGGATCAACAGAGAAATCATAATCCTTATCAGAAATACAGATAGGTGAAGTAGCAAAAGCAGGGTCATATTTCATTCTAGCATTCAAATACTTTTCTTTCAGCTTAGCTAACAGTTTCTTAAGATCATATCTATCATTGCAAGCTAAAAGGTCTCTAGCAATTTCTTCATCCATAACATAACCCTCAGGTACAACAGGCAATTCATATCTAGGGGGAGAATCTTTGTCATCACTTTCATCAATATTATCAGTTTCAATAATTTCATTCTCTCTAACCCTAGCAACTTGTTCATCAAGAAATTCACCTAACAGCATAGTATTATCAAGCATAGAAGTAGTTTCATCATAAGCATCATGCATAGCAGAAGTGGCATCATCAATAACATGCGACATATTAGAATCAATAGCAGGTGTAGGTGTCGCAAGTTTACTCATAACAGAAGGTGAATCAAGTGCAGAGCTAGATGGCAGTTCCTTACCTCCCCTTGTAGTTGAGGGAAAAATCTTGGTTCTTTTATCTTTGAAGTTCCTCATAGTGATCAACAGATATAAATCCGAAGTGACTCAAAGAATATAGCTATGCTCCTCGGCAACGGCGCCAGAAAATAGTCTTGATAACCCACAAGTATAGGGGATCGCAACAGTTTTCGAGGGTAGAGTATTCAACCAAAATTTATTGATTCGACACAAGGGGAGCCAAAGAATATTCTCAAGTATTAACAGTTGAGTTGTCAATTCAACCGCACCTGAAAGACTTAATATATGCAACAAAGTATTTATTAGCAAAGTAATATGGAAGTAATAGTAACGGTGGCAAAAGTAATAGTATTGGTTTTGTAGTGATTGTGGCAGTGGCAACGGAAAAGTAACTAAGCAAAGATCAATATGTGAAAATCTCGTAGGCAATGGATAAGTGATGGATAATTATGTCGGATGCGATTCCTCATGCCACAGTTATAACATAGGGTGACACAGAACTAGCTCCAGTTCATCAATGTAATGTAGGCATGCATTCCGAATATAGTCATACGTGCTTATGGAAAATAACTTGCATGACATCTTTTGTCCTACCCTCCCGTGGCAGCAGGGTCCTATTGGAAACTAAGGGATATTAAGGCCTCCTTTTAATAGAGTACCAGACCAAAGCATTAACACTTAGTGAATACATGAACTCCTCAAACTACGGTCATCACCGGGAGTGGTCCCCATTATTGTCACTTCGGGGTTACCGGATCATAGCACATAGTAGGTGACTATGGACTTGCAAAATAGGATCAAGAACTCACATATATCCATGAAAACATAATAGGTTCAGATCTGAAATCATCGCACTCGGGCCCTAGTGACAAGCATTAAGCATAGCAAAGTCATAGCAACATTAATCTCAGAACATAATGGATACTAGGGATCAAACCCTAAGAAAACTAACTCAATTACATGATAAATCTCATCCAACCCATCACTGTCCAGCAAGCCTACGATGGAATTACTCATGCACGATGGTGATCATCATGAAATTGGTGATGGAGGAAGGTTGATGATGACGATGGCGATGGATTCCCCTCTCCGAAGCCCCGAACGGACTCCAGATCAGCCCTCCCGAGAGAGATTAGGGCTTGGTGGCAGCTCCATATCGTAAAACACGATGAATCCTTCTCTCTAATTTTTTTCTCCCCGAACATGAATATATAGAGTTGGAGTTGAGGTCGGTGGAGCCTCAGGGGGCCCATGAGATAGGGGGCATGCCCAAGGGTGGTGTGCGCGCCCCCGCCCTCGTGGACAGGTTGTGGGCCCCCTAGTGTTGATTCTTTCGCCAATATTTTTTATAAATTCCAAAAATATTCTTCGTGAAGTTTCAGGTCATTCTGAGAACTTCTATTTCTGCACAAAAATAACACCATGGCAATTCTGCTGAAAACAGCATCAGTCCGGGTTAGTTCCATTCAAATCATGCAAGTTAGAGTCCAAAACAAGGTCAAAGTGTTTTTAAAAGTAGATACGATGGAGACGTATCACCCGTCATCTCAGTTAAAATAGGAGATCACTGTTATCATGGCTTATGTGACATAGGTGCTAGTGTGAGTGCTATTCCTTATACCTTATATCAAGAAATTATGAATGACATAGCACCCGCAGAGATAGAAGACATACATGTTACTATTAAACTTGATAATAGAGACACTATATCACCAATCAGGATTGTTAGAGATGTTGAAGTCTTGTGTGGGAAAATAAAATACCCTACCGATTTTCTTATTCTTGGTTCCCCCACAAGATGACTTTTGTCCCATTATATTTGGTAGACCTTTCTTGAACACCATTAATGCTAGGATAGATTGTGAGAAACAAACTGTCGGTGTTAGTTTTGGTAATGAGTCTCATGAGTGAAAGTGCTAGTGATCGACTAGAGGGGGGGTGAATAGGCAATTTTTATGAAAGTTTTCAAAACATGTAAGTTTTGAAGACAAACGATAGAGATAAACCTATTACCATGCAGCGGAAGGTAGACTACACTAGGCAAACCATAGTCACGTATTCAATGAAGTGAAAGCACAATGACTAATAGAAGCTAGGCAGTAAGGATCAGGTAGGAAGATATGGTGAAACCAATCAGTACAAGTAATCACTTAGTGAAGTCGAATGGTGATGCTATCGTACAATGACTTCACAAGAACCAACAGTAAGTAAAGGGAAGGGAAGGATGAAACCAGTGACTCTTTGAAGACAATGATTTGTTGGACCAGTTCTAGTTGTTGTGACAACTATACGTCTGGTTAGGGAGGCTGAGATTCAACTCAGAAGACCTCGTCTTCACCTTATTCACCTTGAGCTAAGGACACCCAGTCCTTGCCCAATCACTCTGGTAAGTCATCAAGGTAGACTTCCAAACCTTCACAGACTTCATTCACCGGCGATCCACAATGACTCTTGGATGCTCAGAATGCGACGCCTAACCGGCTGGAGGATTCACAGTCCTCAAGTGTAATAAGTCTTCAGATCACACAGACGAGAAGACTTAAGTGATGCCTAACACTCTTTGGCTCTGGGTGTTTAGGGCTTTATCCTCGCAAGGAATTCTCTCTCAAAGGCTTCGAGGTGGGTTGCTCTCAAACGACAAAAGCCGTACACTAACTCTGAGCAGCCAACCGTTTATGGTTGTAGGGGGTGGGCTATTTATAGCCACTAGGAAACCCGACCTGATTTGTCTGAAATGACCCTGGGTCACTAAGGAACTGACACGTGTTCCAACGGTTAGATTTCAAGCACACACGACAACTTTACTTGGGCTACAAGCAAAGCTGACTTGTCCAACTCTGGACAAGATTCGCTCTCATAGTCTTCACTCGAAGACATAGGATTTTGGTTAAGCATCACTTCAGTCATTCTGACTAGTTCTCTTGGACCCCACTTAACAGTATGGTGGTTCCTATGACTCAACAAAGAAGAAAAAGAACTACGAAAGATCTAAGTCTTCGCGCTCCATAGTCTTCATGCGATGTCTTCTCTTGTCATAGTCTTCAAAGTGAATGTCTTCACATACCACCTTTGACTTCAATGTCTTCATACATTTTTAGGGGTCATCTCTGGTAGGAAAACCAAATCAATGAGGGACTTCTACCTGTGTTATCCTGCAATTCTCACAAACACATTAGTCCCTCAACTAGGTTTGTCGTCAATACTCCAAAACCAACTAGGGGTGGCACTAGATGCACTTACAATCTCCCCTTTTTTGGTGATTGATGACAAACTAGTTGAAGTTTTCAACGGGGAATATAATATGTGAAATTTGTAAAGGATAAGGAATTGTCTTCATAAGTTGCAAGGGCTCCCCCTGAAGATGTGCATATAAGTAATTTGACAATTCATCATGCATGAAAAGTATGTGAAGATAATGACATGCATAATGAAAAATGGACGTCTGCAAAATGATCTAAGTGCGGAATTTATCGTCGCACGTGCAGAATTTATCATCGCATCACAGAATAGCAAATAAGTAGCAGACGACCATCGAGTTTAAGTGTTACAACTCAAAGAACCAAATGTATCAAAACGAGAGTTGTAAACACTAGGCAAAACATAAAGTAACCGCCCATATGGACCCGCTTGAAGACTATCAAACTCATATGCTTCTCCCCCTTTTGTTAGTGAGGACCAAAAAGGTTTGAAGACATAAAGCATCTACTCGTTCCCATGAAGAGTAGGTGAAGCAGCAAGGTCGTCGGTGGTGTTCGGCGGTGTAGAAGAACTTGGGGCAGTGTCGATGTGTGCAGAAGTAGGCGGCGGTGAAGTAGCATCGTCTTCGTCCTCGATTACTCTGGCATTCACAGTTGCCATGGAGGAAGAGAACTCAGAGTCTTCAAGAGATGGAGTTCGTCGCAGCACAGTCCTTCGGGGAGGTGTGGAGTCAAACTTGAAACGTTCAGAGAAGCCATCCTCTTGAAGATCATCCTCAGAACACATAAGCGTCAGCCCTTTCCATGCACGCCGACAGGTTTCATGGGCAACAAAGGCATTCTTGGTGGCAAGATTGCGAATGCGGTTGACATCCACCAAGAGGCTTTGCATTTGGCGCTTCAGCCAGTCATGATGCCTATCCTGTTTCTGATGAAGAGCAACCAGAAGCTCTCGGTCATTGAGAACACGAGATCGCTTCTTGGGCCGTTGGAAAATAGTGCTTTTAGTGGATTTAGTGAGGGCACGATGAGGTGCACGTGTAGTACCAGCCAGAGGATAAACACGAGTGACTACTTCAACTCCTTCAATGTTCTGAGAGAAACTTTGATGCTCAGCATTCTGAAGACTAAGAGGCTTCTTGGCAGGCTCTGGATAGATGGCTTCAATGGACATATCCACATCAGGCAGAAAGATCTGATGATTGCGAGCAGAGGGCTGATATGAGATAGCTGAGTGGAGTTTGATCAGCCGCATTATCCATGGAGCGTAGAACTTCAAGCCAAAAAGATCAGATCCTGATGCAGCAAGTTGGCTGATGAAGAAGTCTTGTGCATTGAAGCATTTGCCGTGAAGAATATAGAAGACCAAAGTCTTCATTGCACCTTCCAGCTTTGCATGTGGAGAATGTCCTTTGATGGGCCAGAGAGTTCGCCTTATAATGTGATAGATAGTTCGTGGCAGATACTCAAGGTCTTCAACAAAGAACTCCTTAGGATAGGCAACATCTGGAGGCAATGGCTTCATCATGCTAAGCATCTGACTCATGTTCGGTTCAGGCTTCTGAAAGATGCTCTCAATAGCTTCACTGTGAAGCTGACAGCCAGGTTCATAGAGATCTCCAGGAGTGGGCAGACCAGTGAGCTCAATGATATCAAAGGCTTTGGCTTCATGATGAACATTTCCGGTCATCCACTCAAGGATCCAAATCTTCGGATCTCTATTGTAGCCACGTATGTGAAGAGTGGCATAAAATTGGAGGAGCAACTCTTCGTTCCAGTGCTCTTGGTCGGTGACGAAAGGCAACAAGCCAGCCTCTTTGAAGCAATCCAGAGCTTCTTCCAAGCAGGGCAATCCAGTTATTGCTTCAGTGTCAAGACGCATATGAGGGAAGATGCGGCCTTGATTGTACAGAATGCATGAGTAATAACTTCGCTGCGGATAGCTCCAGAACCGATCAGAAGATATTCTTTCCCTTGAGTAGGGTTTCTTGGAGCTATTGAAGAAGGTGTTGTCTGCTTTGAAGCCGTTGACATTAAAGGATCCAGGTGCTGATGCAGGACCTGGAAACCTGGGCAACCTTGGCATTGGCTTCTGTACCTGAGGCCTGTGCTCAACATGATAGTCAAACTAAGGACCAGCAGCAGGCATAGGAACAGGAGCAGTAGCATCATTTGCTTCACTGACTTCTGGCTCATTGGTTGGTGCAGGCTCCACATTTGCTTCAGCCATGACAACATCATTGGCTTCATTTGTGTTGGTGGTGGCAGCCTCAAGATTTTCTACCTCCACTTGATGAGCTGGAGGGTCGGGCACAGACACGTTCTCCTCGAGAACAGCTTCTTCAGTAATTGGGGGAGTAGGGACATGTTCTTCTTCTTGGGTGTCATCAGCTGATGCAGCCGGAATGTCTTCAACAGCTTTAGCCTCAGATTCAGAGACATTCACAGTAGGAGTGGCATCTGGAAACACTTGACGTGCAACAGAGTTGTGGGGCACTTCTCCTTCTGGAATGCTCGAAAGAGGGACTTGAGACCTTGGTCCTTTGCAAAGCCTGCGTAATGCTGGCGACGCCTTTGGAGATGAAGTTGGCTGGGCCTCAAAGTCATCTTCTTCTTGTCGGGGTGGTGTGACTTGTTGTTGTGGGTGATCAGCCCATGATGCATCCTGAGCAATTGGCGTCAGAGGACGGCCAATGCTGATGAGTTTGATGTGCGTAAGCACAGGTGATGATACCTGTTGGTGCTCGATCTGAGGAAGAACTACATCATCTTCAACATTGTCATGATGACCAATGTCTTCAGCAGTGGTGGGATCAGCTGCTGGAATGTCTTCAGCTTCATGAGCCTCTGTGAAAGCAGGCTCATGGACAGTCAGCTGGCGCTCTTGATGTTCAGCTGCAGGGCGAACCATGGAGATAGGTTCAACAACTAAGGGCTCTGTGGGAGCAGCCCGATCCTTCTTGGTCTTGCGCTTCTTCTTGGAGGGAGCAGCAGCAGAGGCTTCAGGATGTTTCCTCTTTCTCGCTTCAGCCTCAGCAGTCCTCGTCTTCTTCAGTTTTGAAGCGGTTGACCTGACCTTTGGCTTCGAGCCAGTCAAGCTAGCTGGGAAGACAATGGGATGTTCTTCCTACCTTGGTGCTTCGGGTTCGGCCACAGCTGGCTTCTTCTTCTTCTTTGCAGCCATCCTGGGGTCGATGCCAGGACGACCAAGGGCCTTGCGCTTCTCAGCCTCATTGTAGGCTTGCAAACTCTTGTCAGCCAGGCTCTTCATGCGCTCACGAGAACCTTGAGCTTCTTCATGCTTCTTGAGAAAGGCTTCTTTGAGCTCGTGCAGCATGATCTTGAAGTTCTTGACCTCTTGCATGCTGAACTTGGCCATATGCTTCTTAAACTGAGCTTTCTCAAAGTCGATCTTTTGCTTTAGTTCAACGATGCGCTGAGCTAGAGCTAGCTCTGAAGCAATGGCGCCATGGAAGGCGACATTGAGGCCAATTGGAAGTTGCAGATCTTCAAAACTGAGGTTGGGCGTGTCAAACCACTCATCAACGAAGTTATGGATGATTGCCACATCAAAGAGAGGCAAATCATTGAAGATTTCTGCTTCTTCTTTGATCTTGATCAGTTGCTCAAGAGCATCATCTGCAAGATCTTCATCGCTGGACAGATCAATAGCGTCATTGCGCAGAATAGCAGCAGCAGTCAATTCTTCGCTGGTGTGTTGCAAGGGCATCTTTGCTTTCGAGGGCTTGGAGATGCGTGACAAATCTTCAGACTGCACACTGTCTTCAGGAGGTGCAGTAGCCAGTGGCTTCGCCCGTGAGATTTTTGGTGCTGAGGCAGGCTTTGAAGCTTTAGGCTGCTTCAATTTCTTTGGCTTCGGAGGTGCAGGTGCTTCATCAGATTCAGTGTCATCTGCAGGCTCATCCATGGTTGTCCCTTGAACCATGATATGAGTGATGAGACCTTCCAGGTTGTAGAAGGGCCCAACAAGATTGGGTTCAGCTTCACGAGTGCCATCGGCACGGGGAGCAGAGGGACCAGGATTGAAGTCTAATCCCAATGACTTCTTGTTCTGCTTCGCCGAATTCTGGGCAAACTGGAAGTTGCGCTTGAACAGATTGTCGTCACGACACCATAGCAATGACGATGGGTCAGCATCCGCAGGCTGTGGTCCACGGACCATGCTGTTGGATTTCGGGTTCCGGCAGACCCTTGAGGTTCGAACACTGGGGTGCGCGCGGAGATTTCGCCTTCTACCTACCTGCACCCCTCCGCCTCGCTAAGATCTAAGCTATGGAAAGAACAGCACAAGAGACACAGTGTTTATACTGGTTCGGGCCACCGTTGTGGTGTAATACCCTACTCGAGTGTGTGGCATGGTGGATTGCCTCTTGGGCTGATGATGATGAGCAATACAAGGAAGAACAGCCTCGCGAGGGTCTGTTCTTGGCTGGGGGGGATGAACTGCTAGGAGGAGTTCAGTCGCCCTTCTCTCTCTCTGTGTGTGATGCTACTCGATCCGATCCTAGCTAGTTTCTCTCTTGGCTTCTAGATTCTCCCTTCTTCATTGCCCCTCTACCCTAGGGGTGGCTAGTCCTATTTATAGGCAAAGGCCCCGGGCCCCTTCCCAAATATTGAGCGGGAAGGGCGCCAACAATTGGCCATTTTGAAGGGGAACATCTGGTACACTTATCCTGACTAAAGTTGGTCCTCGCCTGCCAAAGGCTCTGGTGGTGACGCTGGCTTGGGCTCCACAATGACTTCCTCCCTGCCGTTGGACTGGTCTTGGTCTTGTTGCACCGAAACGGGTGCCTTTGCTTGATGCTCTCGCCTGCGCTTGCTCCCTTTGCACCAAAGAGGAAAGGAGGACACTGCGCGGCTGGCGCCCGCCTGGCGCCTTTGGTCGTCATGGCTTGCGTCACGGGCACCTCGTGAGGTACCCCGCCTCCTCGCGAGCCAGCCTGATGAGGCCGTGCCTGAGGAAGCTCCGTGTCGTCCACCCCGCGAGGCTTGGCCCCTCGCGAGGGTCTTGGGTCTGTGTTGATGAAGATGGGCCGCGCTGGTCCCCCTTTTGAGCCACGCCGCAGGCCGCAGGCAGGGAAGTCTGGGGACCCCCGTTCCCAGAACACCGACAGTAGCCCCCGGGCCCAAGGCGCGCCCGGACTTGGCTGTGCAGGGAGGCGAAAGGGCAAGAGCGAAGCGCCGCGGGCCCTAACAGCCTGCGGCCTTGGGCGCCGCGTGGCGGTTGACTGGACGTGGGCGCCTCAGCAACCGCGCGAGTTGATAAGGGAGCGGCATCTGCCTAGGCTTTGCTTTTTTTGCTTTCTCCGGTTGCTGCTCAGATCCCCTTTCTTGCGCCTCTCCTTCCTTCTTCGCCTCCATCATCCCGCGGGGAGAACTCCTGGAGCTTTGGCTGCAACACGCCGGCTGTAGCACCCTCGCGACCGAGGCAGAGGTCGCGGTCGTTGCCCCGGGCGAGGTCTTCATGACTCGAGGCTGGAGCGAAATCGCCCGGGTTTGCAGGACAAGAGGCGCCTTCGCGATCCACTTGGAGGACGACTGTGCTTCGGTGATGTTCTTCAAGGTCTTCGATGCGAACGGGCGCCGGCTGGAGTGCTGCCCCGGGAGAGGTGGTCGGGTCCCTGCTACGGCGAGGACTGGGCCCGCCGACCGCTCCCTTGGCGGCTGCTCAGGCGGCGGAGGCGTCGGAGGGTCCAGCGACTCCGGCGAGCTCTTCGCGACTCCGGAGACGAGCGACGACAGCTACGAGCCCCCGAGCCGGCGCCGCTCCTAGAGCAGGGCGGGCTCGTCAGGCCGTCACCGACTCTGATCTGGATGGGGTCGGTGCCGGTGCTTGACGGCCCGCTGTTGACGATGGCGTCTTTTGCAGGGGCGCGTGTAGTTAGCGTCCTTTTAGGATCTATTCCCTGCAAGGAATCAAAGACGTGTCCCGTGGGGGCTTGTAAGGTGCCTGTGATCCTGTTTGTTAATATAACCCTTGTCGTAGAATTGTGCGAGTTGCTCATTCCGTCTTAGCTCAGTTCTCCCTTTCGAACCTCACGAGGGCTTGGTGCTCTGTGCCGACAGGTCCCAGTCCCAAGGCGGCTTCAGCCGTCGCTGGTATGCCAGGTCGCGATGCCGTGGTCAAGGCCAGGAGGTGAGCGATCCGGGGTCCGGTAAGAGCCCCTGAGTCGTGATGCTCAGGAGGTCCCCTTTGGCGCTCAAGAAGCCGTCATTTGGTGAGAAAGGAGAGCGGCATCGCTAACACGGGATTGCATTAGGTGCAGGGATGGTGCCACGGTAGCTGGTGCTTCCGGGTGGTGACTTATCTCGAGAATCAGGGACCGCTCTCTGGTGTGTCGCCGGGTCCGTGCATCGGCAGGCGTGAGGTTGCTCGGCGAGGTCCTCACGTGTCCCTCCCCTCTCGCCTTTGCTCCCCTTTCTGCTCTACGTCCTTGGGTCCCATCCCTCGAGCGAGTCTCAGCCGTCGCTGGTATGCCAGGTCGCGATGCCATGGACAAGGCCAGAGGGTGAGGGCTGGAGAGCCAGTAGGAGCCCTGAGTCGCGATGCTCAGGCACCCCCCCTTTAACGTGCAAGCGGTTCGCACGGGTGAGAGTGAAGGAGACACCGCAAGGGCCTCGCCTGCCGCAGCTCCTTTAGGAGATCCTGTAGACCCATCATAGAAAGAACGAGGGGTTGCCATGACAATTGACAGTCAGCCATTGGTTGCTTTCGAGGGACGATGAAGCACTGAAGGCTTGACGAGGTGGCGCCATGCGGGCTGCCGTGGCCAGAACTCAGCCATTCAGGTTTGTCGGTGTTGCAGGGATGGACCCATGCGCAAGCGTCGTGCCGTTTGGGAGCATCTCCATCAGTTGGCGTCAGTTGAGCGGGCAACTAGGTTTAACACATTAGCCGCGAAGGAGTGGATTCATTCAAATAGATGCTGGGAAGGCGGACATCACTGGGTCAAGCCCGAGCGACTTGGGGATGATGCAGCCCGTGGGGCGCCCCCAACAAAGTAAGCTAACAACATGAAATAGAAGGGATACATGCCGCAGGGACGGACCCACGCGGCCTGGGAATAATGCAGCCCTAGGGGGCGCTCCCAGCTGGAAATGAAACTTGAAAGATGTCACCTAATGATGTTGAGGACGAAGGAGTGTTGGTGTAGCAGACTCGGTGGGCTGCGGAAGCCGATCCTCACGAGCCCCCAGGCCCAGGGGCCTCTGGAGGCTCGGGAGGCACTGGTGGCTCCTCGTGGACCATCTCCATCTCCGCCAGGGCTGCGAAACACCTGGCCTCTTGAGCCTCCATGATGCCCCTCATGAGGCGCTGGTACGTGGCAGCCGCGTTCGGCAAGCCGTAATGCATGCGAACGTAGTTGTGGGGTGGACCTTCGTAGTGCCCCACTCGCGAGGGCCAGAGGCGCTCCAGAGAGGCGACTCGATTGAGCCCTGGTATGTCGATTCAGACGCGCAGCCCACCATCCTCGCCTGGATGGGGAGCCATAGCTGGTAGGCCGCGGCCGCCTTTCATGACTCTTGACTCCTGTAGCTCCTGAATGGCCTTGCTGACGAACTCCTGAGGGTCTGGCCCTCCTTGCCTTACTCCTTCTTGAGGGAAACATGCTTCGAAACACGCCTCCATGTGGTGCCCAAGCGCCTCCCTCGTGACCTTAGCCAGGTCGGTGGCCCTCCAGGGGAGAGCCCCCGAGCCCTGCCTGACGAGGGCGCCGGGCGCGCTTTCCTATGCGATGGAAGGAGGTTCCCCCTGGGCAGGCGCGGGCCCTGGGGGGCCTGCCTCCTAAGGGGTCGGGCCGGACGATGTCTTCTTCTTCTTGGGGGCGGTCTCGGGAAGCCTCCTGCTTCCGCGATTCGGGTCTTCCAGTGATGCGGCCTGAAAGGCTCGTTCCAGGGAGCACAACGCGTCCTTCTCTTCACAGGGCACCGTGATGACTCCGCCACTTCCTGACATCTTGAGGACGTTGTAGCCGTGGTGAGTTACGGCCATGAACTTGGCCAGCGCTGGGTACCCAAGGATGGTGTTGTACGGCAGGCGAATGTGAGCGACGTCGAAGTCGATGAGCTCGGTGCAGTAGTTGTCGCGTGCCCCGAAGGTGACAGGGAGGCGGACCTGCCCAATCGGGACCGTGGAGCTATCGGTGACTCCGGAGAAAGGCTTGGTTGGCTGAAGCTGGTTGTAGGGCACTTGGAGATTGTTGAATGTTTCCACAGACAGGACGTTGAGCCCTGCCCTGCTATCGATGAGGGTCCTGGTGACCACCATGTTGCTGATGATTGGGGAACAAAGCATCGGGAGGACTCTGGCTGTGGCCGCACACTTGAGCTGATCTGCTGAGCTGAACGTGATGGCGCACGCCGACCACCTGAGAGGGCGCGTGGCTTCGAGCTTGGGGAGGACTGCATTCACTTCGCGAGCGAACTGCTTGAAGATGCGTTGAGAGGCTGGGGCTTGAGCCCCGCCCTGGATGCAGGCGATCGCGCGCGGCTCCTGGAAGCCCCCAGCCCCCTCGTCCTGATGGTGGTCCTCGGTTCTCCTTGGCTGCGGCGGCAGCAGAGGGAGGCCTGCGTTGCCTTGCGGGCGATCCTCGCGAGGCTGATCCCTCCAGTCTCCCTCGCAAGGTGGGTCTTGCCAGCGATCCTCGCGAGGTCGATCGCACCACCCTTGGCGCGGGCAGCGGTCTTCCCAGCGTCCTGCGTTCCTTCCTCCTCCTCGACCGTAGCCCCGGTCACCGTGGTCGGGGCGACGGCCGATCCTTCCTTCTCGCACGGCTCGGAGCTCTTGACATTCATTGGTGTTGTGGGTGTGGAGGTCGTGGTACACACAGTACCGACTGCCCTTGGAAGATTCGGGCTGATCTCTGCCCCGCTTGGTGTCTGGTTCTGCCGCGAGCACGGCAGCCCCCTTGCACTTCACATCCTTGGCCTTGGGCTTCTTCTCTTCTGGGTCCGCGGCAGGCATCTCGAGGAGGGAGAGACGCCCTTCCTCAGCCCTGGCGCACTTGGTTGCCAAGTTGAACAACTCCCAAGGAAGTGCACAGGTCTTCGTGCATCGCCAGCTCCTCCTTCATCTTGACATCGTGCACGCCGTCGGAGAAGGCTGAGATGATGGCCTCCTCGGTCACCTTGGGAATCTTGAGGCGTGCGTTGTTGAAGCGCTGGATGTACTTCTGTAGGGTATCTCCGGGTTGTTGCTTGATGTGGCGCATGTCTCTCCGGGTCGTGAGTACCTTGGAAGTTGGCGATGAAGCGGGTGCGCATCTCGTCCCAGGAGGAGATCATGCCTAGAGCCAGGTTCAGGAGCCAGGTGCGGGCCCCGTCCTTGAGCGCCATGGGAAACCAGTTCGCCATGACCTTCTCGTCTCCATTGGCAGCTTCGATGCCCAGCTCATAGAGCTGGAGGAACTCCGCAGGGTCGGCCGTGCCGTCGTAACGAGGAGGCAGGTCTGGCTTGAACTTGCTGGGCCACGCGACGCTGCGTAGCTCGGTGGTAAAGGCACGGTAGCCTGCTGTGGCCACGGGAGGCCTTGGGTGGCGGAGAGCTTGGTCTTGCATGTCCCCACGCGCTGCAGCTGGGAGCAGCGCGGGGTCTTGACGTGCGGGAGCAGGAGCATGGTCGCGATGTGCTGGAGCAGGGAGCGCCCGGGCAGCTTCTTGCGGGCGAAGGACTTCTTGGCAGCTCTGCTCTTGCCGCGCTGGCGCCTGACGGAGCGGGTTCCGCCCAGGGGCCACGCGCCTTGGAGCCACGGCTCCTTCTTGAGGAGGGGGCGGCTGGGGCGCCCCCGAAGCTTCGTCGCCCGCGCGGGGCGGGGTGCGGTGCAGCGGAACGGACGGCGCAGGAGAGCCCGTTTGCCGGAACGAGCTCGGTGACACGGTCGAGCCATTCTTCGTAGACGTCGTCGATGGGACGGTAGCGCAGGAGCTCGTTTGCCGCGATGAGCGCAGCTCGAGCCTCCATGGGTGCACGGAGCTCGCGGGACGAAGAACCAGCTGGGGTGAGTGAGGGAGTAGCGGTGCGGCCGTCTTGCCGCACGGACGGATGCTGAGACGACGCTTGCTGCTCGTTCCCCGCCGGGCTGGTGGCGGCGTTGATGGCCGGCGACGGGGAACGACGAGGACGCCCGCCGACAGGAGCTGTCTGGGCGACGCGGGAAGCGAGAGCGGCCCGGCGCTCGGCGCGGGCCCGATGAGCGTCAGACATGGACGCGATGGTCGGAGGAGAACGGGGTGGTGGAAGACGAATTCCGGCGCACCCCTACCTGGCGCGCCAAATGTCAGATTTCGGGTTCTGGCGGACCCTTGAGGTTCGAACACTGGGGTGCGCACGGAGATTTCGCCTTCTACCTACCTGCACCCCTCCGCCTCGCTAAGATCTAAGCTATGGAAAGAACAGCACAAGAGACACAGGGTTTGTACTGGTTCGGGCCACCGTTGTGGTGTAATACCCTACTCTAGTGTGTGGTGTGGTGGATTGCCTCTTGGGCTGATGATGATGAGCAATACAAGGAAGAACAGCCTCGCGAGGGTCTGTTCTTGGCTGGGGGGATGAACTGCTAGGAGGAGTTCAGTCGCCCTTCTCTCTCTCTCTCTATGTGATGCTACTCGATCCGATCCTAGCTAGTTTCTCTCTTGGCTTCTCGATTCTCCCTTCTTCATTGCCCCTCTACCTTGGGGGTGGCTAGTCCTATTTATAGGCAAAGGCCCTGGGCCTCTTCCCAAATATTGAGCAGGAAGGGCGCCAACAATTGGCCATTTAGAAGGGGAACATCTGGTACACTTATCCTGACTAAAGTTGGTCCTCGCCTGCCAAAGGCTCTGGTGGTGACGCTGGCTTGGGCTCCACAATGACTTCCTCCCTGCCGTTGGACTGGTCTTGGTCTCGTTGCACCGAAACGGGTGCCTTTGCTTGATGCTCTCGCCTGCGCTTGCTCCCTTTGCACCAAAGAGGAAAGGAGGACACTGCGCGCCTGGCGCCCGCCTGGCGCCTTTGGTCGTCATGGCTTGCGTCACGGGCACCTCGTGAGGTACCCCGCCTTGATCTCTCCGCCTCCTTGCAAGCCAACCTGATGAGGCCGTGCCTAAGGAAGCTCCGTGTCATCCGCACCACGAGGCTTGGCCCCTCGCGAGGGTCTTGGGTCTGTGTTGATGAAGATGGGCCGCGCTGAGCCACGCCGCAGGCCGCAGGCAGGCAAGTCTGGGGACCCCCATTCCCAGAACGCCGACACATGCAGGGATAGAAGCCTTGTTCAATGGCTTCATCTCTGGACCTAGGTTGAAGATTTATGTATAGGATGTCTCCCCATGGTCGCTTGATGGCATTCTTCTCAGCATATTCCTTGGTCACAAACCTGTACTTGAACCACTGTTCTGCCCAATATCGTCGAATCCATTGGATTCGTGCCTTGCGCTGATTGTAATCCTCTTCTGGATCTGTCTTGTACAGCTCTAAGAGGTCATCGGGCAGATCTCTTGATGTTTCACCTCGACGCTTTTTGCCACCCTTCCTTACAGATTTCTCTGCAACCATGAACTTTAAACTAAATGGCTTCAATACGTTCAAAGGCTTCAAAGGCTTTTGCTTGCTGGACAAACAGGAACTGGCTTCAGGAGAATTTATATGATGTTGTAAGAATTCTGCAAATGAATGCAGACTATGAGAACCAAGGGATTCTCCCACGGACATGTACCTGTGACAGCATTAAGGTGCGAGGGAAGGGGAAGAGGTCATATGCATTCTCAGAAGATTTTGAAGATAAATCAGTTTAGAAGACATTGACCTCATCGTGCGAAGACATTCACTCATAGATAAGGAGTTGGTTCCAGATTTGTAAGAATCCACGGATTAGTACAACTGAGGAATCTAAATACTTTGTGAAGCATAAGTGAACATACTAGGCATATTATGAGATGCAGTATGAAATAGATCCAACTTGTGTGAATAGAAACTGCTTGTGGTAGAAAGTGACGAATCTATAGGATCAAAGGGGCTGTAAAAAGGAAATTTTATTTACCACACGAAGAAATGCTAGACGGAGTGGAAGAGGAGGCCGAGCAGTTCGATCGTCCGTGCCCTAACTTGGCGACGGAGGACACCTACGGCGACGGCAGAGAAGACGATGTCCGCAGCCGGCATGAAGACGGTGTCGGAGAGGTCGCGACAGCTAAGCGCTTCGTCGCCGGCGTCGTCGAGGGCTAGCGGTGGCGCTAGGGTTTGTGCGAGAGTGGAAGAAAGGATAATGATTGTGGTGAGGCGTGTATTTATAGGGACAGGGACGGCACAGCGTTATTACATAGGTGCCCCTGGCGATTCACATCTAAAGAACACGTGGCCATCATGCAACATATCGGAGGTTGTTCCACGTTCCCACGCACGCCTGGATTGTCGGGTGGTCGTTCCCACTTCTCCGGGTTTCAGGTGAAGGAATTAGCATTGAAAGCGGATTTAATGTTTGTCTCTGCATCTTCTGCTGACAAGGACGCAGAGAAGACATTCGACAGTTTCAAGAGAATGCATATGATTTGGAGAGATAGAGTTTGAGATAGAAAGCATCGAAAGGTTAGGGTCCGATCACATTCACTTAGTTCAAAAGATTCAACAAGAAGACATAGCTATAAGTGAATGTTGTAGAGGACAGAACACTATATATATATAATCAACATAGCGAAGACAATCATGAAGACAAACCAAATGTGAAGACATAGCAAATGTAACACATGGGTGAAACACTTCAAACAGAAGAATTTGGTGGTGGCGTTACCCACCGTATAGGAAGTATTAGACCGAGACACGGCGCACAATTATCGTGGCGCTCCGAAGTCAAATTCCACATTAATGTATTCACACTTAGAATGTAAGTCTTCATTGATTGAAGACATACTTTACTTCGTGTGTTGCACATCTAAGTCATCAATATGCATAAGTGTTAGGATGTGTGCCTGATCACAGGACATTTGAGGATTCCAAGATATTTAGCTCACACCGTAACTTGCAAAATCTCTTCTCATCCAAGGGCTTGGTGAAGATATCTGCCAATTGCTCTTCAGTGTTGACGTGTATGATATCAATATCTTCCTTCGCAACATGATCTCTAAGAAAGTGATGACGAATTTCAATGTGCTTTGTCTTCGAGTGCTGAACTAGGTTGTTGACAATCTTGATGGCCCTTTCGTTGTCGCAGTAGAGTGGCACTTGCTTCAGATGAATGCCATAGTCCTTGAGTGTTTGCTTCATCCATAGACGCTGAGCGCAGCAAGATCCAGTAGCAATGTATTCAGATTTAGTAGTGGAGATAGATACACAGTTCTGCTTCTTTGAAGACCAACATACAAGTGATCGTCCCAGAAAATGACATGTGCCTGATGTAGACTTGCGATCCACCTTGTCACCAGCATAATCAGCATCCGAGAATCCAACCAGATCAAACCCTGAGCCCTTTGGATACCATAATCCTAGTGTTGGGGTGTAAGCCAAATATCGAAGAATTCGCTTCACAGCTAAGTGATGCGATTCCTTTGGTGCCGCTTGGAATCGAGCACACATGCAAACACTAAGCATAATATCTGGCCTAGATGCACATAGATAAAGTAAAGAACCAATCATGGAGCGGTATACCTTTTGATCGAACTCTTTACCATTGTCGTTGGGATCCAGATGATGTTTGGCTGGCATTGGCGTCGTGAAGCCTTTGCAGTCTTGCATACCAAATTTCTTCAGGCAATCTTTGAGGTACTTCTCTTGAGATATAAAGATGCCGTTGCGTTGCTGACGTATTTGAAGACCAAGGAAGAACTTTAGCTCACCCATCATGGACATCTGATATTGCTCTTGCATCATATATCCAAACTCTTCACTGTATTTCTGATTGGCGCAGCCGAAGATAATGTCATCCACATATATTTGGCACACAAACAGTTCACCATCATATGTCTTCGTGAAGAGAGTGGGGTCGAGGGAACCAGATTTGAAGCCTTTGCTCTTCAGGAAGTCTTTGAGTGTGTCATACCAAGCCCGAGGGGCTTGTTTGAGGCCATACAGTGCCTTGTTGAGCTTGTACACCATGTCAGGATGTTTTGGATCTTCAAAGCTAGGCGGTTGTGCAACATACACTTCTTCTTCAATCTTGCCATTGAGAAAAGTGCTCTTCACATCCATTTGATATAGAAGTATGTTATGATGATTTGCATAGGCCAGCAGTATGCGTATGGCTTCAAGTCTAGCCACGGAGCAAATGTTTCATCGAAGTCAATCCCTTCAACTTGAGTGTATCCTTGAGCAACGAGACGAGCTTTGTTTCTGACAACTTGACCATGCTCATCTTGCTTGTTGCGATATATCCATTTGGTGCCTATTATATTGTGCTTGCGAGGATCAGGACGCTTAACCAGTTCCCATACATTATTCAGCTCAAACTGTTGAAGCTCTTCCTGCATAGCTTGAATCCATTCAGGTTCCATGAAGGCTTCTTCAACTTTCTTGGGTTCAGTTATTGAGACGAATGCGAAGTGCCCATAGAAATTTGCTAGCTGTGTTGCCCTTGAACGAGTGAGTGGACCTGGTGCATTGATGCTATCAATTATTCTCTCAATTTGTACTTCATTTGCAACACGAGGATGTACAGGACGAAGATTTTGCTCTTGCTGATCATTGTCATTGTTAGAGGGATTGTCTTCAGGCTGAGCATTGTCTTCAGGTTGATCAGGTGCGGAGATGATAAGTTCCTCTTCAGGTTGAGCTTCAGAAGGTATGATTTCTCCAGTTCCCATAAGTTTGATTGATTCACTGGATGGAACTTCATCTAGCACATTTGGCAGGTGCTCTCTTTGTGAGCCGTTAGTCTCATCGAACCGCACATCCAATGTTTCAACCACTTTATAATGAAAGAGGTTGAAGACTCTGTAGGAGTGCGAATCCTTTCCATATCCAAGCATAAAACCCTAATGTGCTTTTGGTGCAAATTTTGAAGTGTGATGTGGATCCTTGATCCAGCACCTGGCGCCAAATACTCTGAAGTAACTGACATTTGGCTTCTTGCCAGTAAGGAGCTCATAGGATGTCTTGTTCAGAAGCTTGTGAAGATAAACACGGTTGATGATATGGCATGCAGTGTCAATGGCTTCAGGCCAGAATTTTCTTGGAGTCTTGTATTCATCAAGCATCGTCCGAGCCATCTCAATAAGTGTTCTGTTCTTGCGTTCGACGACGCCATTCTGCTGTGGCGTGTACGGAGCTGAGAATTCATGTGTGATGCCCAAAGTATCAAGATATGTATCTAGGCCAGTGTTCTTGAATTCAGTGCCATTGTCACTTCTGATGTGCTTTATCTTGGCGCCATAGTTGTTCATTGCTCGATTGGCGAAGCGTCTGAAGACATCCTGCACTTCAGTCTTGTAAAGGATTATATGCACCCAAGTATATCTTGAATAATCATCAACAATGACAAAGCCATAGAGACAAGCAGTAGTAGTAAGAGTTGAGTAATGAGTGGGACCGAAAAGATCCATGTGTAGCAGTTCGAAGGGTTGAGTCGTTGTCATGATTGTCTTCGAGGGATGCTTGGCCCTCGTCATCTTTCCTGCTTCACAGGCACCGCATAAGTGATCCTTCTTGAACTTGACGCCCTCGATGCCTATGACATGCTTCTTCTTGCAAGGGTGTGGAGGTTCCTCATGCCAGCATGCCCTAGCCTTCGATGCCAGAGCCAGCATTCAGAAGCTTTTGCTAGAAGATATACTGCAAGTTGTGGTCCTGCTGAGAAATCTACCACGTACAAATCATCTTTCCGATACCCTTCAAACACTAGAGACTTGTCAGATTCCATTAGTACAAGGCAACGATATTTTCCAAACATCACAATCATGTTTAAATCGCAAAGCATTGAGACAGACATTAAGTTGAAACCAAGGGATTCAACAAGCATGACTTTATCCATGTGTTGATCCTTTGAGATTGCAACTCTACCTAGACCCAATACCTTTCTTTTACCAGTGTCAGCAAATGTGATGTGACTTTTGTCAGATGGACGTAAAGTTGAGTCCATGAGAAGGCTTCTCTTGCCAGTCATGTGATTTGTACACCCACTATCAATAATCCATTCTGAAGCAGCTGGTGTCATACCCTACAGTGCAATTAGGGGGATAGGCTTCACGCAGAGAATTGTGAAGCAAAGACATTTGACAAACTAGTGGATTATTAAAGCTTAGATCGAGATTAGGACTGATAGGGCAAGTTGCAAGCGATTTAGGAACAAAGTACATAATAAGACCATTTGGGCATTTGATCTTGCGCCCTACAAGATGTTTAAGGTCCCCGGCAATAGTGTTAGACGATTTTGGTTTTCGGCTGGAGACCTTTCCCTGCAAAAGAGAGTTAAGCTTTCTTAGCCACCCACATCTTCAGGGGTGGCTTCGAAGCAATGAGTCTAAGTGCAGCATCTGAGAACTTTGGCTTTGGAGCCCTAGCAAAAAGTCTTGCAGGTGGACAATAGTATTCATAAGAATAAGCAGAATAGTTCTTGGTCTTATGAACATGGCGGTTTGATGAACCGTGCTCATATTCATAGGCCTGAGTATGGCTTCCCTGCAAAACATTTGCGTTAGTGCGACTCAGGTGAGTCCTCTGTCTGTATGAAGCCCTTGGACCGTATGAAGCCTGTGGTCTGGGGTTTGTCTTCTTCACCTGTGGTGTCATGATGACATTCACATGAAGATTCTCCAAACACCTTTTCGGCACCCAGATCTTCTTCATAGGCGGTCCATTCCTGCAGTTAGTACCAATATACCTGGCAAACACTTCACCATTTTGATTCTTAAGCAGTTTATAGTTTGCATCAAAGGATTCATCAATAACAATGGGGTTAGCACAGGTGAAGCCAGATAGGGTGGATGGATCTGCTGAAGGTTCCTTTGCAGCAACCCATGTGGTTTTGGGGTACTGCTCAGGTTTCTAGTAAGAGCCATCAGCATTCATTTTCCTTTCGAACCCAACACCCGCTTTCCTAGGGTTTCGGTTTAGGATCTGCCTTTTGAGGACATCACATAGTGTCTGATGCCCTTTGAGACTTTTGTACATCCCTGTTTCAAGCAATGTCTTCAACCTAGCATTCTCATCAGCAATAGCAGTGGTATCCTCAATAGAGGGGTTAGTTACCACATCAACAGTTGAAGATATTGCAGCAGTAGCAACAGTAGAACATTCAGCAACAGAAGTAGCATTATCACGCTCAATGCATTTAAGACATGGTGGTCAAATCCTTCCTGAGCTGAACTGATCTGTTTGGCGTGAAGTGACTCGTTTTCCTTTTGAAGATCTTCATGAGCCGCTCTCAAATTTTCAAGATCTTGCTTCCTTTGAAGATAATCATAGGAAAGCCTTTCATGAGTTGTTGAGAGCGTTTCATGACGACTTTCAAGTTCCTCATACTTAACGTGAAGATTTTTTGTGTCTTCAATTAAGGACTAAGATCGAGTCATTTTAGCATCTAACAGATCATCGCTTTTGTCTAACAGTTTTTGAATGTGTTCCATAGCTTTCTGTTGTTCAGTTGCAATTTTAGCAAGTGTTTTGTAGCTGGGTTTGGAACCACAATCAGAGTCATCGTCACTAGATGTTTGATAGTGAGTAGTGCGTGTGTTTACCTTGGCACCGCGTGCCATGAAGCAGTAGGAAGGAGCAGAGTAGTCCTTGTCATTTGCATCGGTGTCGGTGATGAAGTCATTGTCTTCAGTGTTGAAGATGGACTTGGCAACGTATGCTGTAGCCAGAATTGCAACGCCAGAATTGGACTCCTCCTCAGACTCCACCTCCGCCTCCTCAGAAGCAGACTCCTCCTCAGAATCCATTTCCTTGCCAACAAACGCACGTGCCTTGCCAGATGAGCTCTTCTTGTGTGATGAAGACTTTGAGGAAGACTTGGAAGAAGACTTTGAGTATTTCTTCTTCTTCTTGTCGTCAGAGTCATACTCCTTGCTCTTCTTCTTCTTGTTGTTCTCATTGTCCCACTGTGGACACTCAGAGATGTAGTGGCCAGGTTTCTTGCACTTGTGACATGTTCTCTTCTTGTAGTCATGAGCAGAAGCTTCATCATTCCTTGAGCTTGATCATGAAGACTTTTTGAAGCCTTTCTTCTTGGTGAATTTTTGGAACTTCTTCACAAGCATACCAAGCTCCCTTCCAATGTCTTCAGGATCATCAGAACTGCTGTCAGATTCTTCTTCAGATGAGGAGACAGCTTTTGCCTTCAAGGCACGAGTTCACCCATAGTTGGGACCGTAGATGTCTCTTTTCTCAGAAAGCTGAAACTCGTGTGTGTTGAGCCTCTCAAGTATGTCAGACGGATCGAGTGTCTTGAAATCAGGACGTTCTTGAATCATCAGGGCTAGGGTGTCAAACGAACTGTCAAGTGATCTCAGGAGTGTCTTGACGACTTCATGCTTGGTGATCTTAGTAGCGCCGAGGGCTTGAAGCTTATTTGTGATGTCAGTGAGTCGATCAAACGTGAGCTAGACATTCTCATTGTCATTTCTCTTGAAGCGGTTGAAGAGGTTGTGAAGGACACTGATTCCTTGATCTCTTTCGGTTGAGACGCCTTCGTTGACCTTGGAGAGCCAGTCCCAGACTAGCTTAGATGTTTACAAAGCACTCACGCGGCCATACTGTCCTTTGGTCAGATGACCACAGATGATGTTCTTGGCAGTAGAGTCCAATTGAACGAACTTCTTGACATCAGCGACAGTGACACCTTCTCCATCCTTGGGAACGCCGTTCTTGACGACATACCATAGGTCGACATCAATTGCTTCAAGATGCATGCGCATCTTATTCTTCCAGTAGGGATATTCAGTTCCATGGAAGACGGGGCACGCAGCGGAGACTTTAATTATCCCTGCAGTCGACATAGCTAAAACTCCAGGTGGTTAAACCGAATCACACAGAACAAGGGAGTACCTTGCTCTGATACCAATTGAAAGTGCTAGTGATCGACTAGAGGGGGGGGGTGAATAGGCGATTTTTATGAAAGTCTTCAAAACATGTAAGTTTCGAAGACACACAATAGAGATAAACCTATTACCATGCAGCGGAAGGTAGACTACACTAGGCAAACCATAGTCACGTATTCAATGAAGTGAAAGCACAATGACTAATAGCAGCTAGGCAGTAAGGATCAGGTAGGAAGATATGGTGAAACCAATCAGTACAAGTAATCACTTAGTGAAGTCGAATGGTGATGCTATCGTACAATGACTTCACAAGAACCAACAGTAAGTAAAGGGAAGGGAAGGATGAAACCAGTGACTCATTGAAGACAATGATTTCTTGGACCAGTTCCAGTTGCTGTGACAACTGTACGTCTGGTTAGGGAGGCTGAGATTCAACTCAGAAGACCTCGTCTTCACCTTATTCCCCTTGAGCTAAGGACACCCAGTCCTCGCCCAATCACTCTGGTAAGTCTTCAAGGTAGACTTCCAAACCTTCACAGACTTCGTTCACCAGCGATCCACAATGACTCTTGGATGCTTAGAACGCGACGCCTAACCGGCTGGAGGATTCACAGTCCTCAAGTGTAATAAGTCTTCAGATCACACAAACAAGAAGACTTAAGTGATGCTTAACACTCTTTGGCTCTGGGTGTTTAGGGCTTTATCCTCGCAAGGAATTCTCTCTCAAAGGCTTCGAGGTGGGTTGCTCTCAAACGACAAAAACCGTGCACTAACTCTGAGCAGCCAACCGTTTATGGTTGTAGGGGGTGGGCTATTTATAGCCACTAGGCAACCCGACCTGATTTGTCCGAAATGACCCTGGGTCACTAAGGAACTGACACGTGTTCCAACGGTCATATTTCAAACACACACGGCAACTTTACTTGGGCTACAAGCAAAGCTGACTTGTCCAACTCTGGACAAGATTCGCTCTCATAGTCTTCACTCGAAGACATAGGATTTTGGTTAAGCATCACTTCAGTCATTCTGACTAGTTCTCTTGGACCCCACTTAACAGTACGGTGGTTCCTATGAGTCAACAAAGAAGAAAGAGAACTACGAAAGATCTAAGTCTTCGCGCTCCATAGTCTTCATGCGATGTCTTCTCTTGTCATAGTCTTCAAAGTGAATGTCTTCACATACCACCTTTGACTTCAATGTCTTCATACATTTTTAGGGCTCATCTCTGGTAGGAAAACCAAATCAATGAGGGACTTCTACCTGTGTTATCCTGCAATTCTCACAAACACATTAGTCCCTCAACTAGGTTTGTCGTCAATACTCCAAAACCAACTAGGGGTGGCACTAGATGCACTTACAATGAGTTTAATTTTTCCAAGTTTGGTAGAAATCTTCATGAAAAAGAATTGCCTAGTAAGGATGAATTAATTGGTCTTGCTTCTATTGCTATACCGCCTACTGATCCTTTACAACAATATTTGCTAGACCATTAGAATGATTTACATATGCATGAAAGAAATGAAATAGATAAAATTTTCTTTGAACATCGTCCTCTACTTAAACACAATTTGCCTATTGAAACTCTAGGAGGTCCTCCTCCACCTAAAGGTGATCCTGTGTTTGAATTAAAACAATTGCCAAACACTTTGAAATATGCTTATCTTGATGAAAAGAAGATATATCCTGTTATTATTAGTGCTAACCTTTCAAAACATGAAGAGGAAAGATTATTGAAAGTTCTGAGGAAGCACCAAGCTGCTATTGGATATACTCTTGATGATTTAAAGGGCATTAGTCCCACTCTATGTCAGCACAAAATTAATATGGAACCTGATGCTAAAACCCGTTGTTGATCACCAATGTCGGCTAAATCCGAAGATGAAAGAAGTGGTAAGAACAGAGATATTAAAGCTTCTGGAAGCAGGTATAATCTATCCTATAGCTGATAGTAGATGGGTAAGTCCTGATCATTGTGTTCCTAAGAAAGGAGGTATAATTGTTGTTCCTAATGATAAGAATGAACTTATTCCACAAAGAATTGTTACAGGCTATAGACTGGTAATAGATTTTAGAAAATTAAACAAATCAACTAGAAAAGATCATTACCCTTTGCCTTTTATTGATCAAATGCTTGAAAGATTATCTAAGCACACACACTTTTGTTCCCTTGATGGATATTCTGGCTTTTCACAAATACATGTTTCTCAATCTAATCAATAAAAGACCACTTTTAATTGTCCCTTTGGAACCTACGCTTATAGGCGTATGCCTTTTGGTTTATGTAATGCACCTGCTACCTTTCAAAGATATATGGCTACTATATTCTCTGACTTTTGTGAAAAGATTGTTGAGGCTTTCATGGATGACTTTTCTGTTTATGGGAGATGCCCGGGTAATTAATCTATAATAAAATTTTGTTAATGATGCCACGTCACCTCGATTGCTGTTTATATTCTTGTGTCAGTTCGAAATCGATTCAAATTCAGATTCAAAATCATGCAAACAACAATTTTTTTCAAAACATTGAAACTAAAATGTTTGGGTCATGCCAGGTAATGCATAGGTGATTATGGTGGTGAAACCAAACTTTTATGAAATTATTAACTACACTAAAATGATTTAAATAATAGCAAACCTAATTATTTAAATGCCTTTACTAAATAATAAAATATCAAACTAAATTATTTGGGGGCTAGACCTTTTTATGACAGTGGACTAAACTGAAATACTAAATTAGATGCTAAGTATATATTTTACATAAACTAAATTAATAGGAAACAAAGATAAAATGGAAATGAGAGAAAATAGTAAAGAAAAAATAAATAAAAGGAAAAGGGCAAGACGGGAAAAACAAACACAACCCACCCCCTGGCCATATGGGCCAAAAGGCCCAGCTGGCAAGCCCACTGCCTGACCGACCCGTCCCCACTCCTTATCCCCTGGTGCCGAAACCCTAACCCCCCTGACCGCACCACTTCTCCCACTCCCTCGTTCTCTCCTCCCCCTTCCCGATCCAATATGGATCGAGGAAACAATCCCTGCCGCCCCTCGCTCGAGGCCTCCACGCCACTCGACGCCAACGCCCCGCAGTACCCGGCTACGTCCGTCGCTGTTCCCGACGGCCCTTGCCGGCGCCCCGTCGCCTGATGCCGACCACCGCCGCCCGAGGTACTCGCCGGATCGCCCACCGTCTCCGTTGTTGTCCATGTCCTCCACCTCGACGGTGTTCCCCGCGCCTCGTAGGCGAACCCCTGCATCGGGTGTATAGAACCCCATCTCCTCCTATTCCCTTTATCCACATCGCGCACCGCTAGCCCGACCCCGCGCCTCGGCTGCCTTTGGCCACGGCCAAGCCAGCATTGCCCAGTGCTCGCGCACTCCCACGCGTGGCCTCGCCTTGACCACCCGCTGCCCTGCCTTCACGTCGCTTGCTCCGTCCAATCCCCGCCACGGCCTCGTCCTCTCGCCACTGGCATGTGCGCCCCCACGCGCCCGTCCCCTGCTGTGACGCCTCGCCGCTGGTGCTGTGGTCCCCCCCCGGTGCTGGTCTGCGGCGGAGGTGATACTGCGGGCGTTGCCGCCGTCGACCGCCCGCGCCCGCCGAGGCCTACGACCACTTCCGCCCGAACTAGTCGCGCCCATGGCGCCCCACCTGCGCCTGACTGCTCCTCCTATGCCTCCCTGTCTCATGCGCCGCGGCCGCCGGTGCCCTGCCACGCCGGGCTATGGCCTCTGCTAGGCAATGCGCGCCTGCACACCCTCTATGCCCCTGGCCCAATGACAAGTGGGGCCCAGCCCCTGGAACGTTTTAAAAAAGATTTAAATAAATAAATACAATTAAATATTAATTAATTAACTAAATAAATAATTAACTTAATTAATTATGTTTAAATTAAATAATTAAGATTAATTAACAAAATAACTATTTAACCTAATTAACTACCGTTAATTAGCTAAATAGTCCTTGACAGGTGGGACCCACCTGTCAGGTTGAGCAAGTCAACGGTCAACGTTGGATGCTGACGTCATGCTGATGCATCAATTAATTTTCGAATTAATTAATTTATTAAATCCAGAAAATTGATTAAATCTTTAAAAATCAATATAAAATAATTTGTAACCCGGATGTCTACATGAAAGTTGCTCAAAACGACGAGACGAATCCGGATACGTAGCCTGAGGGAGTCCTGGATTAGGGGGTGTTCGGATAGCTGGACTATACCTTTAGCCGGACTCCTGGACTATGAAGATACAAGATTGAAGACTCCGTCCCGTGTTCGGAAGGGCCTTTCCTTGGCGTGGAAGGCAAGCTTGGCGATACGGATATGTAGATCTCCTACCATTGTAACCGACTTTGTGTAACCCTAACCCTCTCCGGTGTCTATATAAACCAGAGGGTTTTAGTCCGTAGGACAATGTACACATCAACAATCATACCATAGGCTAGCTTCTAGGGTTTAGCCTCCTCGATCTCGTGGTAGATCTACTCTTGTACTACCCATATCATTAATATTAATCAAGTAGGACGTAGGGTTTTACCTCCATCGAGAGGGCCCGAACCTGGGTAAAACTTCGTGTCCCTTGTCTCCTGTTACCATCCGGCCTAGACGCACAGTTCGGGACCCCCTACCCGAGATCCGCCGGTTTTGACACCGACATTGGTGCTTTCATTGAGAGTTTCTCTGTGTCGTCGCCGTCAAGCTCGATGGCTCCTATGATTATCGATAGCAATGCAGTCCAGGGTGAGACCTTCCTCCCTGGACAGATCTTCGTCTTCGACGGCTTCGCACTGCGGGCCAATTCGCTTGGCCGTCTAGAGCAGATCGAAAGCTATGCCCCTGGCTGTCAGGTCAGATTTGGAAGTTTTAACTACACGGCTGACATCCGCGGGGACTTGATCTTCGACGGATTCGAGCCACTGCCAAGCGCGCCGCACTGTCACGACGAGCATGATCTAGCTCTGCCGCCGAACAGTGCTCTGAAGGCCGCACCCGCATTGGCTCCGACCCTTAATTCGGAGCCAACTGCGCCGATCGAGCATGGGCGGTTGGACGCCACCCCGGGGGCTGCGACCCCAACGGCGGTTGAGTCGAACACCAGCCCCGTACTCTGCGAGACTCGTGACTCCAAGGAGCCGGACTCCTCTCCGGACTCCGAACCCTCCACTCCCCTGCCAATCGAATCCGATTGGGCGCCGATCATGGAGTTCACTATCGCGGACATCTTTCAGCACTCGCCTCTCGGCGATGTCCTGAAGTCACTGAAGTCCCTCTCTTTATCAGGAGAGTCCTGGCCAGACTACGGTCAGCAAGGTTGGGGTACGGACGATGAAGAAATTCAAAGCCCACCCACCATGCACTTTGTAGCCACTGTCGACGACTCAACCAACATGCTCGACCTCGACTCCGAAGACATCGACGGTATGGACGCCGATGAAGGAGACGATGAAGAACCAGTGCCTATTGGGCCCTAGAGCGCCACCTCGTCACATGACGTATACATGGTGGACGCACCAAAAGATGACGACGAGGAGCGGAAGGACGCACCGAAGGTTAGTGTGCTGTCAATTTATACCATTTCAGATTGGCAAATAAAGAGACGGTTTAAATAATAGTAGAATGATATGACATTTTTCATAGTTAAGACATTGCAGAATATGACATTGTGCTGTAGTGGGTAGGTTCACCACACCACTGGATTACAGATGAAGAATAGAAGCATACATGCAATGCAAAAGAAGATCACTTGCTCTGTATAGTTTAATTTACATGGTATGAAGAAGGAACTTGGTTGTACAACTGAAAACTTAAATTAAGAAAGGACGAACTTTTGTTTATGAACTACATATAATAAACTTTAAACAAGCAATTTGATGCAAACACCAAAAATAAACAGCTATTGTAGTCATGCCTAACCAAATATATACAACAAAGTTTGAAGGCTTGAGATGGACAAATTTACATTATTGGTGAAGACAGGCTCTATAAAGGCCTTGTCCATGCTGATGAGGAGGGCAATTCAAGAAGTTTACCATAGAATCTTCTTCAAAAGCATTGCCTTTATTCTACATTTTGTTAAGAGTAAATATACATGTGATAATATACGAAAAAATGGAGAATATTTAAGATAAGATGAAGAGTGATGCTACATAACCAAGTAGCTATAAATGTAAGTGCAGCGATACAGGGAAAAGGTACAACCAAGAGCAATGCACAGCTAAACTTCTTCAGTACCAACCTTATGGTAAGAGTAAATATAGATCTTATGTGTAGAAAATGGAGGGCAAAGGAAAATAAGCTGCAGAGTGATGGTACATGAACAACTACCTATCATTATAAGTACACTGATAAAGGACAGCATGTACTTACAAGAACAATGCAGAGCTAAAAAAACATTAGCATTGGATATATTCTACACTAATGTAACCATTCATACAGATCAGATAATTTGGAGCGAACAATTGATAAGCAAGCTATCATGCATACTGCTGTCACATAATGAACCAGGTATGTATGCAAGTACAGTGATACAGGACAACAGGTACTAACAAGAGCAAAGCAGTGGGCATCATATTTGAGATATCCTGTCGTTCTTGTCAAGCCGGAATTCTTCTTCGAGCAGATTTCCTGCAAAAAAGATCCGTAAGGCACATGCGGAAAAGTAGAAGTTCAAATTGTCATGTGATTTCAGAGACAACACCTCATCCTGGGAACGAGACCAGTGCATAACAAGGTTTTTCCATTCAATGTCTTCTAAATTTAGCACAGGAGACTTCACCAGAAATTCGTTTATAGACTTGCCATCAAAGTGTGATTTCCTTAGGTAACACCGGTACCGCTGCAATGCTTCCTTGAAAAGGACAAGCAAGCTTTTCTCGTCATGACTATCCAGATTGACCCTCGCCTAGTTACAATAATGTAATGTAAATCATTGATGTGTTCAATCAGCAGAAAACAGGAAAATAATAGCCATGAATAATAGCACTTACACGTAAGTTGGACAGGAAGATGTGAAAATGGTGTTTGTCTTCACAATAATCTTCCCATGATGGGAATATATGCACGTAGTCCCTAACAACATTGAAATCATTGTCTTTTAAACTCGGAATAAATGGAATGGGGTTCCAATTTGCAGGAATTGGCCGTCTCTGCAGTTGGGATAGGTCTTCGGCCGGTGGACTTGCTGTATTTTTTGCTGGAGTGGGATTTTTCTATGGTACAACTGGTGCTATGGCAAATGAAATTGGTATACCTTTTGCTGGAGTGTAGGTCCTGTGTGGTGGGGCTAGTGGTGTGGCCAGTGAAGTATGGGTACAGTCTGCTGGAGTCGGTCCTGCGTTTTGTGTCACTGGTTGTATAGCCAATATAAGTGGGGTGATGTCTGATTTCTCTGGCACCACCATGTTTTTCAAGGACTTTGCTGGTGCTCCTTCAGGTTCGGCAATCACCCTCTTCCTTTTTGATGTCTGATGCACAAGAACAACATTTGAGTGAAAAAACATGGTATGATGACAGATGGAATATGTATTGATAATGGATGGGCATGGCATCTCGACATATATGATGAGTAAACTAAGCAGATGGCGGTGCAACAAAGTAGAAGAAATGCAAGACAACATATGCAAGATACCCGCAATCAATAAAACATTGCCAAATTAGAACAGGCACCTTGATGGGTGAATAGGACAGGCCATCTGCCTTTGACTCCTCGAGGTTAGAATAGTCATTAGGATCATATTTTGAACAAGAATCAACAGGTGGGGAGCGTATGAGTTTCATTGCATCCAGAATGGCACTCAATGTCTTGGTGCCAATTTGTAAGTCATTGCAGTGTTTAGCTTCAAGAGTGGACTGCTGCTAGTGCGACACAAAGCAGCTACACAAATCATAGTGTAGATATAACGGGAAAACCTTAAGCATCAGAGTAAAATCAGCAAAGTGGAACTTGCTGGAATATATGTGCTAGTATTGCCAGTACGGCTAGAAAGGCTTCGGATACCAGCTCTCTTCAAGTGAAGGTGCGGTACTGTTAATATCAATGTAACTCTCAAAGGAGACACAGCTCCCCGCATTTCCTTGCTATTCTTATAGGATTCAAGTGGGCAGGCCACTACAAATCCTATTCCTATGTTTACAAGATCCTACGAATCAAAGAGGCTCAAAGTGTCCATCACAACCGACCGTATAGACCTCTACACTGCAAATGTCCCTGCTCATCTTCAGTACAAGGAACATACTGTACTACTATCATACTCCCTCCGTTCCAAAATATAAGTCTTGGTAGAGATTTCTACTATGGATCACATACAGATGTATCCAGGTACATTTTAGAGTGTAGATTCACTCATTTTGCTCCATATGTAGTCCATGGTGGAATCTATACAAAGACTTGTATTTAGGAACGGAGAGAGTACATATTAAAGAAGAACGGAAGAGGAACATGGTAAAGAAGAGCGAGCAGATTTTGGATAATAAAATGTTGGTTGCGCAGTGCCCACACATGATGAACCAGAGCGCATTAAGAATGCAACTCCTAGCTGTATCTCGACCATTTTAGGCAGTTGGATGAAGACCCTACGTCTCCTAACCCTTCTTCTTCCTCGTCTCTGATTCTTCCCATACAGAACACCGCACGGGCCGCCGCCGGACCATCGGCCCCCACCGCCTGTGTTCCTCCGCCACCCCCACCCCCACCCCCACGCCAACCCCCACCCGCGTCGAGTTTTCTTTGTTCGGCGAGGCCCCACAACCACCCGAGCCCCTTCGATCACACCGGTGAACTCCGGCGAGCTTTGAAAAATCGACTGGCCCAATTTTGAAATTTAGTCTACTGTGATTTAACTAGTGTGGAATATAAAAGGGGAAAACCATAAGCATTGCGAGTATGGTGTTGATCGTGCCATGGCGGATCTGAAGGTGCAAACCGGACAAAGGCAACTTCGCAACCAAGACAAGAAATCAGAGTAAAGCAGTGGCGATCTATTTTCTTGCTGCGATAAATAAGTTGAGCAGATACGAAAGAGTACCGCCTCTGGTGCAGTGCCGTGTACGCATCTGCTGAGAATTTGACGGTGCTGCGGTAGCGATGGCTGTCGGCGGTGTGGAAGCAGATCTAGGAGGGTAGACGGTGGCGGTGGGGCGCGGTGGACGAGACAGTCGTAGGAGCGGCGCCGACAAGGTGGACGACGGCGGGGATGAAGCGAGAGGACGGGATGCAAGGATCCTGGTCCAAAGCCGTGGATGAGAGAGGTCGATCTCTTGTAATGGATGGCGGCGTCGGGGTATCAGCTCCGGCATGGTGGAGGAGGACGGCGGTGGATGGGGTGGCGGACGGCGGCGGACAGAGGAGGGTAGGGTGGAGAGGGTGTTTTGGAGCCCACGGAGTACGAATGGGGAAAAGGGAGGTAGAGAGGAAGGGGGGAACCATGTATTCAGGGCGCGCTTGTCTCAAATGTGAGGAAATTTACAAACTTATCCCCCCTTTCAAATTTCTACTACATCACAGCAACACTAGTCAGTTGGGGATAGGACTGTAATCTCGCATACACCGAATATTTGCCGACGAGAGTTTGTTTTTGGCGCCCACCGTGTATGAATATGAATCGGGGAGGGAGTCGATTTCGGCCGAGGACACACTGTGTTTTGGCACCCACCGTGTATGAATCCGGGTGAGAGGCGGTTACGTCACGTTTGGGTGAAAATTACAAACCTACCCATATCGAAACCTATAGAAATCCAGCATATAGGCTTTGCGTGGCAGGGATAGGCAGTAGTGATTTCCATCTCGCAGATTTTGGTTTCGGGCGGTTACTGCGACTTTCCCCGCTTCGTTCAAATTTTGCAGAGTGCACGTTTACCATGCCAACTCAATTCAAATCCTATTTGTATTCTATTTTTTCCGGGCGGGATCCATTTTCAATTGGAATTACATTCTATATACATCATTTTTTATATATATACTTTCAAAAGCACAACAAAGAATTCTGCTCCTTTATATGTATAATATGATTTACAAATACAACGATCTTGAAATCTTAAGGTTGAATTGGAAAAAATTTAACCAAATTATGTTCTACTAAAATGTATGGATCAGTAATATCTACATATTAAATAACATAGATGTGCATGAATTCATATGAGTATGCATGTTTGATAGATCAATTTTGGTTCGAGTATGGATTACATGTATCATCATATCGAATTCAAATATTTTAATCCCTTTTTTGTTCACTCCTTTCACGCCCATCTCTCTCGCATGCATGCTCCTTCAGGTAGCTATCACTCTCTTTTCTCCAGCTCAGCCACACGCTCACTTCATGTTGCTCCTATCCTCGCAAACATGGTCTCTCGACGTCTCCCTTGAGAAGTGTCACACTCTCCCTATCATTATAAATTACACGGTTTTCATTATCTCTCACGTCTCTACTGTTCTCTGGTATCACTCGGTACCTAAGCTTTCTTTTTCACCGCCAAACACACAGTCTCCACTCGTCTTTCACTTTGTCTTTCTCTCTATGGGATTCTCTCACACACCCTATATGTCTCTACATATGACTCATACCACTAAAATTACTCTCTCTATCTCTCCTGTAGACACAACATTTGTTGCGGTCTCCTTTTCGTCTCCATCCCAGACTGAGATTATTCATTTGTTTACCGACCAGACAACCCCGACTACTGTCTCCTCTCTCTCTCACAGACACACATGCACAACTCCTACCACTAAAATGTGAATGGAAAACGAGATTTTGTTATACCCAAACAAAAAAGGACTAGAGGGAGTGATTGCTCTGACACGGACGCGACCTCTCATAGCGCAGGCATTGAACCGGCGGTCGGCCAAGAGGGCTGCACTCGCTGCAAGCCCGGCTGAGCACGCCTCCTCGCCGCGTGCAACCAGCTTAAGACTGCCCCGCCTGCCTTCGTTGAATCCGCGCGTGTGCCGGCAACACGTCCTTCCGCGAGCCGGCAGTCATTTTAGAACACAAAAAATGACTACAATATAATTAATTTACGCATGGTCTTGACTTGTTGTGCTCGCACTGGTAGCAGGAACTAGTAGAGGATTTTCTTTATTTATAACTCTCCTCAGAATTTTTTTGGCTTTGAAGTGAATCATGGTTGTCGACATTATGTATGAATGTGCAGATATCTGTGAACATGAGTTTGATGTGGAAGTTGAACTTGGAATGTCGGGTTTGCGCGTGAACTATACCATGTCCAATGCTTCATGTATTATTGTTTGGAAAGTAATTGCTGTTATTACATGACCCGAAAAAAACATTTTGTGCCACATTAGTAGATGCACGGACATCACAACAGGCATGCTGACTGGATAAACATTTGAACCTAGCTATTATGAAGGAAATTTTGTATTGACAACATTTTTAGATAGCAGGAGACGCCTAGCCTGCTCTGCCTCTGCTAGCTTATTTTTGGCTTCTTCCATCTCTTCTTTGGCTTGGGTGAAGAGAGCATTTGATTGCTCTTTTCGCTTCTTCAGGAACTCAGCTACATTCTCAAGGGCTGCTGCACGCTTTCTTTTAGCCTTTACTAATGCCACGAGGACACGAACAACTGACGACTCTACCTGGCTTGTGTGTAATTCAGCATCATCTGGGAATTTGCACCTTGTGTCTAATCCAGCATCATTAGGGAACTGGCACCTTGTGTGTAATCCAGCCTCATTTTGGAAACATGATCTCGAGGTTGACCATACTTCCCTCATCGTAGGAACTGCATCCTGACATGAAGTTACTTCTTTTTTAGATCAATACTCAGAGCAACCTAGATCCATTTAGTAGAAGCCAGATAAACAGAACTCAGAGAAGTGAATTCAAAAGGAACTAGCGGGTCAACCCGCGCATTTGCGCGGCTAGAAATTTATTATATATCATTTATGCATTTTAGACAACCATTTGTTGACATTTGGGTATTTGCTTTTTTGTGTGGTCAAACCAACACGGTAAATCATCAATTTCGATTATTACTTGGCACTAAAACTGGTTCAACAATAATGGGTTTTAGAATATGTTATCATAACTGCAAACTTTTTGATTAAATTTGATAGTGAAAAACATATTATAGTTTTGTCAGGGAGGGCATATTTATAGCTATTAATGTATGTAGTTAAATTATTTAAATATAAATGTACAATTTTTTCACTTCGTTGCTCTTCTTCAAGCCTCTTTAGCCATGAAGTTATGATGTTCGCATTAAGTGGCATGTTTCATCGGTAATCCCCACTGTGAATGTAGTCGTCCCCGGAAACCTGCTTTTAAATGTTTATGAAAAGAAACATCCACCTTCATTAGTTCATCAGACCCGATTTTATGAACTTATTTTGCTTGATTCATCAAACCCCAACTCCTGTGTCATTTAACTGTGATTATGAGTTACGTAGACTGATGGTGATCGACATGGAGTTCACCACTATTCCATACACATATTTATCGTTTTATTGTATGCAAACGACTTGTAATTATTATGTTTGATCTAAGCAAGGTAATTTAAATATGATGTTTATCCGCCATGTCCAGCACCGTAGGCCTTCTTGTGTTGCTAGTTTCTCACAACATATTTTAAGTATTGATAATAGCACAAATGTTATAGTATCTATGTCTAGTGATCTATATTGGTATTTCTTGGGAACCTTTGAATCACCCGAGCGCCCGGTGGGTATTCATGCATCATCACCATATACTTTTGTTGGATATTCCCCCTTCTTATACATCAAGTTTTTTTATCAAGTTTCTTGGGCGGTTGCTCTCCTACTATGACGTCCAATTCGTTCAGCCGCTTGTATCAAACATATAAATTTATTACTCGATTGTGAGTCTCTATGTAGAAGCTATCTAGAGATGTAAAATGTTATATAAATTCACAAAAATAGCTAATACTACCGAATGGATTATCTGAAAGTGCACATATTCATGTTTCAAGCATGTGTAAATTTGCATAAAATAATATATTTTTATGATTAATTTTTTAATAGATTAATTTGAAATCATGAAAACTTATTTAAAAACGTCGTGCAAATCTCGTCAATTTTCATGGAAATTTACACGCACACAGAAGCAAAACGGGGAAATTTTCCAATAGTTTTCACATCTGAAAATATATTATTGTTACGGTGTTACCTGGGAGCTCATCCACCTTTTTGTCATTTTTGCAGTAAATACGTAGAAAGAAAGACCAATGCGACCAATGCAACCTGACTCTGTAGAAAATTAATCACGTCGCTTGCACTGCAATACTACACAATGGCTCCTTTGCTCCTTGTGATGCTCCAAAAGTGCTCCTACAATGTCGTCGTCGCTACCGATGCTTTCCATATCGGCCGCACCGGCAGTTCGCTATGCAGCAGCTCCAGGGCGGATGGCCCCTCACTCACCCGTTGCCTCTTGCAAGCGTGCATACTCCCATCCTCTTCTTCATCTTTCTCTATCATCATCACGCTGCTCTCAGCTCGATTGTGCTTGTGGAAGCGACTGATGTCCGATTTGATGGCACCCGTGATCCCATCAGAGATGGTGGTTTAACAGCGCCGGTGTCGGCATTAAGGATGAAGGAAGCGCTGGCATCGGCGTTAAGGCTGAAGGAACCCATAGACAGGTGCGGTTCATTGGGAGATGTTAGGTAATGGCACCGATGTCAGCCTATGGTACACTGGTGCATCAGGTTCATCGGCCTTGCTGGAGATTTGGCAGTTCTCAGTGAGGATGATGGCCTTCTTCCACATCATTACCTTGAGGTCCTCGTTTCTCCTGTCGGCTCAGCGGCATCTTGTCTAGAATGTTGATGAGGTTCTTCCCCAGTCCCATCTTCTGCCGTGATGCCGATGCCGGCAGCACCACCGGTTCAGTTGTTGTCGATGCGCTTCCATAGAGCGAAGGCCAAGCCAAGACGATTTAGGGGTCACGTATATTTCCTCATATCACCGATTATAATCACGATGTGATTACTATTCGATATTTGTTTCCAAATATATAACATATATTTCTGGGTTAATTTTAAGCTTTCCGTCACCTGTACGTACTTATTCTGGACTGTCACAATAATGGAATTTCTTCTCTCTCTTCCTTACATTATGACGGAAACACCTTCCTTTTTATGTTCTATTCTATTCAGTCTCTCCATGTACCGTTTGGATTTTTTCAAGGTTCGATTGGATCCTTGAAAGGAACTTGTTTTGCTGTTTCTTAAATCCGTGACGTGTTGGATGTTAAAAAAACTGTACATAATATTGTTCTACGTAACCTTTTTGATATTTCAATCTCAACCATTGTAATGTAAATCAGTGGATAATATATTTTTAACCTATGTCGATGAACGTGATGCTTTGTTTGACTTCTATTTTATGTATATAATAGATAAATAAATAAAAACAGACTACAAGGTGAGAACACCCACTTCCTACATCAAGCTAAAAACGAAAGCATTAGGACGATTAAGACTTTTCTTATTACACATCGAAGAATACCACACTTAAGAGAAACAGAAACTATAACATATACACATCGAAGAACACGAGGCTACACGAAAGTAATTGAAAGGTTGTTACTTACCAAAGCTCGTTTTACAGGTTCGGTGCAGCTCCTCTTTAACTTGCCACGCTCCTTGAAGATGTCCCTAATATCCCATGTTTGATCTTCATTGCTCCTCTACATGTTCGCACTCGTGGTTTTAAAATCTCAACATGGCAAGAAAAATATACTACTAGTAATACTCGCGCATCTTGTGGGCAACATTAAAGCACTCGTCTGCCATGTTAGAGCATCTCCAACAAGATAAACTACTCATACAAATGCATCTTGATGCGTGCAACGCATCGGCATTTTGCTAGTTCTAAAAACCTTTCCATCATTTGCCACACTACTGGTTGCAGATGAAAAACCTACCCAAGCACAGCGCGATACAGGAGCGACGCACAATTACAAGCTGATATTATGTTGGACAATGGAGGCTATAACCAATTACTTTTACGGGAACAATAGCACCCAGGAAATTTGAAGGGTAGGTATGAACAAAATTGGAACTGCACATGTACTGCTAAGTGATTCAATACACACATTACCAACCAAGGAGGAGAACGATGGCCGCGGCGGCCTTTGTGAGTCATGGTCGGCAACGGGAGTCAGTTCATTGTCCACGACGGTGGTACTTCTGTGCTTGGCGTCGGCTTCCGGGAAGCAGATACGAGACCGTGGAAGACGATGCCGAGGAAGAGGCTCCGTGTACGAGACGGTGGACCGGCTCCAGTGCGGCGTACAAGGTCGTCAATTAGGCAGATGCGTTGCAGTGGACGAGTGCGCCGATGTAAAGGGGAGGAGCACAAAGGCTGCGTGCCGTGGAGAAGTCTATTTTGCGGTGGTGATAGAAATTGGGGAGTATTCAGGTGTACTACTCTAGGTGCCGGGGTGGGGTTGGCTGGGTAGGGTAAACCTGAAGTTACGAAAACAGCCCCCTACCAAGTGTCATCCGTAGGCCTGTTCCTAAGGCTATGATGGTAACTTCCCACTACTCGAATCCGGGTCGCGGGAGATTTTCCCGCCAACCTCAAAATTTTGTGACACTGGACTCCCCGTGTGGCGTGTTGAGTGATTCGGCTAAGCAACTAGCGAGTAGTAGTAGTAGTAAACTCTGCATATTAGGTTTAACCAAAGTCAAACTTCCTAAAGTTTGACCAAGTTTATAGAAAAATATAAACATTTACCATAACAAATATGTATGATGTGAAAGTACATTCAATAATGAATCTAATGGTATTTATTTGTTATTGTATATGTTAATATTTTTTGTTATAAGCTTTCTGAGAGTTTACAAAACTTGACTTTGACCAATGCTAATACGCGGACTTCAATAAAAATGGAGGGAGTACACATTTGTTTTCTTAGTTTGTAGTGAACTAATCATTTTTTTGAAATTGTGAAATAAATATATTAGGCTATTGACTTCGAATGTAATGGTCTATACAATTCAATAGTTACAATCATTGTCGAATCCCAAGATGTATACAAGGTCTATAGTAATTCACAACATGCTCAAACTCACATAATCCCAGTCAAATGAGAATCTAAGTGCATTTCATAGTTATTACTTTGTAGGATGCAACAAGAACAACCATAACTCTACATCAGCCATTATAGAAGCAACATTTAAACATATCCCAATGTGTGAATGAAACGTGCAGAGAGAGCTTTTGAAGATGGAGCAGATAGGGCGGGAAAGATTGTATGTATGTGGACGAGAGAGTAGGATACAAACCTAACGAGACACAGAGAGAGAGATAGAGAGAGAAAGAGAGAGGAAGAAGTTAGGTCTGTGAGAAAGATGCATACATGTAATATACATGAGATGCGTGTGCATCTGGATTCTGTATACGTGGAAGGAGAATAGACAACATGTTTGATGAGAGAGCAGGAAAAACATGGACGAGAGGGGAAGGATCTCGTGGGTTGAGGGATTGACAATTTTGTTCGGGGGAGAGAGGGATTGGTAATTTTGTGCAAGAGAGAGAGAGGGTGGGGGGAGGAGTCAGTCAACAGTCGTCACATCACCCTGCTTCCAAATGACCCCGCATTCTCTAGCGCGGTGTGGTCGCCGTCTTCGATCTGCTCGTTGCCCTCTTTGAAGATTGAGGTGTTGTGCATGTTGGGGTGCAAAGAAGCACAAGTGAGAGTGGTCACCGTATAACCTTGGATGGGGATGAATTGTGTGCTCGAGGGAGTGTGTGTGTGTGTGTGTTGTGCTATGTGTGTCTCTCTCTCTCTTTGTGTGTGTGTGTCAGATATTGAGAGAAAACAAACCTAAGGAGAGAAATGGGTATTCACGAAGAGATTGTGCGGGCCTTGAGGTGGGCAGGGGCCGGGTGAGGGTGTCAAAATGTGCGCGTTGATGCATGTGTTGCATGTGGCTGTGCAAGGGACAGAGGAATCGAGAGAGATGGTTGTTGTGTTACGGATGCTCCTCTCTCTGTCTCTCTCTCTCTCCCTCTCTCTCTCTCTCTCTCACACACACACACAAGTAAACTAGAAGACCGTTCTCTCATGTATACACAACATATCGGCATCTGTCTATGTCTCACTCATGCACGATCATTTGCACATTCACACCTCTCTATGTCTGTATCACACGCACACCGTCTCCACATTGCCCTTCCACCACAACACACATATGGACACATACACACGTTCTCTCTCAGTCACACACACAAAATCAGTATTAAAAAAACTAGGGCGCACCTAAAACGTCCAAATCCAAATAAACACGAACTGGAGCTAAATTCAAATATATGGAAATATTGCAGCGTCAAGAACTTTCACAGGAAAAAAAGTTGAGTAATATTCGAGGATTGTTTTCACACACACAAAAAGGTTCGGTGGATGTCCTTCGAGCGCGACACGGTGACGCACCGTTCGATCGACCGCGCGGCCGCGGTTCACGCGCTTGCACAGGATTCCGTATCATGGCCGTGGTACTAAGGCTGGTCACAATGGGCAAGAACATAAGCTAGTAACTAATAAAAGCGCTGCCTAAGTCTAATGTTTGCATGTACTAGTATGGTTTTATTTTAAGTTTGACCAACCTTATATATAAAACTAAAGTAAGCTCCCACACGCGCACTCATCAATATGCCACCGCTGTTGCGCATGCCGGCGCCCGCCTGCTCTGGCCAACAATTTCTCGCCCATCACCGTCGTGTCGCCGCCATCCCTATGCCATGAAGCCGAAGGCTCGCCCTCTCACGTCGTCTGCAGTCCCTCCTCGCGATGCCGCCACGCTCCCAAGCACGCGAGCAGCTGGTGGAGCCGCGTTTATGCACGCAGCGTATGAAGAGCAGGACGAGCGCGTGCTCCAGCACGTCGGCGAGGAGGAACTAGCGTGTCATTGTCGTCTCCGCCCGCGCAGAGGAGGCGCGCATGGTGGTTGTCGCAGCGGAAGTCGGTCGCATGCGCGTCGAGCCCGCAAACCAGGTGCGGACGCGGAATCTACCTTCAAGACCTTGAATGCCACGTGGATCCTCCAATCTGAAGGAGCAATTTGGGTCAGTCGACTCATGTGAGCCGTTTGATGCAACATGGATGGCTAGAAGGCCTTCTTCCACCTCTTCTGCCGTCTTCTTCCTTCGCTCCGTCGAACTTCTTTCACAAACCGACTGACCCAAATTATACTACTAGTACGAACGTATTAAGTACAGTAGGAACACGAAGATACGAGCAGTAGTACCAACTGCAAGAAGAACAGTAGTAAGACATAGTACTAGTACTACTGTACGTACTAAAGAGTTCAAATAACGATAAAGAACATAAACATAGGGGATGTTTGGTTCCTAGCCACACTTTGCCACACCTAACCTTAGGCAAGTTTGACCAAGTTAGGTAGGTGTTTGGTTCTAGGCACACCTGAGACAAGGAATTTTTTATGAGCAGTGAACCCCACATGTCATAGACACAAAAAGTGTGGCAAGATTCCCTTAGGCAAGCCAAAGTATGGCTAACAATTTGAGCAACTCAAGTAAGTCAAGTGTGACAAATGTGGCAAAAATCATGTGGCAACATATGGCAAAGATAGTCACAGTCCAAACAGCCCCATAGTTCTGCTGGGGCCTCAGCACAACACACCCTTGAAAATAAACTAATAAGCAACTAGTCCGCTTGACACTGCAGTAGAACCAGCATGAGCGATGACACTGCCACCTACTTGAAGTCCGAGTCCACGTCCTCGACTTCGTCCTCGTCCCTCTTCCTCTTCCTCTTCGCCGACGCTTCTTTGCTTGAACCGGACACTGGGCTCTGCTTCTTCATCCAACCCTTGTAGATATTTAAACAAAGGTAGGCATCCATTGCTGCGTACAGGATGTGATCTTCATCTAATGTCTTCGACTCCCATGCATGATGAAACTCGTGATGAGGTTTCTTCAGTTTAGCGTACGAAGGATCAATCATGGCTGCTGCCAGGGTCAGCATTGAAGGTTGAGAGGAGGACACCAGGCTTGCCTTCTGGAGATCGAAGGGCTGGCCTACAACGAGACCTATCCGACGCAGGACGTCACTGTCGTTCTTAAAGCCTACAGTAACGAATTTCACTCTTTTGTCCTTGAGGAAGTTCTTAAAATCCTGGCACTCAACATCGGCATGGCATATGTGGTAGACCAAGCAAACGTTATGTACGCAAACCTGGATCATGGCGGGCTTCTTCCTCTCTTCGTCCTTTAGATCCTTCTCTCGTCCCAGGACTGTGGTGTACTCAACATCTAGCCCAACGACCCACTCATCCGTTGAACTGTTGAACATGCGTAGGAAGCGAGCAAGCCATGCTTTCACCGTCTCGGATCCACGTGTGTAGATGACGATGAACTGATCGCCGATGATGGCTCTAACCTGGTACTCAGGGGCGACCATGGAGATTTGGGAGGCCATGGATTTTGGAGGAGGGTTAGGAGAAGTTGAATTGTTGTACCCCACAAAAAAAAAGAAATCTGGGAGTGAACTAATGTGAAAGGACGAGATGACTAGGAGCGAACTATTGTAAGGTAGAAGACGGGGACGAGTAGGGCGTGCGAACGGCGTGGGGTTGCTGGATTGCCCGATGGATAAACGGCTGCAATCCCCAAAGAGTTCTCGAGAACTATGCGGGACCCACTAGATGTCATGTCTACTAGACCCATATCGTAGGCCTGACGGTATAGCTTCTGCCTGTTCGCACGCCATGCCGGCGCGTGGATGTAACTTCACTTAATTCCGTCAAACGTCGCGCCTCCCACGACCTTCGCCTCCCTCGCGCGGTCGCGCCCTTTGAGACTTCGACCGGCTATAAATGAGCAATTTTTTTGCCTTTTTTAGACAAGCAATTTTTTTGCCTACTCCGCATGCATGATACTCCCTCTGGTCCTTTTTACTCCCGTCAACCGTTTGCAAAGTGTTTGACCAAATTTATACTTTTTTTGAACACCACCTTATATTAATTAACCAGGCACACCAGTACACTCATTCGATACAATATTCACCACACAGGGCGGTACGTTTTTTACAAGAATACCATCTAATCTATTGTCAAAGCTATACTTAGCGATTAAGTGTGCCACCTTATTGGCCGAACGGCTAATCTTGACAATTGAAGATTGTTGATCAACTTCGAGATGCTCAACGCTTTCATCTTCAGGTCACGCATAGCAGACCTGTCAACGCTTTGACAGGCATCAATGAAATCCCACGACCAAATTTATACTAAAAATATCAATATCTACAATACTCCCAAAACACTTAGGCGCGGTGCATTAACTTCTACCTTGTTTCTTGTTTCTTGACATATCAACCGATAGGAGATGTGGGTGTGCTTGCTTTTAATGACTTGAGACTACCAAACACGACATGCAGTGGTTAGTTCATTGCATGCAATGCTATTAATTAGCAAATAAACATTAAGATCTCTCGTTTTCCCCTCCTCCTTGGTCACAGTGCACAATCTAAGATGACTTGCTCACCTAGACGGAGGGAGTACTGATTATAATGAGTACTCCCTCCTTCCATCTATATAGGGCCTAATGCGTTTTTCAAGACCGCCTTTGACTATTGATAAAATTAATACTACATGACATGCATAATGTGAAAATTATATCATTGAAAGCTCCTTTCACATACGAATTTGATGATGTGCTTTGTGTAAGTTGCATGTCATATATTATTGCTCTAACATTTGGTCAAAGTTAGCCTCGAAAAACGCATTAGGCCCTATATAGATGGAAGGAGGGAGTATAAGAACTACGTTTTATAATGAGTGTAAAAATATTGATTTGACATTGTGAATGTTGACACATTGTGGAATAGTTTTTGAAGTCTGCAAAAGTACTCAACTAGTGCTGTCGTTCTCCACAAAAAAATGTGTTTACCAATGCATGCATGAACTCTAGTTACTCTAACCCCCCTCTCTTCTTTAATTCTTTGCCACATCAGCATGTTTGCTATTCCCGTGTGCATGATACCAGCTAAGATACCACCATTATGGCCAGCCTTAATCATCGCATGCAATAATTTAGTGCACCTTGAAATATGAACATGTGTGGGGCGTGTTTGTTTTTAATGACTTGAGACTATACCTAGCCCGGCATGCAAGATGACTTATTATGCACCGTTCCCCATACCTGCAGGAAGCCCGTTCGTCTCCAAATTTTTTCCTCTCCATGTGTGGAAACAATATGCCTGCCAAACTCTCCTTCTCCCTCCGGCGGTCCCACCACTCCACCCCATGTGAAAAAATCTGCATGCATGACTCTCCTCCCCCCACGCTCGTCCAATCCGTTGTGACCAGCAATATTTCCACCCCTTCGCTCCCCCGTAATTTACCCCAACAAATATGCCCACGTAGCTGTTACTTAACTGCAGGTGCATTCGGTCACTGACATATGGGCCCAACAGGGGTCTGGCCCACATGTCAGTGACGCAACTGGACCGGCAGTTAAGTCAGTGCAGCTCAGTCCATATCTTACGTAGGTGTGCCATTGCTCGCTATAAATACTGCGCCTCCCACGACATCGCTATCTCCTCCCCCTCACGTTCACGTTCATCGCTATCTCCTCCCCCTCCCTCTCACGTCGACCACCATGGCATCGCCCCTCCCAAGCCCTAGGAGCCCCTCGCTGCACCGCATGGACGGTCATGTGTCGCTGTTCCGTTCCTCGCCGCCACTAGTCGAGGAGGACGTGTCGGTGTTCCGATCCTCGCCGCTACGCGACGCGTCGCCGTTCTGTTCCTCGCTGCCACTAGTCGAGGAGGACGCGTCGGCGTTCCGCTCCTCGCTGCGACGCGTCGAGGTGGATGCGTTGGCGTTCCCAATCTCGCCAGCATGCGCACCGGAGGACGCGTCGGCTCCCCGCTACGAGGAGAATGCCGCGCCGCCTGCCGAGCCCCCCAGCCTTGAGGGCTTTGGAAAGAAATGGATGTCGCCTTTTGGGAGGCTTTGCCTCCAGCAGAGCACGCCAAAATAGAGGCCGAGAAGAAGGCCGAGGAAGAGAAAGCACACCGTAGAACAAGCTGCCTGGGAGGCCTATGTCGCGTCCGAGAGAGTCAGGCAAATGTCTCTTTGGCAGAAGGCTCGTGCGAGGGTCGTGAGGGTGGCGGAGGACGCCCATGCCGACGCCCTGAGTGCAGTCGGTCCCAAGCGCCTCATCTACGCTTGGTGGTACGTGGACCGGGTGCACGCTTCCAGCAAGGAGGAGTACCTGTTGGCGCCGGATCACCACACCGGTGAGATCGCACTCGCCCGCCGGCAAGCCGCCAATCAGCACCTCACGAGTTGCGAGGCTGAGGAAGAGGCGTTGTGTCGGCGCGCTGGGAAACGGCCGCGCACCAGGGCATTCGTGGCGCGCCACAAGCGCTCCTGCGAACGCCGTGGTTTTTAGGAGGAGTATAATTTTTGTTTCGTAAGGCGATCTCATTAGTTTTGGGACGCAAATGATAAATCCCGAACGTTCAGGAATTTTTAGCGTCCTTAATTATGTAAAAGGGAAAGTTTGGAAACCTTGTGTATTCATACGCATCTTGCAAGTACGTGCATATAGCACAAACTTTACCATATACTATCGCAGGAAAAGATTCTATGAGACCAGGTCTCACACGAGACCCATCCTGATGGATGACACATGGCATTCACAAATCACAAAGCATCCCCTACCCCCACTTAAAAGCAACATGTCATCCATCAGGACGGGTCTCACCTGCTAACCGTGAGACCTGGTCTCATATACGAGTAGTTTTTTTCCACTATCGCACTACACGTCTCTCTCGATATATGCTTGCAGACTGTGCTACTCCCTCCGTCCAGGTCAATAAGTCATCTTCGGTTGTGCACTATGACCAAGAAGGAGGGAAGACTTATACACCTAGACAGTGGGAGCACTACTATTACTTATGTACGTGCAAATGCACGTTTTAACATTACGATGCGGTTTTTGTAAAAGTAGAAAAACAACACTAGTCAAGCTTGTGAAACGATTCAATGCAAAACAAATGCAAAAATGCTCGTTTGATTGTTTACTTTTAGCTTCCTTCTCTGTGGTTATTTCTCTATCGTACTTTGTACGGAGTATCTCAATGGTTGGAAAGGCATGCAAATTCCCAAACCGCTTCCTACACCCTGTATCTCACTGGTTGCCAGCGTTGACGTTGTCGCCCATGTCGTCGAGGATGAGGTTGCCGAGGTCGGGGAAGAAGTCGCCGTTCGCAACTAATCATGTGGACTAGCATAGTAGTAGGATATAGAGTAGAAACATGAATTTTACCATGATTTCGAACAGGAAGGACAGAAACACATACGGTGCAATGGGAGCTGCACCGTTGGCGTTGAGGTTGTCGCCCATGTCCAAACACCACGTAGACACGGTCTTTGAGCACATTTCGTAGTCGTTCCATGCTCGGGAATTGAAGTTTGTAACTATTTTAGATTAGAATATACTACTCCTCTGGTGCTAGTAGTAGAGCAGAGTCCTACTCTACTACTCGACTCAAGCAAGTTAGGGCATAGCATTGTAGGGAGTACCAGTACTGTGATCACTCAAGCAAGTTGTCTGGCATCGACATGACCCTACGCTGCTGGTATGTGTCTCATAAGTCAAGCGGCATGCTGTAGTCATCATCACCTGTCCACTTCCCGCAGCACATATTCGCTTCTCCATATTTGTCCGCACATAATCTCGTCCAATCTTCCATCCTCGCTAAGGCGCCTCCCCCCTCGTCCGAAACCCAAGCACTAACAATGGCAGAACTGAGCAGCGTCCGCTGAAAGAGTGGCTGGAATTCGCTCCCCACAGAGGTAATCAAGCTCATTGTTTCGCGTGTGGACAATCTCAGTACCATGATGCTCGCCGCGTGCTCGTCGGGGTTGTACCGTTTACTCAAAGCACTCAGGCCAGAGCTTTTTAAGCCAGCTCCTTGCTTGCTGATGCCGCATGATCTTCAAAAATGGCGTGTCACACAGCATAACGATCATAGGGTGGCGAGCATCAACCCCCTTGACTGCGATCTGATCCCCGTCAGCCTCAACTACATTAACGGTATGTACTAGGTCGGCATGAACACGTCTTGGATGGTGCTCCTTGACGGTCGCGGCAGCTGGATGCTCGTGGAGGTCTACACCCGGCGATTGATCCCCCTTCCTTCGATTAACACTGCACTGCTTTGGCACCGCGGCCCAGAATACTCGGAATCTTACAGTAGCCAACATGATACCAAGTTTGATTTGCTCAAGGTTGTAATCTGCCAAGTGCGGTCACTGCAGTAAGTGGATAAATCCGCACGTCCATCGCAGGATCATACATCCTCCATGGTTCTCTGATGCCATTGAACACAAGGGCTTCATTTACGCTGTCGACTCCTTCTATGGTTGGACGTATTGCTGGCCTACTCCAGTCATCGCTACAAACGACTGTTATAGCAGTATGTTACTTTCCTATGATATCATGATGGCTTTCTTATATTACTGTCAACATTTGCTGAAAAAATATTCATGCTCATAACATGCTGTTTTTAAGATTGACTAAACCAAGAGCCCTTTTTTATTTGACTCCAACTTGATATGATGTTGTAGGCCGCCTGGTGTCCCTACCCTTCCTAATCCCAGAACCTTTCAAAGAAAGTGGCATGGTAGTTGCAGGTGGTTCCTGGCTCGATCAGACGACGACGAAAGATTGATGATCGTTCACACTTACCGGACGTGTTGTTTCGCGGAATACAATCACAGTCACTGCAAGGTCTTTGAGCAGGATCCCAGCTTCTCTGGGCCTTCAGGAATTTTTGACTGGAGGCTGGTAAGTAGCCTTGGTACATGCTCTCTGTTTGTCAGACTGAATTATTCGATTAACCAGGAGATAACCAACGGCAAGGATCATGATGGCAGCGCAGTTTCGTTCATCAGGCAAAACTGTGTGTACACCGCGTACCATGCATCTCTGCATGCACCATACCCTGATATGTGCCGCCACGCTCTGCAGCCCAAAGTAGGAGAGAGGGTCGCAAGTATCAGACTTCGACCTGCTGGCTGGAGTTCCCCTATCAGGCACGCATCTGGTTCAAGCCGTCAGCCAATCTCCACAGCTTAATAAATAGTAACGTCTAACTGAGCTAGTTAGTTAGATGCGTACACTTGGTGTAGTAGGATCTTTATTTAGTTTGATGCATACACTTGTTCTTTTTTGGTAGCCCTTTTGTAATGATGGCTGATGTTTGGTTTGGAAGAGAGAGCTGCGTCTTCACTCTTCTGGCCTGCTTACTACTTCTGTTGCACCCCCAGCCTTGGTTGCTACTGCTGTTGTTTTCAATGTACAATCAGTAGTATATTTCATCTGTTGGTTGAATAAATGTGTTGTTAGAACGACAAACATAATGTTTTGGAAATCATTGCACGGTTTGATCCTTTAGTGCCCCATACCGTACGTAGCGCATAGTATTTATCATACGGAACACTTTTTTTTTGAAACTCAGAACACATTTTCCACTTGTTGATAACATGCAGCCCACTGATGAAGGCTCAATAGAGAAGCCCATAATTAATTGGAAGGGAGGCTCTCATGTGAATCCGGCCCAGGTACATGCTCATGGTCCCCTAAACATAAATAAATAAATAAAGCTAAATGCTCATGCACCAGTTCTTTGGGAAAATATGTAGCCCAGTATTTCTTTTTGAAGAATACCCAAGCTAGGCCTATTTGTTTTCTCCGAATTACTGGGCTGCAAATCTTTGAAGACGAGGAGGGATGCATTCCGGCCTGGCTTAAGAGTATGGTCAATGTCTATTAAAAGTAATATTCAAAGGGGTTGAAAATTCCAAAAAATTTATAGCAAATGGGATATGAGTTTCTTTTTTCGTTTTTGTTCTTCACTGATATCTTATACGTATTTCATTGGATTTAACATGACATAGTACTAATTTATTTTTAAATTTGTTTTAGTATGGCTATTAATTTTTGAATTAAGAATATTTCGTTCCCCAGCAAAAATTTGCGAATTTTCAAAATTTTCCACATATTTAGTTAATTTTTTGACACTGGTACTGACTAGAAAATGGCCAGCAATTCTAAAAATGGAAAACAGGCTGCAATAAATTCCAAATGAATTAGAAAATGAGTAAACATTATAAAAATAATAGCAAATGGGCTGTACACACCACAGATTTCGAGGCTGACTTGTTTACGCAAGGCTTTGTCAGTGAGCACACGATTCTAGCAGCAGTTAGTGTTGGATGTCCATCCAACGGCCGACGTGCTTCTTCAATCTCTGATCTTCCTGCTCCAGCCGCCTAAACTAGCACCGGCGGGACTGCCTGCTCCCTCCTCTTGTGGCCCGCTATGATGCCGCGCAGGCTTCCCCGGCCCACCCTACTCCCCCCGCTGGCCTGGCCGCACGCAATCAACTGCCTCCTTATTACACGAAAAAATGATTTCTCCCACTGACATCTAGGGCGCACCTGTTGGGAGGCTGACCTGTGGGCCTACTAAGTTGACGTGTACGCAGGACTTGTCAACTTAGTCAACAAACGATTCTAGCAGCAGTAACCGTTGGATTTGAATCGAACGGTCCTGCTGCTTCTTTAATCACTGCTCTTCTTGCACCAGCCGCCCAAACCAGCACCGGGGATACCGCCTGCTCCTGCCTCCAGTGGCCGGCTGTGCTGCCGATGAGGCCTCATCACCCCCTACTACTCCCACCGCTAGCCAGGCCCTGCGGCGACGGCAGCCTCACACCGCAGCCGAACCAGTGAACCCTCGTACTCCTCTCTGCATGGGCATCCACTGCCGCATCTTCCCCGGCTCCACGTCGTCCCCTTCCTAGGCCTCGCCGTCGTCCACCGCCTTGGTGCTCTTGGCGTGGCGTGGTCAACGTGGTCAACGACATTCCATCGGAAGAGTACTGTTCGTGGAGAGGCTGACAGTTGGGTCCACGACCACAGCCCAGCTTTTTTGTGATTTTCCAAGTAAGTCGCTTTGTCAGGCCTGTTGGGCTGCAAATCTTTCAAGACGAGGAGAGCTTTCATTCGGCTGGCCGAGAAAATGGCCCATCAGTAATGAGAAATGGGCTATACATTTTTAAAACACATCAAACCGACAATTAGTTTCAAATATATTTTCTTCATTTTGAGATTTGAAATTACATTAATTTTTATGCGTGGAGAATTTGTTGGATTTTATATTGATATACATTTATTTTTAAAATCAGTTTGAATGTAGGTCGAAATTTCAGGATTAAAAACAGTTCGGACCGCACTGAAATATGTAAAATTTCGTATAATTTTTTAACCGTGGCCACAATATGGGCTGTAATGCTAACAAAAAGAATATGGGCTCCCAAGAAACCTTAATAATTAGCAAATGGGTTGTAAATTATTAGAAATAATGGCAGATGGGTTGTATGCTATTTTCCATAGATTTGAGGCTTTCCAAAAAAAGGTTGATGCACAAGCAGTGACTGTTGGATGGCCATCCAACGGCCGTCGTGCTTCTTCAATCTCTGCTCTTCCTGCTCCAGCCGCTCAGACAGGCGCCGGCGGGACTGCCTCCTCCCTCCTTCCCACGGCCGGCTCTGCTGCCGCGCATACCTCACCGCCCCACCATACTCCGATCGCTGGCCTAGCCATCCCTCTACTCACCCACACCTACTGTTATTCTCCCGTGACGGTAGACGAACCAGTAAACCCTCGTACAGTCGTACTCCCCTCCGCGTGGGAAACAACTGCCAAGTCTTCCATGCCTCCGTGTCGTTCCCTTCCTAGGCCTCGCTGTCGTCCACCGCCCTGGTGCTCTCGGCGCGGCCTGGTCTACGTGGTCAACGACCGACATGCATCTGAAGTGGACTATACGTGGAGAGGCCGACAGCTGGGTCCACGGCCGCACGCAAGGAAATGCCTCCTTATTATGCGCAAAATAATGATTCCTCCACTTGACATCAGGGACCCACCGAAAGGGCCTCTGTATTTCGCGAAAAAAATGTTACTGCTGCTGACAGCCCGAACCCACCAGCTATATCTTCGCACGCAAGGAAGTGCCTCCTTATTACGCTCAAAAAAATGAATACCCCCTGCTAGCTGGGACCCACCTTTGTGGGAGGCTCACTTGTGGGCCTACTAAGTTGACGGGGATGGAGGGCTTTGTCAACTTAGTCAATATGCACGATTCTAGCTCCAGTGACCGTACGATGTCCATCCAACGGCCGTAGTGCTTCTTCAACCTCTGGTCTTCTTGCTCCAGCCGCCCAAACCAGCGCCAGTCGTGCCTCCTGCTCCTGCATGCCGTGGCCGGCTGCGATGCAGCGGAGGCCTCACTGCCCCCTACTACTCCCACCGCTGGCCAGACCATCCCTCTACTCACCCACACCCCCTGTTATTCTGCGGCGACGACAGCCTCACACCCCAGCGAACTAGTGAACCCTCGTACTCCTCTACGCGTGGGCATCCACTGTCGCGTCTTCCCTGGCTCCGCGACGTCCCCTTCCTAGGCCTCGCCATCGTCCACCGCCCTGGTGCTCTTGGCGCGGCATGGTCAACGTGGTCAAGGAATGGCTTCCATCGGACATGGACTGTACGTGGAGAGGCTGACAGCTGGGTCCACGGCCGCAGCAAGGAGGTGCCTCCTTATTATGTGCAAAATAATTATTCGTCCACCTGACAGCGGGACCCACCGGACGGGCCACCATATTTCGTGAAAAAAAACGTTTCCTCCTGACTGCTGGGACCCACCAGCTACATCTTCGCACGCAAGGAAGTGCGTCTGGGCAAAAAAAACGATTCGCCCCCTGACTGCTGGGACCCACCAGCTACATCTTCACAGGCAAGGAAGTGCCTGACAGTCGGGACCCACCTGGTCGAAGCGTACGTAGCATTGTCATTCTGGTCGCGAACGTGTACGTACATACTGGTCGATGTAGAGGCGCGCACGTGTCGTAGTAGAGGCGCGCACGTGTCGTAGTAGAGGCGCGCACGTAGCATTTACACGTACGTACAGCGGCCAGGATGCAAGAATGAAAATACAGCCACGTATGTGTACATACGGGCAGGGTCTCGAACGCCTACTCGCGCATACGTATGGCCAGGGCTCGTGTACATGGCTGGGTCGGAACGGAGAAACAGCATCGTCATCGTGTTCATGGGGAGGCAACGGAATGCGTCGTGTTCATGGGGAGGCAACGGAATGCGTCGTGTTCATTGGGAGGGCTTGGACGGAACAGGCGATGGAAACGAGGCCTGGCGTACCGCAGAACGGAGGAAACGGCCTTGTGTTCGACCGGCCATGTTCGAAATGGGATCCTGTTCATCGGGAGGGGTCTGGCGTACCGCAAAACGGAGGAAACAGACCTCCTACGGTCAAAATGGGGGTCCTGTTGATTGGGAGGGGTGTGGCGTACCGCAAAATGGAGGAAACGGACTTGTGTTGGAGCGCTACGGTCGAAACAAGGGTCCTGTTCATCGGGAGGGGTGTGGCGTACCGCAAAACGGGACTCCACGGGATACTGTTCATCTCCACCGTCGACCTCCTCCAGCCTCCACGGGCTCCTGTTCATCCAGCCTCCACCGCGCGCTACTCCACCGGCTACTGTTCAACCACCCCTCCACCGTCTACTGTTCATCCAGCCCTCCACACCACGGGGTCCTGTTCAACCACCCCTCCACGGGCGCCCCTCCATCTCTACTGTTCATCCAGCCCTCCACACCACGAGGTCCTGTTCAACCACCCCTCCACCGTCTACTGTTCATCCAGCCCTCCACACTGATACGTATCCAACGTATCTATAATTTTTGATTGCTCCATGCTATATTATCTACTGTTTTGGGCAATATTGGGCTTTATTATCCACTTTTATATTATTTTTTGGACTAACCTATTAACCGGAGGCCCAGCCCAGATTTGCTGTTTTATGCCTATTTCAGTGTTTTGAAGAAAAGGAATATCAGACGGAGTCGAAACGGAACGAAATCAACTTGAGAAGTTATTTTTGGAAGGAAACACACCTGATAGACTTGGACCCCATGTTAGAAGATACGGGAGCTGCCCACGAGGGTGGGGGCGCACCCACCCCCCTAGGGCACGCCCCCTGCCTCGTGGGGCCCCCGTGGCTCCCCTGACGTGCTTCTTCTGCCTATATAACTTCATATACCCTAAAACTTCCAGAACAGAGATTAGGTCGAGAGTTCCGCTGCCAGAAGCCTCCGTAGCCACCAAAATTCAATCGGGACCCTGTTCCAGCACCCTGCCGGAGGGGGGATCCCTCATCGGTGGCCATCTTCATCATCCCGGCGCTCTCCATGACGAGGAGGGAGTAGTTCTCCCTCGGGGCTGAGGGTATGTACCAGTAGCAATGTGTTTGATCTCTCTCTCTCTCTCTCTCTCTCTCTCTCTCTCTCTCTCGTGTTCTTGAGATGATACGATCTTGATGTATCGCGAGCTTTGCTATTATAGTTGGATCTTATGTTTCTCCTCCCCTCTTCTCTCTTGTAATGAATCGAGTTTCCCCTTTGGAGTTATCTTATCAGATTGAGTCTTTAAAGATTTGAGAGCACTTGATGAATGTCTTGGTGATCAACTTGCGGGTTTCGTGACATTGGGAACCTATGCATAGGGGTTGGCACACGTTCTCGTCGTGATTCTCCGGTAGGAACTTTGGGGCACTCTTCGAGGTCCTTTGTGTTGGTTGGATAGATGAATTGAGATTGTGTGATGCATATCGTATAATCATACCCACGGATACTTGAGGTGACAATGGAGTATCTAGGTGACATTAGGGTTTTGGTTGATTTGTATCTTAAGGTGTTATTCTAGTACGAACTCTAGGGCTGTTTGTGACACTTATAGGAATAGCCCAACGGATTGATTGGAAAGAATAACTTTGAGGTGGTTTCGTACCCTACCATAATCTCTTCGTTCGTTCTCCGCTATTAGTGACTTTGGACTGAATCTTTGTTGCATGTTGAGGGATAGCTATGTGATCCAATTATGTTAGTATTGTTGAGGGAACTTACACTAGCGAAAGTATGAACCCTAGGCCTTGTTTCAACGCATTGCAATACTGTTTACGCTCACTTTTATCACTTGCTACCTTGCTGTTTTTATTACTTCAGATTACAAAAACTATTATCTGCTATCCATATTGCACTTGTATCACCATCTCTTCGCCGAACTAGTGCACCTATACAATTTACCATTGTATTGGGTGTGTTGGGGACACAAGAGACTCTTTGTTATTTGGTTGCAGGGTTGCTTGAGAGAGACCATCTTCATCCTACACCTCCTACGGATTGATAAACCTTAGGTCATCTACTTGAGGGAAATTTGGTACTGTCCTACAAACCTCTGCACTTGGAGGCCCAACAACGTCTACAAGAAGAAGGTTGTGTAGTAGACATCAAGCTCTTTTCTGGAGCCGGTTCTGGGGAGGTGAGTGCTTGAAGGTATATCTTTAGATCTTGCAATCGAGTCTTTTAGTTTCTTGTTTTATCACTAGTTTAGTTTATAAAAGAAAACTATAAAAATGGAATTGAATTTGTCTCATACACTTCACCTTTTTAATATCTTTCGTGAGTATGATGGAAAGGATAATTGTGCTCAAGTGATAGAAGAAGAAATCTATAAAATGTTTGGCACTAAATATTTGAATGATGAGCATGATTGCAATGTTGTTAGTACGAATTCTTTGAATATCCATGATGCTAATGATATGCAAAGCCACAAGCTTGGGGAAGCTATGTTTGATGAAGATGATATTTTTTGTCCCCCAAGTTTTGATGAGCAAATTTATTATGATGAAAGCATGCCTCCTATCTATGATGATTATTATGATGACACGTATGCTTTAAAGAATAATGATAACCATGAAACTTGTCATCTTGATCTTAATTTTCAATCACATGATAGTTATTTTGTTGAGTTTGCTCCCACTACTATTCATGAGAAGAATTTTGCTTATGTGGAGAGTAGTAAAATTTCTATGCTTATAGATCATGAAAATAATGATTTAGGTGCTGGTTATATTGTTGAATTAATTCATGATGCTACTGAAAATTATTACGAGGGAGGAATATATGCTTGTAGGAATTGCAACAATATCAAGTTTCCTCTCTATGTGCTTAAAGTTTCGAAGTCATGCTTGTTTTGCCCTCCTATGCTAGTTGATTATTGTTCCCATAAGTTGTTTGCTCACAAAATCCCTATGCATAGGAAGAGGGTTATACTTAAATGTTCTAGTCATATTCTTCATGATGCTCTATTTAAGTTACAATTCTTATCTTTTATGTGAGCATCATTGAAATCATCATGCCTAGCTAGGGGCATTAAACGATAGCGCTTGTTGGGAGGCAACCCAATTTTATTTTTGTTCCTTGATTTTTGTTCCTGTTTAGTAATAAATAATTCATCTAGCCTCTGTTTAGATGTGGTTTTATGTGTTTAATTAGTGTTTGTGCCAAGTAGAACCTTTGGGAAGACTTGGGGAAAGTCTTGTTGATCATGCTATCAAAAACAGAAACTTTAGTGATCACGAGAATTGCTGACATTTTTATTTGGAGAGTTCTATTTAGTTAATTGTTTTTGCATATGATTAATAGATGAATTACTCAGGTCCAGCAATTTATTTGAGAATTTTATGAGTTCCAGAAGTATACGTTTGATCCAGATTACTATAGACTGTTCTGTTTTTGACAGATTCTGTTTTCGATGTGTTGTTTGCTTATTTTGATGAATCTATGGCTAGTAAAAGATTTTATAAACCATACAGAAGTTGGAATACAGTAGGTTTAACACCAATATAAATAAATAATGAGTTCATTACAGTACCTTGAAGTGGTGATTTATTTTCTTATACTAACGGAGCTCACGAGTTTTCTACTTTAAGTTTTGTGTTGTGAAGTTTTCAAGTTTTGGGTAAGGATTCAATGGACTATGGAATAAGGAGTGGCAAGAGCCTAAGCTTGGGGATGACCAAGACACCCCAAGGTAATATTCAAGGATAGCCAAGAACCTAAGCTTGGGGATGCCCCGGAAGGCATCCCCTCTTTCGTCTTCGTTCATCGGTAACTTTACTTGGAGCTATATTTTTATTCGCCACATGATATGTGTTTTGCTTGGAGAGTCAATTTATTTTGTTAGGATTTGCTTGCTGTTATTTAGAACAATTTTTTGCATCTTTTATTTCAATAAAAGTGGAATTGATAGCCTTTACTATGCCTATGTTACAAGTATACATGTTGCTGTTTGAAAACAGAAAGTTTACCGCTGTTGCAATAATTCCCTAGAAAAGTCAGAATGTGATAAAATGTTGAAACCTTTTGCATATTAAGATATGATAAATTTAATACAGTGGGAATTTTATTTCATAATTTTTGGAGTTAGGAAAGTATGGATGTTGCAGCATTCTTTACAGATTATCCTGTTTAGGCAGATTGCTGTTATGTTTGCATTGTTTGCATATGTTTGCTTCTTTAATGATTCTATTTGAGGATAGGACTATTAAATATGCAGAGGCATTTAATATGCAATGTTTAACAATAATTTTAGTGATTTGCTACAGTATATTATGATAAGGTTTTGGCAATGGTTTATACTAACTTATCTCACGAGTCCCTGTTGAGTTTTGTGTGGATGAAGCTTTTGAGATTTAGGGAGACCGTGATATGAGAGGAATTAAGGAGACACAAAAGCTCAAGCTTGGGGATGCCCAAGGCACCCCAAGATAATATTTCAATAAGTCTCAAGTGTCTAAGCTTGGGGATGCCCGGTTGGCATCCCACCTTTCTTCTTCAACAACTATCGGTTAGTATCGATTGATCCTAAGTTTTTGCTTCTTCACATGATGTTTGATATTATTAGATGTCATTTTATTTTGCTTTGCTTGCTGTTTGAATAGAATGCCAAGATCTGAAATTATTAAATGTTAGAGAGTCTTCACATAGTTGCATAATTATTCAACTACTCATTGATCTTCACTTATATCTTTCGGAGTAGTTTGTCATTTGCTCTAGTGCTTCACTTATATCTTTTAGAGCATGATGGTAGTTTTAGTTTGAAGAAATAGATGAACTCTCATGCTTCACTTAGATTATTTTGAGAGTCTTAAATAGCATGGTAATTTTCTTAAAATCCTAATATGCTAGGTATTCAAGAATAATAAAATTCTCTTATGAGTGTGTTGAATACTAAGAGAAGTTTGATACTCGATGATTGTTTTGAGATATGAGGATGGTAATATTAGAGTCATGCTAGTTGAGTAGTTGTGAATTTGAGAAATACTTGTGTTGAAGTTTGTGATTCCCGTAGCATGCACGTATGGTGAATCGTTATGTGATGAAGTCGGAGCATGATTTATTTATTGATTGTCTTCCTTATGAGTGGCGGTCGGGAACGAGCGATGGTCTTTTCCTACCAATCTATCCCCCTAGGAGCATGCGCGTAATACTTTGCTTTGATAACTTCTAGATTTTTGCAATAAGTATGTGAGTTCTTTATGACTAATGTTGAGTCCATGGATTATACGCACTCTCACCCTTCCACCTTTGCTAGCCTCTCTAGTACCATGCACCTTTCGCCAGTATCATACACCAACCATATCTTTCCTCAAAACAGCCACCATACCTACCTATTATGGCATTTCCATAGCCATTCCGAGATATATTGCCATGCAACTTTCCACCATCTAGTTTATCATGACACATTCATCATTGTCATATTGTTAGCATGATCATGTAGTTGACATAGTATTTGTGGCAAAGCCACCATTCATAATTTTTTCATACATGTCACTCATGAATCATTGCACATCCCGGTACACCCCCGGAGGCATTCATATAGAGTCATATATCGTTCTAAGTATCGAGTTGTAATTCTTGAGTTGTAAGTAAATAAAAGTGTGATGATCATCATTAATAGAGCATTGTCCCAAATAATAAAAAAAAGAAAGGCAAAAAAAGAGGGAAAGGCCAAAAAAAGGGAAGGCCAAAAAAAGGGACAATGCTACTATCCTTTTTCCACACTTGTGCTTCAAAGTAGCACCATGATCTTTATGATAGAGAGTCTCTTGTTCTGTCACTTTCATATACTAGTGGGAATTTTTCATTATAGAACTTGGCTTGTATATTCCAACAATGGGCCTCCTCAAGTGCCCTAGGTCTTCGTAAGCAAGCAAGTTGGATGCACACCCACTAGTTTCTTTTGTTGAGCTTTCATACTTATAGCTCTAGTGCATCCGTTGCATGGCAATCCCTGCTCACTCACATTGATATCTATTGATGGGCATCTCCATAGCCCGTTGATACGCCTAGTTGATGTGAGACCTTCTTCTCCTTTTTGTCTTCTCCACAACCACCACTCTATTCCACCTATAGTGCTATATCCATGGCTCACGCTCATATATTGTGTGAAGATTCAAAAAGTTTGAGAACATCAAAAGTATGAAACAATTGCTTGGCTTGTCATCGGGGTTGTGCATGATTTAAATATTTTGTGTGGTGAAGATGGAGCATAGCCAGACTATATGATTTTGTAGGGATAGCTTTCTTTGACCATGTTATTTTGAGAAAACATAATTGCTTAGTTGTTATGCTTGAAGTATTATTAGTTTCTATGTCAATATGAACTTTTGTCTTGAATCTTATGGATCTGAATATTCATGCCACAATTAAGAAGAATTACATTGAAATTATGCCAACTAGCATTCCACATCAAAAATTATATTTTTTATCATTTACCTACTCGAGGACGAGCAGGAATTAAGCTTGGGGATGCTTGATACGTCTCCAACGTATCTATAATTTTTGATTGCTCCATGCTATATTATCTACTGTTTTGGGCAATATTGGGCTTTATTATCCACTTTTATATTATTTTTGGGACTGACCTATTAACTGGAGGCCCAGCCCAGATTTGTTGTTTTATGACTATTTCAGTGTTTTGAAGAAAAGGAATATCAGACGGAGTCGAAACGGAACGAAATCAAGTGGAGAAGTTATTTTTGGAAGGATACACACCTGATAGACTTGGACCCGACGTCAGAAGATACGGGAGCTGCCCACGAGGGTGGGGGGTGCGCCCACCCCTCTAGGGCGCGCCCCCCTGCCTCGTGGGGCCCCCGTGGCTCCCCTGACATGCTTCTTCTGCCTATATAACTCCATATACCCTAAAACTTCCAGAACAGAGATTAGATCGAGAGTTCCGCCACCAGAAGCCTCCGTAGCCACCAAAAGTCAATCGGGACCCTGTTCCGACACCATGTCGGAAGGGGGGATCCCTCACCGGTGGCCATCTTCATCATCCCGGCGCTCTCCATGACGAGGAGGGAGTAGTTCTCCCTGGGGCTGAGGGTATGTACCAGTAGCTATGTGTTTGATCTCTCTCTCTCTCTCTCTCTCTCTCTCTCTCTCTCTCGTGTTCTTGAGATGATACGATCTTGATGTATCGCGAGCTTTGCTATTATAGTTGGATCTTATGTTTCTCCTCCCCCTCTTCTCTCTTGTAATGAATCGAGTTTCCCCTTTGGAGTTATCTTATCGGATTGAGTCTTTAAAGATTTGAGAGCACTTGATGAATGTCTTGGTGATCAACTTGTGGGTTTCGTGACATTGGGAACCTATGCATAGGGGCTGGCACACGTTCTCGTCGTGATTCTCCGGTAGGAACTTTGGGGCACTCTTCGAGGTCCTTTGTGTTGGTTGGATAGATGAATTGAGATTGTGTGATGCATATTGTATAATCATACCCACGGATACTTGAGGTGACAATGGAGTATCTAGGTGACATTAGGGTTTTGGTTGATTTGTATCTTAAGGTATTATTCTAGTACGAACTCTAGGGCTGTTTGTGACACTTATAGGAATAGCCCAACGGATTGATTGGAAAGAATAACTTTGAGGTGGTTTCATACCCTACCATAATCTCTTCGTTCGTTATCCGCTATTAGTGACTTTGGAGTGACTCTTTGTTGCATGTTGAGGGATAGTTATGTGATCCAATTATGTTAGTATTGTTGAGGGAACTTACAGTAGCGAAAGTATGAACCCTAGGCCTTGTTTCAACGCATTGCAATACCGTTTACGCTCACTTTTATCACTTGCTACCTTGCTGTTTTTATTATTTCAGATTACAAAAACTATTATCTGCTATCCATATTGCACCTGTATCACCATCTCTTCGCCGAACTAGTGCACCTATACAATTTACCATTGTATTGGGTGTGTTGGGGACACAAGAGACTCTTTGTTATTTGGTTGCAGGGTTGCTTGAGAGAGACCATCTTCATCCTACGCCTCCTACGGATTGATAAACCTTAGGTCATCCACTTGAGGGAAATTTGGTACTATCCTACAAACCTCTACACTTGGAGGCCCAACAACGTCTACAAGAAGAAGGTTGTGTAGTAGACATCACACACCACGGGATCCTATTCATCCACCCCTCGACGGGCACCCCTCCACCGTCTACTGTTCATCCAGCCCTCCACCACACCACGGGGTCCTGTTCATCCAGAGGCAACGCCACCGCTCACTGTTCATCCACCCCCCCCCCCCCTGCAACGCTCACTGTTCAGCCCATCGATCGGCTTCGGTTAGCAGCAGTAGCGAAGGAATCGCTCGATCGGGTTCAGTTAATAGCTATCGATCGATCGCTCGGGTTCAGTAACGCATAGCCTGCAGTGCAATCGCTCGGGTTCAGTTAGAGCCCAACGCCTCGCTCGGGTTCAATTAGAGCCAATGCCTTGCACACACGCGCGTACGTCACTAGTAAAAAAGGGGGCAACGGTCCAAGTCGGGTCAGCCCATTAGTCCCGGTTCAGTTTAGAACCGGGACCCATGGGGGCATTGGACCCGGTTCGTGAGCCCAGGGGGCCGGCCGGGCCACGTGGGCCATTGGTCCCGGTTCGTCTGGACCTTTTGGTCCCGGTTGGTGGGATGAACCGGGACCAATGGCCTCGCTCCTGGCCCACCACCATTGGTCCCGGTTGGTGACTTGAACCGGGACCAAAGGCTCCCCTTTAGTCCCGGTTCATGCCACCAACCGGGACCAATGAGGTGCCTATATATACCCCCTCGTGTAAGAGCAGAGCACACTGCTCTGTTTTTTTCTGGCCGAGGGGGAGAGGGCTTGGTGGTGCTCTAGCTCACCTCCTATGCACACAAGAGGGTTTCTGCGAAGGTGATGTGGTATGCTCCTATAATACCATGGTTGAAACGTCTATTCAGAAACGAAGAGCATGCCAAGTTGATGCGATGGCACAGTGAGGACCGGAAGAAAGACGGGAAGTTGAGAGCACCCGCTGACGGGTCGCAGTGGAGAAAAATCGAGGGAAAGTACTGGGATGAGTTTGCAAAGGACCCAAGGAACGTATGGTTTGCTTTAAGCGTGGATGGCATTAATCCTTTCCGGGAGCAGAGCAGCAATCACAGCACCTGGCCCGTGACTCTATGTATGTATAACCTTCCTCCTTGGATGTGCATGAAGCGGAAGTTCATTATGATGCCAGTTCTCATCCAAGGCCCTAAGCAACCCGGCAATGACATTGATGTGTACCTAAGGCCATTAGTTGAAGAACTTTTGTAGTTGTGGAATGGAAACGGTGTACGTACGTGGGATGAGCACAGACAGGAGGAATTTAACCTAAAGCGTTGTTGTTCGTGACCATCAACGATTGGCCCGCTCTCAGTAACCTTTCAGGACAGACAACCAAAGGATACCACGCATGCACGCACTATTTAGATGACACTGAAAGTATATACCTGGACAAATGCAGGAAGAATGTGTACCTGGGCCATCATCGATTTCTTCCGACCAACCATCAATGTCAAAAGAAAGGCAAGCATTTCAAAGGCGAGGCAGATCACCGGAAGAAGCCCGCCATGCGTACCAATGATCACGTACTTGCTATGGTCAATGATTTACACGTAATCTTTGGAAAGGGTCCTGGCGGACTAGCTGTTCCGAATGACGTTGAGGGACACGCACCCATGTGGAAGAAGAAATCTATATTTTGGGACCTACCCTACTGGAAAGACCTAGAGGTCCGCTCTTCAATTGACGTGATGCACGTGACAAAGAACCTTTGCGTGAATCTGGTAGGCTTCTTGGGCGTGTATGGGAAGACAAAAGATACACCTGAGGCACGGGAGGACCTGCAACATTTGCACAAAAAATACGGCATGCCTCCGAAGCAGTATAAAGGTCCTGCCAGCTATGCTCTTACGAAAGAAGAGAAAGAAATCTTCTTTGAATGCCTGCTCAGTATGAAGGTCACAACTGGCTTCTCGTCGAATATAAAGGGAATAATAAATATGCCAGAGAAAAAGTTTCAGAACCTAAAGTCTGATGAATGTCACGTGATTATGAAAGTTTCAGAACCTAAAGTCTCATGACTGCTTCCGATTGCATTGAGGGGGCTTCTACCGAAAACGTCCGATTAGCCATTGTGAAGCTATGTGCATTCCTCAATGCAATCTCTCAGAAGGTGATCGATCCAGAAATCGTACCAAGGCTAAGGAGTGATGTGGCGCAATGTCTTGTCAGTTTCGAGTTGGTGTTCCCACCATCCTTCTTCAATATCATGACGCACGTCCTAGTTCATCTAGTCGACGAGATTATCATCCTGGGGCCCGTATTTCTACACAATATGTTCCCCTTTGAGAGGTTCATGGGAGTCCTAAAGAAATATGTCCATAACCGCGCTAGGCCAGAAGGAAGCATCTCCATGGGCCATCAAACAGAGGATGTTATCGGGTTTTGTGTTGACTTCATTCCTGACCTTAAGAAGATAGGTCTCCCTAATTCGTGGTATGAGGGGAGACTGACTGGAAAAGGCACTCTTGGAAATGACTCAATAATATGCAGGGACGAATATTCTTGGTCTCGAGCACACTACATAGTTTTACAGAACTCTACCTTGGTGACCCCGTATGTCGATGAACACAAGAACAGTCTGCGCTCCAAACACCCGGAGTAGTGCGATGACTGGATTACATGTGAACACATCAGGACTTTCAGCAGTTGGTTGGAAACACGTCTCAGAGGTGACAACACTGTTTGTGATGAGTTGCACTTGTTGTCCAGGGGACCATTTTTGACTGTATTGACATACAAAGGATACGAGATAAATGGGAATACATTTTACACGATCGCCCAAGATCAAAAGAGCACCAACCAAAACAGTGGGGTCCGCTTTGATGCAGCAACCGAGAGCGGAAAGGACACATATTATGGTTAGATAGTGGACATACAGAACTTGACTACGGACATGATTTTAAGGTCCCTTTGTTTAAGTGCAAATGGGTCAATCTGTCAGGAGGCGGGGTACAGGTAGACCCACAGTACGGAATGACAACAGTGGATCTGAAAAATCTTGGGTACACTGACGAACCGTTCATCCTGGCCAATGATGTGGTGCAGGTTATCTATGTGAAGGACATGTCTACCAAACCGAGAAAAAGAAAAGATAAGGAAGCGAATACATCATACAATGAGCCAAAGCGCCACATAGTTCTTTCAGGAAAAAGGGATATCCTGTGAGTGGAGGGCAAGACAGACATGTCTGAAGATTATGAAAAGTTTCATGAAATTCCTCCCTTCAATGTCAAGGCTGACCCAAGCATCCTGATAAACGATGAAGATTATCCATGGTTACGGCACAATAAGCAAATGATACAAGCGAAGAAAAAGTGAAGACTTTCTCCCGCAACTAGTATGATGATACCATGCCAACTTTGTAACACACGAGTATGCTATGCCAACTTTTTCAGAGTTCATTTGAAAACTATGAATTTAGGTCGAATTTTCTCTATAGGTGCATCTATGTTCATTTTTTTAGTAAAGTTAATCACAAACTTGTGATTCACACAAATTTCAAAGAATTCAAATTTTAACTATTCAAATTTGAAAACTAATGGCACTAACAGAAAGTTTATAATTTTTCTAAAACTAATGGCACTAACACAAAGTTTATAATTTTGCTGACCTAAAAGCAAAAAGAATTAAAAAATAAAGCAAAAAACAAAAAAAATAATACAGAAAACAAAACAAAAAATTTTTAAAAAAATAAAAATAGCAACAATAAGTATTTTATTGTAAGTAGAAACAAAATAAAATAAATAAAGCAACAAAGAAAACAAAAAAACTAAAAAAGTGTTTTCAAATTTGAAAACTAATGGCACTAACAGAAAGTTTATAATTTTTCTAAAACTAAAAGCAAAAAGAATTAAAAAATAAAGCAAAAAACAAAAGAAAATAAATAATGCAGAAAACAAAACAAAAAAACTGGAAAAAATAGGCACTAAAAGCAAAAAAACTAAAAAAGTGTTTTCAAATTTGAAAACTAATGGCACTAACAGAAAGTTTATAATTTTTGTGACCTAAAAGAAAAAGAGAAATCACTAAAAAACTATAAGTATTTTGTTCTAAATAGAAATGAAAAAATAAATAGCAAAAACAATGCCACCTACTGGGCCACCCTGGCCTGAATACGACTAGAAGCCCGTCCATGGGCCAGGATTCAGGCCCGCAGAAGGCCCAGCAGGCCTACAGGCATAGCAGTGCGAGATTAGGCCTAGAGGCCTGCAATTCAGAGGAGTTCAATGAAGATGGCGGGGCAGGGCTTATAAACAGGTCCTGCCGCTCCTCAGCTAGCGAGGTGGGGCTAAACATCCCACCGCACCGCGGCTTTGGCAGGCGCAGGCCATTGGTCCCGGTTGAAGTTCATTGATCGAGAAGTTTGGAGATCAAAAGAAACTAGGGTTATGTGAGCATCATCACACGCGGCCGGTCGATCTTCCTATCTGAGTGGGGTTGAATTCCATCAAACAAGCCAGTACAATCCGGCGAGACCGAGACCGATTCAAAGTACGCCGCTATTCAATTGTCGTTTCTTACTACGAGAGCCGGTGTGCGTGATGCAAGTTAAATCCTGAGGCTGCTACCTCGTTGTTGTGACTATGTGCTACGTCCAAACATCAAATCAGAGTCAGTACTCGTGGCCGGTTTAGTACTCACGTGAAGGCATTGGAATTTTTTTGATACACCAACCAATTGGAAACAAGCCTTCACGATTGGACGGAGGACTTGACCACGGCTCGGAACATATCGTTTTCGAGCGAACGTGGACTCGCTGGCTTGCCATGCCGCCGAATTACTGTGCCTCGTTCCAGCACCCTGCCGTAGCTGTTCCGCCGGCTGCGTCTGAGCCACGCAGCTGTGACTTGCTCCGCCTTGAGCCACTGCCGGCGAGCACCGCCCTTGAACCAGAAATTTTTAAACCGCCGCCTCGATCGACCGGTCACTCCTCCACTGGTGCGGTTCTGCCATGGCCGATGCGCTGTTTTGCTGCAATGGCCTCAAACCGCCGCCTCGGCCGCGACCACGCTAAACCGCCCTCAACTCCTACAGGTTTTTTTGCACGGAACTCCTACTACTCTATGCGCCTTGCCTTGTGGGTCCTCTTCCATGTGGCCGCGCTGAGCTGGCTATGGTTGCGCTTCTCCAACCCGCCGCTGTCCCGGACGCATGTCGTCGACCTGCCGGAGTGCCCTCGTTACAACCTATGAACCGGCCTGAATTATGATGTCTCCACAGACTCGTGCTCCATTACTAACCCGCCACCGGGTTACCGCGCCATTGAGTCACCCCGTCAGCCGTTAAGCTCGCCCCGCGGCGCCGAGCCGCCACGGTCCGAGGGCTCCCCTGCATCAAACCGCTACAACAGACTCTTGTCCTCAGCAGCGCCGGCGGCATGCCTCCCCTTCAAGCACAACTTTGCTGCAACAGCCGTGAGCCGGCCAGTCATACCATAGCGGCGCTGACCTGCCGGACTCCGTTTTCAGACTCCGCTTTTGTCAGGGTATCAACTCGCCACTGCTGCAGGCGCAACTCGAGCCGGTTTTACGTCGGTTGACCCGCCGTAGCTGCGGCCTCGCCTTGCCGATGCACAATCGCCCTTGCCTAGTGCTACCTTGGGCTGCCAAGTCAACTACAACCACAACCGGCAACGACCCGGACATGATTCGCTCCGTCCTTGAGCCACTTCACCTTTGAACCACCCGCAGTGGCTCGTCTCTACTAGCTGCCTCAGATGGATCCTGCTTCGCCTCGAGTTGTCGCTCCCGCTGGATTCCGTCTCTGAGCCGCCGGTTTCAGTTTATTCCATCGAGAACCGTAGCGACTCCCCGTCGCCTCTGTGACTCACCTCGCCGCAAGTTGCCAGCCGCGGTGCCGCACCTCCACCGCGGACTTACCTCGTGGGGAGAAAAGGAAAGGCTGCAGCCCGATGCAGTGTGCCAGTACGAGGCAAATCAAAATCTACTGCTAATAAACAATTCAAACCGTGGAGCATCAGTCAAGTGGAAGTTAGTGCATATACGCACATATTGGATGTGATTAGTAGTAACTTCTTGGCAACTTGGAGTAACAGTATGAACCACCAGGTCAAGTTGACCCTGCCACCACGTCACCACTACTGAACCTGGAGTCGCTACAGTTTGGATGATTTTTATGCCTCCGGCTTGTTTCTATTGAACCGCCGCCGGTTTATGCTGCTGCTGCTACAGTCTTGCGCCACCATCTACAATCTGCTACAGGCGTGGCAGGTCACCCATTGCTATGTCTTGGACGAGACATGCAGTCCAATCTGCTCCAAGTAAATTGAATGGTGACCAGATGTACGTGGATTCAGGGAGTGTCAAAAAAAAATGGGAGCAGTCTAATTCAGATCAATTGAAAACCGACGACGGACATGGCTGGCCTGACATCCCAAGAAAAGATCAGGTGCTATCTATCTTATTTATTTTTTCAATATACTTTAAAGTTCCTTCGGGAACAATTGTCCTCCCTTTAATATTTTTTGTTCCATGATCATGGCAGAGACAACAAGATCATCTGTCGTCCAAATATATCAGGACAATTATTCACCGTTGAAGTGGAGTTATATCGCGGATATGGAGTGCATACCATCATCATGTTGCACGAACATTTACCCGTGTTGCCGTGCTCAATGGAAGTGCTTGCGCTGCCGCCCTTGCGGTCTGGTCTACATCAACACACCAGGCCACATCTGTCTGCATGAGCTATTTATTGCGTATGAGCAAGTCACAACTTAGGTAGCCCGGTTTTTCTTTCAGCAAATTGGAGGCAAGTTATCATCAGCCGCCGTCTGTGCTGGATGGTTCAATGGGCAGGCGCACAAGTCGACGCCACTACAGTTTTGATTAACTTCAAATCGCCAGTTGGAAGGAACCATTGGCGCTGACATGGTCCATATGGGATCATTTACAACCTGCCGCAGTCACCTCAACCTTCTATGTATTCACATCGTGCTATCAACGCTAATGATGTACAAGTTATACCGGTTTATATCACGGTCAAATATGGAGAGTCTCAAGCCAACTCCTCGAGTCACCTTTGAGACTCAGGGGCTACGATGACATGACTCAGAGAATCTTGCCAGTTTCCGCAAATTTAAGAACCCCAGGAACGATGACATGACTCAGCGAATCTTGCCAGTTCCAGCAAATTTAAGAACCCCAGGACGATGGAGGGAAGGATAACCCGGTCCCAGGGGCTACTGTTATATTGATGAAAGTTTAAAGGCCGTCAGGAAATTTCCGGCTTAGAAAGTATATGACAGTTATAAAATCCTGGCTCGATGAAGAAGTTCCAGGTCATCAGAAATGACTCCGGTTTACGATCTGGTTCAAGAAAAATCTATTCTCCTACAAAGCTCTGAAGCGCTCAAATCCGGTTTAACAATGTCCGGTTCAAAAGGGAATTAACTTCTCGCAAGTTCGAGTTTAAAGGCCGTCAGAAAATTTCCGGCTAAAAATGAAGATTCCGGTTTAAAATCCGGTTCAAGGGAAAGATGTATCCCACAAAGCTTTGAAGGTCTCAATATCCGGTTCAAGAAGAATTTATCTCTTGCAAAAAGTTAAAAATTGCCAAAGAAGACCTGCTGCCACGATGCGCGGTTCAAACATGGGTATCCCGCCTTACTGGCCTGACATATTATTGATCACATGGGGGCTTCTGCTTTATAAAGCGGGGTCTCTGTTCTTTTACATCATGCGTGGTTACACGGAGCTGTTCTATCTTAAAGCGGCCTCCGGTTTACCCCTTGAGTTAGCTTTTCAAAAGCATCATGTTATATCACTTGGGGGCTTGGTCGTGTCCGAACCAATGCAACACCTCTTGATAGGCAAGAGCCACCAGATCACTTGGGGACTTGGTCACGTCTGAACCAGTCATGCCTCTTGATCGGCCTAAGGCCACAGAATCACTTGGGGGCTTGGTCGAACCCAAACCATTGCCATGCCACTTGATCGGCATAAATGCCACAGTTTCATTTAGGGACCTGGCTGACTTGAACCATAGCTACACCTATCGGGAGCTTGGTCGTGTCCGACCATGGTAACGCCATTTGATCGGCTCAATAGCCTCTTTTTGCAAATGGTTTTATCATTGCCTTTGCTTGAACTTTTCTTTGATAGATATTTCTTTCTTTTTGTTGCATTTTTTAAACCGGCAAAATTTTAAACCGGTTCACACTATCAAATTGGCGGAACACGGTTAAATCTTAATCCGGAGACTATCTGCCCGATATAATTTTCTGTTACCATCCTATTATGGAGTAAACTGGTGTTTATCACAACCCAACACGGTTTTATCATAAACCGGCACAATATGGAAGGAGTTATCACTACTCAAGATTTGGGTTATCACCCTTACTATAAAAAGTTGGTAAAACCAACAATATGATTCAATTTCACAGGTATGATATATTTCATATTTGATTATTCTAAGTGCAGCCTTGGTTATAAACCCAGGTTATATGTTGGGCATTATGACCCGTCCGGCGGTAAACCGCCAGGACACTTTAAAACTTGTTGTATGCAAAAACAGGTTGAATAAAGCATGATTATAAATCACCGATGTTTATTAAACTGGTAGTATGATCCGGTGTTTATTAAACCGGCCTGGCTTTGGACAATAAGTCGCCAGTATATATTTGGATTGCGCCATTGGAATCATGCGCTTATAAATCATTGGGTTATATTATTCAAATAGGCAAACTTGGCTGAAATTTCATTATGATATTGAATGAATAAGGTTTTCATACCGGATTATATTATCTTGAATAGCCAACATGGCTGGATTTTTATTAAGGTTTTCAAAGTCGCTATAGCGCAATGTCTACTATTTTATCAAAGGATATGATTTATTCTACAATGGAAGGAATAATCCCGAGTCGCTGCAGGCTTACAACCCGGCACTTGGGGGCTACATTATTCAAATCGAGATTACATGCAAGTCTCATGTCGCTGCAAGCATGCATCATGACACTTGGGGGCTAATGCCAAGTCATTTTTAGTCTTATTGAAGACCCGACTCATCATATTATAATGAGCCGGCCCTTGGGGGCTACCAATTGCTCCTGTCAACAAGTCAAGGTACACAAGTTTTTCATCCATAAATATTGAAGGATCCACTGCTCAGTTGGTAAAACACAAAGCTATTAACCTTGTGGACGTGGGTTCAAGCCCTACGATGGAAGCTACATTATAAGATGTTATTTTCATTGAAGTATATATGAAGTCCCGGTTCAAGTATTATCTTACTAAGCCGGCCCTTGGGGGCTACACATCACTGCTCAAGTCTACATGATTATATTTACAAAGTCCCTGCTCATTATTGCATAATGACCCGGCCCTTGGGGGCTACACTGATTGAAGTTTTTATAAGCAATTACAAGTCCCAGGTTGCTGCAAGCATGACAACCCGGCACTTGGGGGCTACATATATGGAGTATTCAGTTTATATGATTGAGATGAACAAATCGGATTTCTTCAAGGTTGAAACACTTATTGGAGCAAGTCTTAAGTTATCACTATGTTGTCCTCTTAAAACTTGGGGGCTACATGTATTATGCATATATAAGGAGGAACATCTTCATGTTATCAATTTTGAGCAAATCAGGAAGATCAATTACATGACCCGGTGTCGACAACAATTATGACCCGGTGCCATCAATATTTATAAACCGACTAGTTTGGTAACATTAAACTGGCAAGTTTTACATCTTCAAGCCGGCTGAATATCAGATAAGTATTTCAAGACCCATATCTCTTAAACCGGCGCTTTGGAAGCCGACTCAAGTGGATTATTCTTCACAATATTTCTCTATGAGAAACCAATGTCAGCAAATTGATTATGAAGCTGGTCTATTGACCCGGATTTCCCAGAAGGAGGAAATAACAAGGACTTAAGGATGATCAGGTACCGGTTTACAAAAATTCTTAACCCGGAGCATAACCTGTCAAATTTGTTCTTGTGTTTATTTTGCAGCATAAGTTTACCATGAATAAATCCAAGCTAAACTTGGGGGCTAATGTCGGGGATATACCCCGCGGTGTAAACCGGCCGGAGGTTAACCGGCCGGACTTGGTGGTTTATCTGAAGACCCCGCTGATACTTGGCGAGTTACTGGCGACCCGCCCTGACCTGGCGGTTTACAAGCAACCCACCTGGTCATTATGACTCACTGGTGATCCGGCGTGCGGGATAGACGGATGACAAGGCCCAAGGCCCTGAAGGTCGGTTCACGTTTAACGGTGGGCCGGTTTAAGAGGAAAGGCATGAGGAATATTTGTCCTACAAGGAGTTAAGACCTGGACTTATATCCGGTTTGTATTAGAGATAGACTAGTCCTAATCCTAATAGGACTCTACATGTAACCCGCCCCTCCAACATATATAAGGAGGGGCAGGGCTCCCCAAAGGGGACAAGATTCACAAGTTCCACAAGTTGGACAAGTTAGGTTTAGACAATAGCTCTCGAGATAGAGCACTCTTGTAACCATGATCATCATCATCAATATCAATGAAGCAGGATGTAGGCTTTTACCTCCGCCGTGAGGGGCCGAACCTGGGTAAAACATCGCGTCTCTCATCCCGCTCAACCCCTCTCAAGCTACCACATAGATGCATTGGCCTCGCGACTAAGTCCTGACACTAAGGACATCTGCCGTGACAAAACCACGACAGTGACCAATGCCCCCCTTTAGTCCCGGTTGGTGCCACCAACCGGGACCAAAGGCCGCCGCTTCCCGCCCTTTGGGCTGCTGAAAAAGGCCTTTGGTCCCGGTTGGTGCCACCAACCGGGACTAATGCCCACCTTTAGTCCCGGTTTGTGCCACGAACCGGGACTAAAGGCTTTGCTATATAAGTTCACACTTCGGAAATTTTCACTCTCATCTCTCGCAGTTGCCGCCCCGACGCCGACGCCACCAGGCTGCCCCACCGTCACTGTCGCCTCGCCCGTGCCCGTCGTTGCCCGCGCCCTTGCCGTCGCCCGCCATCGCCCGCGACCTCGCCGTCGCCCGTGCCCCTGCCCCGACGTGTGCCGCCCCGGCCCGCCCCCGTCGCCGTCGCCCGCGCCCCTGCCCTGACGCGCGCCGCCCCGGCCCGCCCTTGTCGTCGCCCGCGCCCTGCCCCGACGCCATCCTCGCCGCCGACCCCACCCGCGCCTCAGCTTGGTCCGGCCGCCGGCGCCCTCCCTTTGCAATTTTTTTTCATATATATGCTTGTTTTTATATATATATGCTTGTTTATATATATATATGCTTGTTTATATATATATGTAATGATTTTTTATAGAATATGATGTTTTTTCATAGATGATCACATATATGATGTATGCATGAATGTGGATGAAATATGATGTTTTTTTGTTCATAGAACATGATGTTATTTTAATTCACAGATTTTTTTGTTCATGAGAGAGGCGGGGACGTTGAGGGATCATAGATGTATTTTTTCAGAATTTTCTATCACGCATAGACGGATTTTAGACCACGGGAGCACCCCGTCCCTATCGTTGCAAAATTTGCTAAGTGATATTAAGAAGGAAGGAAAAGAAGGATAGGAAAGAAAGAAAATAAGAAGAGGAAAGAAAGAAGAAGAGGAGAGGAAGAAGAGGAGAAATAAATAAGAAGAAGAAAAAAGAAGAAAAAGAAGAGGAGAAGAAGAAAGGAATAGTGGAGAAGAAGAGAAAATAGAATATATTCTATTTTTTCTTCTTCTCCTGTATTCCTTTCTTCTTCTCCTCTTTTTCTTCTTCTTTTTTTCTTCGATCTTCTCCTCTAGCTATTCCTTTGTTCTTCTCCTCTTTTTATTTTTCTTCATTTTCTTATGTCTTATTGTGTATATTGCTTCTTTGTGTATATTATGTATATATGTCAGTATATATATTGTGTATATTGCTTCTTTTCAGATTTTTTTTCATATATATGTTTGCATTTTGTATTTTATCGGGTCTGTCATCGTCGATATACCCCTCCCGATAACTTCAACACGAGGGGGGGGGGGTCGATATATATACCACCTCCCGATAACTTCAACACGAGGGGGGGGGTCGATATACCCTAAATAGCAAGTATTGTCGGTATGAGATACATGTGGCCGTCGGTGTCAGACACTACATCCACGTCCCACAAGTGACGCGGGCTTCGACGCCCACGTCACTTGTGGGACGTGGATGTAGTGTCCGACACGGACGGCCACATGTATCTCACACCCACGATACTTGCTATTTAGGGTTTCCTCTACCGCTCGGCGACCCTCGACGACCCTCGTTCGTCGAGGGTCATCGAGCCGTAGAGGAAACCCTAAATAGCAAGTATCGTGGGTGTGAGATACATGTGGCCGTCGGTGTCGGACACTACATCCACGTCCCACAAGTGACGCGGGCTTCGACGCCCACGTCACTTGTGGGACGTGGATGTAGTGCCCAACACCGACGGCCACATGTATCTCACACCCACGATACTTGCTATTTAGGGTTTCCTCTACCGCTCGGCGACCCTCGACGACCCTCGTTCCCGAGAAAAAAGAGGAAGAAGAAGAAAAAAAAGAGGAGAAGAAAGAATAGAGGAGTATCCTCTATTCTTTCTTCTCCTCTTTTGTCGGGGGTTTGGTGCGACATATGCCAACGGATGGCTTATCATGGTGGGGGCGAGTAGAATGTCACCGGTGCCTGGAAACGGGATGAGGTGAAGACATGCACGCCGGTGAATCTTACCCAGCTTCGGGGCTCTCTGGGGAGATAATACCCCTACTGTTGCTCTGCGGGGTCTCCGCATGATCACTATGGCCAAGTGTTTACACGGTTGCTCCTTGAGCTGTTTCTGGTGGTAGAAGAGGGCAAGGCTAGCTCTCTCCTTCTATCTGGTATGGTCTAGAACTACTGGGATCCAACCCCTTGCATGGATGCCCTGGGGGTTTATATAGGCCTACCCCTAGGGGTACAATGGTAATTCGACTGGGCACGGGCCCAGCCGTCAGTGCCTCCGACCTCCGACTTCTCCGCCGACTGCTGGGGCCCGCCGACTGGTCTGGTACGGAGCTGACAGGCCGCGTCCGCCGCGGGCGGGTCTTGCCGGCCACTGATTACTGTAGCCGTGCTTCTGATGACGCAGGCTTGGTCATGGGGTCGTGGCAACAGCCCCGCTGCCTGGTGGGCGATCACTGTGGCCACTCCCCATCTCATCTTGATTAATGGCGCATGGGCCCCGGGGAAGGGCTCGGCCGACTCCCCCAGGCCGACTCCCGACGGGTCCGACTGGCGGTTCTCCCGCCGTCTCTCGAGGTCTCGCTGACTAGTGGGCCCCGCTGCCTTCAGGCCATACAGACAAGCTGTCGTGGGCGCAGGACTTGGTACTGTGGTGCTGATGTCAGGACCGGCCGGGCAACAGTGCCACGCCGCACGGAGATCTTCCCGGGTACGGCGTGCTGTGGCCATGCCTGCCCTCGGTAAGGGGCGGGAGTGGGCTTTACTGTAGCCACGCCTCTGCCCCGTCCCCTTTGATGAGGTCATGGGTTTGCTGGAGTCGCCGGCCGACTCCCGAAAGCCGGCTTCTCTGGAGGTTGTCCCTGGAACTCGGCCGTGAGCTGGTAGTCGGCCGCCCTGCCATCAACTCCTCAGGAGACGGCTCTTTGCCCTCGGGTCTTGAGGGGTGCAGCCTGCCCCGATGTCTTGAAAGGTTATGGGACTCGGGTTGGCCTACCCGTGGCCCATTACTCCGATAGTAGTCCCCGAAGCTGGTGAGGCGCCACGGACGATTGGCCGAGAAGCCTCAGCAGTGTCTCTTTCCGGGTGCTCAACACATGGTCTTGATTGACTTCTGCCGGGCCGTCTAGAAGGAGTCGGACTTGCTCAACTCGTTCTTGGCTTGTCACGCAATAGCACGTGGATAGGCCGTCCTGCCAGCCCACGCGTACGACAGGACAGGCCCACAGGTGGGGCCCGCCACTACCACGCCTCGGCGCCCGACCGGATCCACTGCGGCCCCGGTGGACGTTTGGGATTCCCGTGGAGTTACTGCACGCAGTAACTTTACGTGGATCGTGGGGGTCGTGGGGTTGTGGGCGCAGTAAATCCCCACGTCTGCCCCCTCGGCTTCGCAGCCCATAGGGCTATAAGTAGGGGGAAGAGGGGGGCACGCGCGCCCCTCCTTCCCACTACTCCTCGCTCTCTTCCTCCTTGCTGCTCCTCGCACTCCTCCTTCCTCTTCTCTTCTTCGCTCCGCCGCACGCCCAAGCTCCGGCGAACGCTGCGGCGACAGCTCGCGATGAGTTCTTCCTCCGCTGTCGTGCCTCCCCCAGTGCGTTCCGGCACCTGGGACGGTTCCGAGGTTCATGAAGACCACATTGAGTTCCTCCGCCGGACCCGTCGGCTTCCCGGCGAGGATCGCGTGCAGGTGCGTCTTGCGCCAGAGGGGCAGATTTCCCCCGCCCCGCAGGAGGGCGAGCGGGTCATCTTCCGCTCGCACTGCTTGCGCCGGCGGGGGCTGCCGGCGAGCAGCTTTTTCCGGTCTTTTTTGGAGTTCTACGGCCTCCAGCTGCACCACCTCCCCCCCAACACAGTGGTGCTGTTGTCCGCCTTCATGGCCTTGTGCGAAGGCTTCCTCGGAGTCCTCCCCACCCTCGAGCTCTGGGGGGAGTTCTTCTTCTCCAAGCTCGGCACCCAGGCCGCGGGCGTGCCGGCTCAATGCGGCGCCTTCATCGCCGTGCAAAGGTCAGGTGCCGACAACCCCTTCCCCTCCATCTCGCTGATAAAGTCGGTGAAGATGTGGCAAAGATCCTACTTCTACATCAGGAACATCGCCACGAGGGGCGACTAGGTCAATCTGCCGGCTTTCGAAGCCGGCCCGTCAGCTGGGCGACTGCCCAACTGGTCGTACCGGGCCAGGTCGCTCACGCCTGCGGGATCCGGCGCCATCATGTGACTCTGAGTGCTGACGCAGTCGGAGGGTCTGACTGGTCCGGACCTGCTGGCTGCCTTCGTCTCGCGCCGAGTTCTCCCACTCCAAGGCCGCCCTCACATGATATGCCACATGAGCGGGCACCACGACCCGAGTCGGATGTGCACCAAGGACATGCCTCATGAAGAGGTGGCCTTCATGGTGAACTACCTCTCGGACAGCAGGCTCCTGGAGGACTGGCGATTTGGCAAGGAGCCGTACTCCCGCGCCAACCCCCCGCCCGTGGTGAGTCGCCTTTCTTTTCTTTCTTTAGATTGTCTTCTTCTTGCCGAGTTTTGTTTTGACCAGTCGGCTTTGGTTAGAATCCCCTTCTTCACCCACTAGCCGGCACCTCGGGGCCGGCCCGTGAGTTCGTCGCCGACCAGGCGGAGAGTGACATCGTCAACCCCGATCTGGGGGCGGCGGCTCTGGAAGACGACGCCGAGGGATGAGGAGGGACAGCAGGCGACTTCAGGCCTTCGGCTACCTTCGCCGACTGGCCTGAAGACAGCACCGAGGGAGAAGTCGCCCCTCGCCATCGGCTAGGAGCCAGCCAGCCTGGCGCGGGCTCTTCTGCCGTGCCGGGTGCTCCAGGCGGCGGGAAGGAGCGCAGGGCCGCGCCGACTTTGTTCGGCAGTCGGCCAAAGAAGCCCAAGGGCTCGACTGTGGTGACCCGATGGGACGAGGCAGCCGCGAAGGCCAACCGCTTCCGTAAGGAAGTGAAGAAGCCACCGTTCGTCTCCGCATAAGTATTCTGTCTTCAAAGTTTTATTCTTTCTTCGTGATTTGTCTGAGTCTCTGCTTGCCCCTCTTTCTTCAGGGCTCCCCTCTCTCTTGAGCGGGTCGCCGCCGCCTCCGTCATGGGGTCAGCGGAGACGTCCGCCACCACTCGGCGGATTGACCCTGCTGCTGACCTCCGGGAGGCGACGGAGCGGAATGCGCAGGAGAGGCGCAACAAAGAAGAGGCCCTCCGCCTGGAGAAGGTGGAGGCCGACAGGGCGGAGGCCTTCGCTAAGAAAAAACTAGCGGAGGCCGAAGCCGCCGCCGTGGTGAAGCAGCAGGCTGAGGAAGCCGCACGCTGCCAGTCGGCCTTGCTTGTCACCCCACTGAACTCTACGCCGCCGCCTCCGGAGTTCACGGGGCCGACTGGAGAAGCCGGCGGGGAGAACCTCGTTGAGGAGAGGGAAGGCGGCGACCCCTCTACTTCGGACACTCACGTTCCGCCGCCGCCTCCGCCGCCGTCTGAAGGCGCGCAAGGTGAGCAGCCAGCGGACCCTCCGGTGCCGCCGACCGAAGACGAGGCCGTGGCGCGGCTACTCCTCCAAGTCGGCCCGCCAACGCGCCGTCGTCTGGAGAAGGCGACTTCGGCACCCCGCCCTCCGGAAGCCGGCACCGCCAGCTCGGCGGCCCCATACGCCGAAGCGACGAGCGCCACACCTGTTGGGTGGGTGCGAGGAGGCGGCACAGGGCCGCTGAACCGGGCGCTCCTAGACGTCCAGGCGAAGCTCCGTGCTGAGGGCGACGCTCTCCAGAGTTGCACCAAGACGTTCCTAGCGTCGCGGGCAGCCGTCTGGGTATGTTTTTTTCCTTTGGTATTTGTTTTCTTGCTCCTCTCTGTGGGGGTGTCGGTGTACTAGAATAGGGGTACCCTAGTACCCCGAACTTGTGCACGGGCAGTTGCAGCACCCCGCGGCAAAGGCTTGCTGGGAGAACGCCAAGATCCCCCAAGGTTCCCTTGGAGCCATCCAAGAACAAAGTATTTAAGCTAAGGAGACAAGGCCCCGGCAAGAGGAGCTTGCCGGGAAGGCCAACCAAGGCGCTCCAAGGAACTTGCCGCGACGCGCCACGCGCTCCGGCAAGGCAACAAGGCCCCGGCAAGAGGAGCTTGCCGGGAAGACTAAACAAGGTACACCGAGGCCCGGTGAGCGACGAGCTTCTGGACCCGACGAGATAACAACAGCGGCAAGGCGCTTGCCGCGGCAGGCGGCCACTCTGAGCCCACGCTCCAGCGCATCCACCAACATGTCGCTCTGGGGGCCTCTCCGGGCGCGCGTGGCGGGAGGCTGTGCAGCCAGCGGTGCGCAGTGGCATGCGAAGCTGACAAGATCGCCATCGTGGCGAACGGTGGCGCCCCTAACGGTCCTTTTCTGCACTGTTCGGGCGACTCAGACGGGCATTTAATGCCCTTGTCCCCTGCCGTCAGGGTTAGGTAGGGTGCACTGTACAAGCAACTGTATCAACTACCTCGCTTTTTACGTTTTTACCCTCCTCTGCGTTGCCACCTGTCGGTGACCCCTTTAGCGTATAAAAGGAGGCCCATGCGCAACGTAGAGGGGGTTCGGACAGTTTGCTTCGATTCATTCGTAGCCCAGAAAACATCACACTCTCTCGCTCGAGAGCAAGAACACCAGATAATACAACCAGACAAGCAGCAGTAGGAGTGTTATCTCTCCGGAGAGCTCCGAAGCTGGGTAAACTGCTCGTGTGCCTCGCCTCGATCTGCTCTTCGTGCGACCTCCGCCCCCCGCCGAACCGAAAGGGGCCCGGTCCGCCGGCCCCATAGGTGTTCGTGGATCAGTTTTCCCCGACATCTTTGGCGCGCCAGGTAGGGGGTGTTGAGATTGTGTGAACCAGATCCGGCGTTCACACGAGCTAGATCTTTATTCCCTTCATCAACATGCCACCGAAGAAGAAGACTTCGGCGGCAGCCGCTCCATCCACGTCACTTCCGCCACCGTTGGAGCAAACGAGTGGTGGGATGGACGCCGGCGGAAGAAAGGACGTCGACGAGGAAGCTCATGATGCCGCCAGGTCCAAGAACAAGGCTGCACAAACCTCGGCGACTGTACATGTTCCACGCCACTCTCAGGAGGCGCAAGATCAACAGCGTCATGGCACTAGCAGTGCCATACGCATGATAGCCCAAGACCAAGCTGGTGGATCTCGGGGCGCTCAAGACCAGCATGCACGCCAGCGTGCTGGCACGAGCGGGGCACGGTCGCCTGGACGGGATACTGCTCCTTCTAACATAGTTAGAAGTTCGAGCACGTCCCGCTCCTCGCGCCGTCCGCCACTGCCACCCACCACTCCAGCAGAAGCTTTGGCGCGAGCTCAACTTCTCCTAGATTACCCTCCGACGTCGGACAAGATCGACGAATGGAGGGCCACCATTCAGAGTCTCATCGGCTACGCCAACGGCGACACTCCACGGCGGCCGAGCGCGTCGCCGCCGCGGCAGGACCGCCGGACGCGAGCCGGTGGCGACGAAACGGGCGGAGGTGCAACTACCATGCAATCACCACCCCGAAGGCCAAGATCGCCGACTCGCCGGATCCACCTCGACAGCGACTCCACTGCATCGTCGGATCCACGAGCTCGTCGCGATCAGCGCCAAGTTCTTCATGATCGACAACAAGAAGACGCTCGAACCCGCATCGAGCGCCGAAGAGAAGCGCGACGTCAATCCGACAAGCGCGCTGGGCCCTCTGTTGACATGCATGCGCCAGGGGAACCAGGCGATCTGCCGTACGCGGTAGGTTGTCCTGCGTTCACTCGTGAGCTGCGGCAAGTCCAGTGGCCCAGTACAAAGAACTTCAAGCCAGACGTACCGGAGAAGTACGACGGCAAGACGCATCCGTCAGAGTTCCTCAGCATCTACACCATTGCGGTGCAAGCTGCCGGGGGACGAGATGACAAGATCCTTGCCAACTACTTCCCGCTGGTGCTCAAGCCCAATGTCAGATCCTGGCTCATGCACTTGCCGGACAACTCCATATCCTCTTGGGCTGATCTGTGCCATCAGTTTGTCGGCGCCTTTACAGGCGGACACAAGCCTCATGGCCAGGAGAGTGATCTTCATCTGCTCGCCCAGAAGGAAGGAGAGCCCCTGCGCAAGTACATTCAGAGATTCAGTAGTGTGCAGCACAACATCCCAGACGTCCACCCTGCCGCGGTGATCAGCGCGTTCCATCAGAACGTGCGGAACCGCAGGATGCGGGAGGAAATGGCGATGTGCAAGATCAGGGACGTCAGTGAGTTATATGCACTGGCCGACAAGTGTGCGCGTGCTGAGGAAGGGAGGAGACTCCCCGGAGAAAATATAGGAGCGGGAGGATCTGACAGTGAAGATGCTGCCCCGACAAGGAAAAACCGGCGGCGGAACAACAGAAGGAGGAAAGGCAAAGAAGTGCTAGTTGTTGAGCAGTCCGGCAACGGTGGTGGCGCCAAGGAAGCCAAAGCTGGTGACTCCGGCAAGGAGGTTGCCGCGGAGGCAGCGGTCGCCGACAAGCAGGACGGCACCAACAAGCAGTATTGCAAGATTCACCGCACCAAGGGCCATGATCTTCAGAACTGTAAGAGAGTCGAGCAGCTTGTTGAGCAACAGAAAGCTGAATACGAGCGGCGCGACAAAGAGAAGGCCCAGGAAGGAGCTGGTGGATCCGGCAAGAAACGTCCCGGCCGAGGAGGACGCCGCGGCAAGGCCAAGCAGCGGCAAGGAGACAGACCTCCCCGTGGCCGCGACAAGAATGAAGATGATAACGAAGACGAAGATATGGATGATGAGGAGACTGATGAGCAGGAGTTCCAGAAAGCCACAGAGGTCCTGTGCGTTGACGGTGGTGCTTCTCTACATGCCTCGCACCGCCAACTCAAGCAGTGGGTGCGGGAAGTTAATGCAGCAGAACCACCCGTCGAGTCACGCAAGCCTCTGAAATGGTCCGGCACGCCTATCATCTTTGATATTGAGGACCACCCGGATCGCATAACTGCGGTCGGGTGCTTGCCGATGTTGGTTTCACCAACAATCCGCAACCTCAAGGTCACTAAGATGCTAGTTGACGGCGGGGCCGGCTTGAACCTGATCTCCTCCGCGGTGCTCCAGAAACTCCAGATCCCTGACAGCGAGCTCGAAGAGACCGGCACATTTCAAGGAATCAACCCGGGAAGGAGCAAGCCAAAGGGAAAGATCACGTTGCCGGTAACATTTGGCAGCGAGCTGAACTTCAGGACCGAGAGGGTCACGTTTGACGTTGCCGACTTTCCATTGCCTTACAATGGAATCCTTGGCCGACCGGCACTCGCCAAGTTCATGGCAGCCTCTCACTATGCGTACAACATACTGAAAATGCCAGGCCCAATAAGTGTCATCTCTGTCCCTGGCGACAAGAAGGATGCTCTTATCTGTGCCGACAAGATCTACCGGGAAGCAGCAGCCGCAGCAGAACGCAGGACACTTGCCGCTGAAGCTCCCGGGGGGAAGAAGAAGACCAAGTCCGGCAAGAGCTCTGATGCCCACTCCGGCAAGCGCACCTCTTCGGAGTGCTGCGCTACCGTCGAGGACGCACCATCGAGCTCCACCGGCAAGTGTAAGAAGGCAATGGCAGCTCCACCTGAGACTAAGAAGGTGTCCGCCAAGGAGGATGGCACTGGTGGTACCTTCACCATCAGCGCCACTCTTGACCCCAAATAGGAAAGCGCGCTCGTTGCTTTCCTGCGGGCGAATGTTGACGTGTTTGCGTGGCAACCGTCTGATATCCCCGGTGTTCCCAGGAAAGTGATTGAGCACCACCTTGCCGTCTGTCCTCATGCGCGGCCCGTCAAGCAGAGAGTCAGGAAGCAGGCAGTAGAGCGCCAAGAATTCATCGCAGAAGAAATCAAGAAGTTGGAAGCAGCAGGCCTTGTCAGAGGAGTACTCCATCCCACGTGGTTGGCCAATCCTGTTGTTGTGCGCAAAGCTAACGGGAAATGGAGACTTTGTATTGACTTCACTGATGTTAATAAAGCTTGTCCCAAAGACCCATTTCCCTTGCCGCGTATTGACCAGATTGTTGACTCCACAGCCGGATGTGATTTGCTTTCATTTCTTGATGCATACTCAGGATACCATCAGATCTTCATGGCAGAAGAAGATGAAGAGAAAACCGCATTTATCACCCCGTGTGGCACGTACTGCTTCGTACGGATGCCTTTCGGTTTGAAGAATGCTGGTTCAACATTCGCAAGGGTAGTCCACCATGCTTTTGAGCCGCAAATGCACAGAAATGTGGAAGCTTACATGGATGACATAGTGGTCAAGAGCAAGAACAAGGCGACCCTGATTCAAGATTTAGACGAAACATTTGCAAACCTGCGCAAGATCAACCTCAAGCTTAACCCCGAGAAGTGCGTGTTTGGAGTCCCTTCCGGCAAGCTTCTCGGGTTCTTCGTGTCTCAGCGGGGAATTGAAGCCAATCCCGACAAGATCAAAGCCATTGAGCAGATCGATGCACCAAAGCGCGTCAAGGATGTACGAAGGCTTGCCGGTTGCGTGGCTGCTCTCAGCAGGTTTATCTCTAGATCTGCTGAGCGCGCCCTGCCATTTTTCAAAATTTTGAAAAAGGCAGGTCCAATGAAATGGACTCCGGAAGCGGAGGCTGCGCTGCAGGACTTGAAGAGATACCTGTCCTCCACTCCAACGCTTGTCGCACCTAAGCCGCAAGAGAAGTTGCTGCTGTATATAGCGGCAACCAATCAAGTGGTTAGTGCTGCGTTAGTGGCGGAGAGGGAGGCGGATGATGAGCCAGCAACCACGGCAGATCCATCCAGCGACAAGCAGGGGGCTTCGTCGACAAGCTCTGGTCCCGACAAACATGGGTTTGCGCAGGAACATGATAAGATGCCAAGGAGAATGGTGCAGCGCCCAGTTTACTTTGTCAGTTCTCTTCTGCAGGGGGCTAGATCAAGGTACTCTGGTGTGCAGAAGTTGCTTTTCGGCCTCCTCATGGCCTCGAGAAAGCTGCGCCATTACTTCCAAGCACATGAGATCACAGTCGTCACTCGCTTTCCGCTGAAGAGGATACTGCAAAATCCAGAAGCAACGGGCAGGATTGTCGAGTGGGCGCTGGAACTGTCAAGCTTTGGCCTCAAGTTTGAGAGCACTTCAACTATCCAAAGCAGAGCATTGGCAGAGTTCATAGCAGAGTGGACGCCAACCCCAGATGAAGAAATTTCAGAAACGAGCATCCCCGTCAAAGAGGCAAGCAAAGAGTGGCTGATGTACTTTGATGGTGCCTTCTCGCTGCAAGGCGCCGGTGCAGGCGTGCTGCTTGTCGCACCCACCGGAGAGCACCTCAAGTACGTAGTCCAGATGCACTTTCCCAAAGAGCAAGCAACCAACAATACTGCAGAGTATGAAGGATTGCTTGCCGGTCTCAGAATCGCAGCAGACCTTGGGATCAAGAAGCTCATTGTCAGGGGTGACTCACAGCTTGTCGTCCGACAAGTGAACAAGAACTACCAGAGTCCGTTGATGGAAGCGTATGTTGATGAAGTGAGGAAGCTAGAAGAGCACTTTGACGGCCTACAAATGGAGCATATCCCAAGAGCTCAGAATGATATTGCTGATGGCCTGTCAAAGTGCGCCGCACTAAAGTTACCTGTGGAACCAGGGATCTTTGTGCTTAAGTTGACTCAACCATCCGTAACGCCCTCAACTGGACAAAGCAAGAAGAGGAAGTTGGTTTCCGGCGACTACTTTCCGGCAGAGCTCCCCGAAGCCGCCGCCAAGAAAGTCCCCAAGATCAACACCAAGGATGCTGAGGGGCAGTCTGCTCCGGCAAGCCTTATGGTTTGTTCCGTTGAAGCAGACGCTCCCGACAAGTTTTGCTCCGGCAAGCTTGCCGGGGAACATCAAGCTCCGGCAGGACCACAAGTCCCTGCCATGGAAGCGGATGTTCCCGCAGCAGCAGATGTGCCTTTAGTCCTTGTTGTCGAGCCACAAGCTCCAGCATGGGCACAGCAGATTGTCCACTTCCTTCAGACAGGAGAACTTCCCGAAGAACAAGAAGAAGCGGAAAGAGTAGCCCGGCAGTCAAGTATGTACCAGTTTGTCGATAGCATACTGTACAGAAGAAGACTCAACGGTGTGAAATTGAAGTGTATTCGCCGGGAAGATGGACAAAAGCTGTTGGCGGAGATACATGGAGGCATATGTGGCCACCACATTGGCGCAAGAGCACTTGCCGGCAAAGCTTTCCGGCAAGGTTTCTTTTGGCCGACAGCCCTCCAGGATGCAACTGCACAAGTAACCAAGTGTGAAGCGTGCCAGTTCCACTCCAAACAGATACACCAGCCAGCTCAAGCTCTCCAGACGATCCCTTTATCCTGGCCATTTTCGGTCTGGGGGCTCGATATCCTCGGCCCCTTCCCCCGAGCTGTCGGGGGCTTTGAGTACTTGTACGTCGCAATCGACAAGTTCACAAAGTGGCCGGAAGTGCAGCCAGTGAGGAAGGTGACAGCACAGTCAGCAGTCAAGTTCTTCAGGTCGATTGTTTGCCGTTTCGGGATCCCTAACAGGATCATCACCGACAACGGCACGCAATTCACGAGCCGCACCTTCATGCAGTACGTCCAAGACCTTGGCGCCAAGGTCTGCTTCGCTTCTGTTGCTCATCCAAGAAGCAACGGTCAAGCAGAGAGGGCAAATGCTGAAGTGCTGCGCGGGCTCAAGACCAGAACTTTCGACAGGCTGCACAGGTGCGGAAGGAACTGGATCGAGGAGCTGCCGGTGGTTCTTTGGTCGATCAGAACGACGCCAAATCGAGCCACTGGCCAGACACCTTTCGCTCTAGTCTATGGAGCAGAGGCAGTTCTCCCCACGGAACTCGTATACGGATCACCTCGAGTGCTCGCTTATGATGAGCTTGAGCAAGAACAGCTGCGGCAAGACGACGCGCTGCTCCTTGAGGAAGATCGTCTTCAGGCTGCTGTACGAGCTGCTCGATACCAGCAAGCTTTGCGCCGCTATCATAGCCGCAAAGTTAAAGCCAGAAGCTTCGAGGAAGGCGACCTTGTTCTTCGGCGCGTTCAGTCCGCCAAGAATTCCAACAAGTTGACGCCGAAGTGGGAAGGCCCTTATCGGGTGAGACGAGTCACAAGGCCTGGCGCTGTCCGCCTTGAGACCGAAGATGGCATTCCGGTGAGCAACTCCTGGAACATAGAACATCTTCGTAAGTTTTTCCCATAAGGCGCGGTTGCCGGAACCCGTTCCGGCAACCACCTTTTGTACAAGTCTTGCCGCTGTTGCATGTAATCCTTTGTACAAAGCCGGGCGCAGATCCCGTGCATAAGTAAAACCCCATGTGCTCCGCACAGCTTGTCCATTTCATGCGTTAGTTCCTTTCTTGCATGCGATTATCTGACACTTTGTGCAGCACCTACATCCGGTAAGCAGTAACGAGCCGAAGAGCTCCATATTATTATTTTCTCTTCTTTCTTTTTCTTTTAAAGGAAAAGAAGGTTCTCTCGCACACAAGTTTGCCGGGGGGGAAGGAGAAGATTGTGGTATGGGCCAGGCGTCGTTCAAGCAAATACTTGCCTTACCGGGAAGCAAATGACAGAAAAGCTAAGTTGCCAAAGTTTGAGCAATCACTTTTTAAATTTTTGAGTTATCTTCCTCGAACGACCCTGCTTTGTATGGAAAACCTGTGCGCGGAGGAACCAACTCGTGGCTAGTTGCGCCCTTACTTTGTTTCGAGTCGCTCAACAGCTTAAGCGTGCTGCATCTAGTCGCGACAAGGTTTCTTGTCGGAAGCAGCGCCGCCAGCAGGCTGTTGAAGTTCCGCACTCAGCGCTCGCGGCTCGGGCGCCTGCGTCGACAAGTTCCCTAGAAGCGTAGGGTAAAAACATACAAAGGAAGGAATCTAGTAGAGGAAATAACATTACAATTGATAACAGAAATAAAGTTATATTACAAGATAACTTGTCGCAGCTCTAACAGACTGTTTTCATAACATGATTATCAGCGACAAGGGAAAAGAAGAAATGGGTGGCCTAATCTACGCGTCCGCCCTCGACTCTCTTGATCTCGCTCACCTTGTCCACAATGGGTGCGACAAGGGCCTTGAGTGCATCCAGATCGGCGTCAGGCGGCAAGGACCTGAGGACGTTGGTGAAGCTGAGGCCTGGGTTGCGAAAGGCCACCTTCATCAACACCTTCTGGAGAACCCCGGCGCAGATTTTGCACGACTCATCGGCCAGCTGCTTCGGGATCCTCTCCCGGAGCCGCTGGAGTGCCGTCGCCACGCCCTTGAAGAACAGGCTGAGCTTGGCGCTGGGTTGAAGACTCTCGTCGGAAGGATACCCAAAGTTCTCCATCCCCAGCTGCGCCAGCTCCTCGTTGATGACTGCGGCAGTGTTCACCAGACCCTCGGTCCAGTGCTCCACTGTGTCTCTGAACGAGTTCTGGGTAACTGCAATGCTCTCCGGCAGCGCCGCGTCAGCCTTGACCTTCTCCGACAAGGTCTTCTCCCGCTCCTTGGCGGCCTCCAGCGTCTGCGTCAGCGTGGCCAGCTTCAGCTCCAGGTCTGCTTTGGAATCCTTGGTGGCGCTGAGCTCCTTGCCCCTCTCAGCGAGAAGGCCTTGCAGCTCACTGTGGGCGGCAGCATCCTTCTCACGCTCACGCTTGAGCGCGGCAAGCTCCTCGCCACTCTTCCCAATATCGGCCTCCAGCTGCGCCACCTTCTCCTCTAGCTCTTTCTTGGCAGCCTCTGCAGTTGCCGCGGCGTCCTTTGCCTCCTTGAGCGCCCCGCCAAGTGCTTGCTCACGCTCGGCGAGCTCTTCCTCGTAGCTGTCGAGGTTGGCCTTCCGCTGCACTAGTTCACCTTCCCGCGTGGACTGCTTTTCGGCAGCCAGCCTTTGTTCCTCCTCAGCCTCGGCCTTCTCGAGAAGAAAGGCCGTGCGCTCCTCGTCGACTCGCTCCCGCTCCTGCGCCAGGGACCGGAGAGCTTCTTGATTTTGGCCCCGGAGCTCCTCCGCGCGCTTTTCCATGTCAACTCCCGCCTTCGCGACAAGCGCTTCCCAGGAAGCCAGCTTGGCTTGCCGGGTGCGGTAGAGTGACATCAACTTCCGTAGCAGCTGCTCCTCCTCAGGCTCGCCGCTGCTGCTGCCGGGCGCGTCAACCAATGACAGTCCAGCAGAGGCGAGCACCTCCCCGTCAAAAGTCTCCCCCTCGACCGGCGCCCTGGAGCTCGACGCCCAGGGTAGCTTGATGAAGATATTGTCACCGGCCTTCAAGTAGGCGCCGGGCTGGGGCTCCTCGGAGCCCGGCTCCGCAGAAGCGGCAGAGGGTTCGGCGGTCGGCGCAGCGCCCGGCGCTCCTGCGGCCTCAGGGTCGTCAATGCAATCGCCCGACCCCTCGCCGGCTTCCGCAGCAGCAGCCCCGGCGGCCTCCTCGCCGGCGGTCTCATCAGCATCGGCACCTTCCTCGCCAGCACCCCCTGTCTCCATTGGCTCAGCCATAGATGGGTCTGAAGAACGAAGAAGGGAGGAAAATCAATCAAAAATCCAAGAAAGGAAAAACGGAAGAAGCAGAACCCAAGGGAAAGTTTCTGGGCAAGTGGACTACCTGCGCCAAGATCTTCAGTTGCGGCCTTGGTCGCTGCAGGATCAGCAGTGCCGTCCCTTGCCGGAGAGTCCCCCCTTGCCGGAGAGCGCTTCCTTGCCGGGGACTCCTCCCTTGGCGGCGCAGTCGAAGCAGGTGGCACTTCGGGACCGGCCTCCGGGCGCTCCTGATGAGGCTGCTCTGCTCCTGCACAAGTCAACAAGCAAGATATCAACAAAGGAAAAATCACTCAAGCGCGCCCGGCAGCAGAAGGCTAAACTATGAACTTACGCTGGGGGCTGCGCTGGGGGCTGCTCTGAGGGGTGATTGCCGGGTCCGTCAAGGTGGTCTCGGGCCCACCTCCCGCCGACACGATGGGGTCATCCTCGATGACGATCACCGCGGCCTTGGCCCTCTTCGCCGCTCTCTGGGCTAGTGTTCTGAAAAGAAAGGAGTCCAGATTGGAGCAAGTGAGATACAAGATATAAACAGCAAGATTGAAGGATTATAAGAGCACCGAAGAAACGCACTCTTCTTCCTCCTCGTCGGAGCTGAGCGCGGAAAGATCGAAGTCCGGCCCTCCTCCGGTGCGGCGAGGTGGAGGAGTAGGATCCCTTGCCCGCTTGGCGGGGGCAGTGGCAGTGGCCCGGGAAGATCCCGCTCCAGTTGCCGCTGTTGCGTGAGGCTCTCCCGCGGCAACATTGCTTGTCGCGGTAGAGAGCGTCGCGCGGCTCGGTGGCTGTGGAGCCGGCTGCCGCCCCGCTGCATCCCCGGCCCTGCGAAGGCGCCTCCTTGGCGGGGCCGGGGGCTCCGCCTGCGGCAAGTTCTCTGAAGGCTCAGCCTCCTCCTCGCCGGCCTCGCTCGGCTCGGCTTCGGAACCGGCAGGCTCATCCTCGCCCATGAACTCCGCGTGTTCAGCAAGGTTTGCCGCCTCTGCAGCCTCCGCCTCCTCCACAGTAAACCCAAACACACCCGTAGCAGCTGCAGCCGCAGCCTCTTCCGCCCTAGTAGCGATGAGCTGCAGCTCCTCGTCGGTGGTGTCACGGGTGAGGCTCTTCTGCTCGTCAGCGCGGACCGGCACTTCCTCCAAGGTGTCGAAGAACGCTCGCACAACGTCATCCGTAGGCTCTTGCCAAGTTGGGACGATGCCGTGTGAATCGCACAACGGCATCATGGCGCGGATCCGGTCAAGCGAAGAGTTATTGCACAAAGGAACTACGCCCCTCGGCAGTGTGAATGGGTGCTGGGGGTCGCGTTTGAATAATTCCAAGAGCATTGCATCCAACTCCAAGATGGTGAAGTTGTAGTTGAGGCCCGGCCGCAGCCTCATGATGTCCGCCGAATTCTTGAATTCCCAGGCGGGCCTCCCCCTCTCCTGCAGGGGGGCAATGCAGCGGCGGAGGAAATCTGCCCCGACAGCACCTACGGTGAGCCCGGCAAGCCTGAGGCGAAGAATCCTAGTGATGGCGATCTTCAGCCTCTCGTCTTCCCGGGCCATGTTACTCCAGTCATTGCCGCGCACTATTGGAGTTTGGCGCACGGCGGTGAAGGGCTGCGGATTCTCCTCAACGATCCAGCACCACTCCGCTCTCCACTCCTCCCACTTGCTGCGGAGCTCACCCTCCAAGTACGCCTCTTTCTTGCCGACTCTCGAGACCCAGGCAATCCCTCCGGCAAGCGGCTCTCCTCTCTCTACCCGAGGTATGAAGAAGTGGCGGAAAAGGGCAACACTAGGGTGGACTCCGACAAAGTTTTCGCACAAGTGTGCGAAAACTGCCATGGTCAGGACAGCGTTGGGGGTGAAGTCAAGAAGGCGGAAGCCATATGTGTTCATAATATCACAGAAGAACTCCGAGAAGGGCGGGCAGAGCCCGCAATAGAAGAATAGCGGGAAGAATGGGTACCCATTTGGAGCCGACTCCGAGGCAGCGGCCGGGAGTACCCTCGTGCGCGGATGCGCACGCGTCTCCGTCGCCCAAAAGAGGTAGAAGTACTCCCTCAGCTCCTGCACGCCGAGCTGGGGGGTGAAGATCGCCCGCTCCTTCCACAGCGCTGCGAGCCGCTGCGCCTCGGCCGACTTCACACCCTTTCCCTTGTCGGCTTTCGGGGCCATGGCGGAGGTGGTGGGGAAGGTCGACGGCGTGGTGATGCTGGTGGCAATGGAGGGGGCGGAGCGCTGCTCTCTCGGCTTCGAGAAGAAGGGGGGAGCGGCGGAGTTTGTGAAGAAGGAGTAGCAGCAACCAGCGAGGGGGAACGAACTGCCTCTGTTTCCTCTGCTTATAAAGAGGGACGGGGCGGACGTTTCGGCCTTCCGCTTAAACAACCACCCACGATCTCTCCCACGATGTCGCATTCAACGCGTGCCGTTATGGGAGAGCGCGGTGGATACGGAGCAAGATTTGGTGTGGCCCAGCCCGTGTGTGCCCGTGCCCTGTCTTGGGCCTGGCCCAACAGCGCTCGGCACCGTGTTTGGCCCAGGCCCGGGGGCTCCTGTCGGTGTACTAGAATAGGGGTACCCTAGTACCCCGAACTTGTGCACGGGCAGTTGCAGCACCCCGCGGCAAAGGCTTGCCGGGAGAACGCCAAGATCCCCCAAGGTTCCCTTGGAGCCATCCAAGAACAAAGTATTTAAGCTAAGGAGACAAGGCCCCGGCAAGCTAGCTTGCCGGGAAGGCCAACCAAGGCGCTCCAAGGAACTTGCCGCGACGCGCCACGCGCTCCGGCAAGGCAACAAGGCCCCGGCAAGAGGAGCTTGCCGGGAAGACTAAACAAGGTACACCGAGGCCCGGTGAGCGACGAGCTTCTGGACCCGGCGAGATAACAACAGCGGCAAGGCGCTTGCCGCGGCAGGCGACCACTCTGAGCCCACGCTCCAGCGCATCCACCAACATGTCGCTCTGGGGGCCTCTCCGGGCGCGCGTGGCGGAAGGCTGTGCAGCCAGCGGTGCGCAGTGGCATGCGAAGCTGACAAGATCACCATCATGGCGAACGGTGGCGCCCCTAACGGTCCTTTTCTGCACTGTTCGGGCGACTCAGACGGGCATTTAATGCCCTTGTCCCCTGCCGTCAGGGTTAGGTAGGGTGCACTGTACAAGCAACTATATCAACTACCTCGCTTTTTATGTTTTTACCCTCCTCTGCGTTGCCACCTGTCGGTGACCCCTTTAGCATATAAAAGGAGGCCCATGCGCAACGTAGAGGGGGTTCGGACAGTTTGCTTCGATTCATTCGTAGCCCAGAAAACATCACACTCTCTCGCTCGAGAGCAAGAACACCAGATAATACAAGCAGACAAGCAGCAGTAGGAGTGTTATCTCCCCGGAGAGCTCCGAAGCTGGGTAAACTGCTCGTGTGCCTCGCCTCAATCTGCTCTTCGTGCGACCTCCGCCCCCTGCCGAACCGAAAGGGGCCCGGTCCGCCGGCCCCATAGGTGTTTGTGGATCAGTTTTCCCCGACAGGGGGCGCGCCAGCGCACCCACTGGGTGTAGTCCCCGAGTTTCGGGTCGGCTGCTGAGCAGGCGGCCCGGAACTCCAATTGATGAACTTCTGGGTACTAACTTTGTCTGAAATGCTTATCGCAGGATTACCACAACCTCCGCGTCACTGCCTTCAACCGTAACATTGAAGAGCTGGGCAAGCGGACCGCCGACTTGGCGGAGAGCCGGAGTAAGTCCCCCCCCCCTTCTCTTTTTTTTCTCTGCGGGGGCGCGCTAATGCACCCGCGGGCTGTAGTCCCCGAGATTCGGGCCGACTGCTGAGCAGTCGGGCCGGATCTCCCCGGCGACCTACTTTATTGATGACTGTTATCTTTCTTCCTTTCCTTCAGGAGCCAACGCTGCTCTTCAACAGCAACTGAGCAAAGCCAACTCCGCCCTACGCGCCAAAGGGGAGGAGTGCAGCAAGCTCGCCACAGAGCGTGATCTGCTGGCCACTCAGTTGGCAGAGCAAAAGGAGCTGCTTGTGAAGTCGCAGAGGGAGGTGGAGGAGACGGAAACCGCCCTCTTGGCCGAATTCGCGAGCGAGCGCTCCTCCTGGTCTGAGAAGGAGGCGCTGCTATCCTCCGGCTTCCACGAGATTGAAGACATCGTTGATGGTGAGCCTCTTTATTTTCTTTCTTCGAGCTGCCGACTTAGATCGTGCCGACTCCTGGTTTTTGACTTGCTTCTTCGTTTCTTCGTGTCTGTGCAGACTTCTTCCCTGGGCAGTCGCAGGCCGCCATCCAAGCCATCGAGGCTGACCGTGAAGGTTGGAGGGCGAAGGGCGCAGAGATCGCCGCCGATGCCCTCCGAACTCTTGACGAGCACGTTCTGAGCATCGAGGCTCGCCTCTAGCCGGCTCATCGGATTCTTCGCCGGCTCCAGTGCATCGGTGCCCAGGCGATTGCCGCCCTTTGGCCGGATATGCAGGCTCCACGCACCCCCAGCCTGACGGCCAACTGGCTGGAGGTCGCGGCTGGTCGTCTTGAGGCCTAGAAGGGCTCTTCGGCCCGGGCTGGAGCGCGCCGAGCCTTGGAGTTCGTCAAGGCGTGGTACCCGGGGCTAGATATAGACCGGTTGGCCACGCTTCGGTCGGAGGCCCAACCAGAGCTGGCGGCTGCGGAAGACGCCCTTGTCAAACATGCTGCAGCGATCGCCGAGTACACCGATAGCAGCATCTTCGTCGCCGAGCGGTCTGAAGACGGCGAGGAGGTACCGCCGGAGTGGTTTGGGATGAACCCAGACTACGGCAAAGACTCGGCGGAGGTGATTGGCTCCAGCGTCGAGGAGGACGAGGCGGAGGATGGGGGCGAGGCGGAGGTACCAGAAGGCGGAGTAGACGGCCAGCCTCAGCCCGACCGCGCCTCCAGCAACGAGCCGTGTGCGACCGAGTCGACTGCCGCCGGAGGTGATCAAGCCGAGACTAGCCAGCCGGCTGCCCCGACGCCTGACGCTGGCGCCTCCTCCGACCCTCCGAATCCGTCTACTGCCTCCTGAGCTGCCGCTGTATCTTTTATTTTATTTGCTTCAGTAGTCTTTGAAGAACTTATTAATTCGCACAATTCCACCCGCGGGGTGTATTTTGAACCTCTACTCGACAATTCGGCCAAAGGCCTATGTTATGTAAATACATATATCTATCTTTTCTTGCTCATTGTTCTTTTGGCTTTTTTCCTTTGCCACTTTCTCTTAGTTGCCTGCCTTGCCACTCGGACAGCCGCTCTGCGGACTGTTGCTGGATCAAGTGCTAGGCTACTTTGGGAAAGCAAGTACTTAGCCGATTTCAAGATTGTTTGAGCAAGTTGGATAGAAGACGACAATCCAACTATCCGAGAGTCGGTTTGCGAGAAAGGTTGGAAACCGTCTTGAGCTATGTTTTATGCTTTGAGCCCTTAACCCTTTTTCATGCGAACACCCATTCTACCTTACCTCTGCCCACTATACAGTCGCTTTGCGAGCTATGGTTTCTGACAGAAGATGGTTTAGGTGTTTACACACTACTTGTCCGGCTGCAGGAAGCATTTCATAGTGTAAGGCAGCAAGTCCCCGGGTCGACTTGTGAAGCCCGGTGCCAAGCGGCATGACAAAGAGTGACATACTTGTAGGCGTAATTTTTATCATACAGACAAAAGAGGGCAGTCCCCGAGCTCATCTCGGGGGGCCCGAAGTCTTGGTACTTTAATACAAAAGGTAGCATGGTACATACTGCATCAACTGTAAAATCTTCGGAGGAGATTTGCATTCCATGGCCGCTCTGTCTCCTTGCCGGAGTCGTCCCTCTTGCATGCTCGGGGCTTCTGAGCATCGATCAGGTAGTAGGAATCGTTGCCCAATACTTTGCTGATGATGAAAGGGCCTTCCCAAGGCGCCGACAACTTGTGCTGGCCGGCTGATCGCTGGATCAGCCGGAGCACAAGGTCGCCTTCTTGGAAAGATCTTGGCCTGACCTTCCTGTTGTGGTATCGGCGCAGGCTCTGCTGGTAGATGCTGGACCGGCTGAGTGCCAACAACCGGCCCTCTTCCAGCAGATCGACGCCGTCTTGTCGTGCTTCTTCTGCTTCCTCCTCGGTGTACATGGTGACTCGTGGGGAGTCAAACTCTATGTCCGTTGGGATGACGGCTTCGGCACCGTACACGAGGAAGAAGGGTGTGAAGCCGGTTGACTTGTTTGGAGTCGTGCACAGACTCTAGAGGATGGCTGGCAGCTCGTCGAGCCAGCAGCCAGTCGAGCGCTCCAGAGGCTCGATCAACCGAGGCTTGATGCCGGACAGGATGAGGCCGTTTGCTCGCTCCACTTGGTCGTTTGACTGCGGATGGGCGACGGACGCTAGGTCCAGTCGGATGCCCTATGTTGCACAGAAACGGGCTAAGGCGCCTTTGGCAAAATTTGTGCCGTTGTTGGTGATGATGCTGTGTGGTATGCCGTACCGAATGGTGATATCGGTGATGAAGGTCACGGCAGTCGGACCGTTCAGTTTCTTAATTGGCTTTGCTTCCACCCACTTGGTGAACTTGTCCACTGCGACAAGTAGGTGAGTTAAACCACCTCGTGCTGTCTTGAATGGTCCCACTATGTCTAGACCCCAAACTGCAAAAGGCCAGGCAATGGGGATGGTCTTGAGCGCAGAAGCCGGCTGGTGCGGCTTGGAGCTGAACTTCTGGCACCCTTTGCATTTTTGGACCAACTCCTTGGCCTCTTCCAAGGCAGTCGGCCAGAAAAACCATGCCGAAAGGTTTTGGCGATGAGTGCTCTTGAAGCCGCATGGTGGCCGCATTCGCCTTGATGGATGTCTTTGAGAATCGCCTGGCCTTGCTCTGGCTCTACGCAGCGCTGGTAGACACCAGTGACGCTGCGCCTGACCAGCTCTCTGTTGACTATGGTATAGGCTGCCGCCCGGCATTGTACTTGCTGAGCTAAGGTCTCATCAGTTGGTAGCTCTTTTTCACCAGGAATTTGAGGATGGGCTGGGCCCATGAGGGTGCTGCTATTTCTTCGACTACCAGAACTGCGACTTGGATGAGGGCGGCTGGGCTGGGAGGCGGCGGGTTGGAGTCAACAGCCGCTTGCTGGGTTGATGAAGTCCCCAGGCCGACTGGCGCGGTCCTTGGGCCGAGTTCTGGAATCTTCGAGTCCGCCACCACAGTCCCCGGGCCGGGCTCGACTATGGCGGCTTTGGAGTCTGCCGGAGCTCTGGAGTCGGATCCGCCGTCTTCGGGAGGAGCCGGCACAAAAATTGAGTCTGATTCTGGTGAAGGCTTGACAGACGGCTTGAGGAGGCGTTGAAGGGTGATGCCAGATGGTATCGCTTGGCGGGTAGAGCCGATTCGTGCCAAGGCATCTTCTTGGTCGTTGTCGTTTCTTGGCACATGGAGGAACTCGCACCCTTCGAAATACCCGCTGAGTTGCTGCACGAGGAAACGGTAGCTTGCCATGTTTGCGTCTTTCGCATCCCAGTCGCCAGATGACTGCTGGACCACTAAATCCGAGTCGCCATAACACAAGATCCGGCGGATGCCAAGTTCTTTGGCAAGCCGGAGCCCGTGAATGAGCACCTCGTACTCGGCAACGTTGTTGGAGGCGGAAAAATGGATTTGCAGTGCATATTTGAGCTTGTCGCCTTTGGGAGAGGTGAGGACGACGCCGGCTCCCAAGCCGGTGCGCCTCTTGGAGCCATCAAAGTGCATACGCCAATGGGTGGAGTCAGGCGCTGGAGGCAGGTACTGGGTCTCGGCCCAGTCGACGAGGAAGTCGGCCAGTGCTTGTGATTTGATAGTGGTGCGGGGCTGGTAGTAGATGGTGTAAGGAGCCAGCTCTATGGCCAACTTGGCCACTCTACCAGAAGCATCTCGGCTACCGATGATCTCGGCAAGTGGAGCCGTGCAGACCACCGTGATTGGATGCTCTTGAAAATAAGGCTTTAATTTCTTGGCGCAAAGTGTACGCCATAGCACATCTTCTGGTAGTGGGGGTAGTTCTGCTTGGAGGTCGACAGTACCTCGCTCAGGTAATATACTGGTCTCTGGACAAGCAGCGCCTTGCCTTCCTCCTTGCGCTCCACTACCATGACTGTGCTGACTACCCGGCTGGTGGCAGCGATGTACAGGAGCATAGGTTCCTTAGGAGTCAGAGCCGCCAGGATGGGTGGAGTAGTCAGCATCTTCTTCAACTGGTGAAAAGCTTTGTCCACCTTATGGTTCCACTCGAAAAAAGTGGTCTTCTTCATGAGTTGGTATAAGGGGAGAGCTTTCTCGCCCAGCCGACCGATGAATCGGCTGATGGATGCTAAGCAGCCGGTGAACTTCTGCACATCCAGCAGTCGGCTGGGTACCTCCATTCTCTCGATGGCCTTGATATTTACTGGGTTGCATTCTATGCCGCGTTCAGAGACCAGGAAACCTAGCAGCTGGCCGGCTGGTACTCCGAAGACACACTTCTCGGGGTTCAGCTTGATCTGGAACCGGCGCAGGTTCTCAAAGGTCTCCTTGAGGTCTTCCAGCAATGTTCCACGCTTTTCCGTCTTCACCACCACGTCGTCCATGTAAACGTGGGTGTTCCAGCCGAGCTGCTTGAGGAGACACTTCTGCATGCAACGCTGAAAGGTGGCGCCGACATTCCTCAAGCCGAACGTCATGGTGAGGTAGCAGAATGCTCCAAACGGCGTGATGAAGGCGGTCTTCAATCTGTCAGCCGGGTTCAGCTTGATCTGGTGATATCCTGAGTATGCATCCAAGAAACTCAACAACTCACATCCGGCTGTGGAGTCTATCACCTAGTCAATTCTTGGTAGAGCAAATGGGTCCTTGGGGCAGGCCTCGTTGAGGCTCGTGTAGTCAATACACATTTGCCATTGCTTGTTCTTCTTTAGCACCAGGACCAGATTTGCCAGCCACTCAAGGAAGAAAACTTCCATAATGAAGTCGGCTGCTAGGAGTCGGGCTATCTCTTCTCCGAGAACTCTTCTCTTTTCTTCTGATAAGCGGCGCAGGGGCTGCCTGACCGGCTTTGCATCAGATCGGACATGTAACTTGTGCTCGGCGAAATCCGTCGGCACACCTGGCATGTCCTTGGGAGACCATGCGAAGATGTCCCGATTCTCACAGAGGAAATCAATGAGCTCGCCTTCCTATTTGCTGTCGAGGTTTGCACCTACGATGGCGTACCTCTCTGGGTGCTCCAGATCCAAGGGTATCTTCTTTGTCTCTTTGGCCGGCTTGAATGAACCTTCGGCTTCCGACTCCTTTGGGTCGGGCGATATCTCCGGCTGCTTGCCGGCCATCGCCACAACTCGTTCAAGGAGTCGCTTCTCGGCTGCGATCACCAGGGACTCGGCCAGCCGACTGCTCTCGGCCACGCAAGCGGACGACTTGCGGTAGTCGCCGCCCACAGTCAGAATTCCCCTGGAACTGGGCATCTTCTTCTTGAGGTAGGCGTAGTGGGGGACCGCCATGAACTTGGCCAAGGCGGGTCGGCCAAGCATCGCATGGTATGGGCTCTCAAGGTCCACCACCTCAAACCAAACAGACTCTCTTCGGAAGTGATCTTTGTCCCCAAAGAGGACGTCAATCAGGATCTTGCCGATTGGTGACCAGGAAAGCCCAGGAACAATGCCGTGGAACATAGTCCGTCTGTTCTGAAGTTGTCTTTGCTTGATTCCTAACTTCTCCATGGTGTCCTTGTACAGGATATTGATGCTGCTGCCCCCGTCTATCAGAACTCGCGAGAAACGCGCGCCCCGTTTGTCCGTGGCGAAGGTGGCGTCCAGTACCAAGGCGTAGGAGCCCGGACTCGACATCACTTCTGGTTGGTCAGCCCTGCTCCAGCTGATGGGCTTCTCAGACCAGTGCATGAACTCTAGCGTCTCTAAGGCTACTGCGTTCAACTCTTGTCGCTGCAGCCGCCTACTGCGTCGATCATCAGCCACACTGGTGAACACCACATAGGCTCCATGCTCTTCAGGGTATTCATCTTGTACTGCGCCGACTGGCCTGACTGCCGGCTACTGGGGCGAAGGCGGAGGCGGCTGCCCAGCAGGCAGGGGTGGCAGGAGGCCGTCTCCTTTGGCGATCCTGGTGAGCCAGTGGCACTTCCGGGTGGTGTGATTCGACGGCTTCGCGCTGCTGTGGAACTTGCAAGGTCCATCCAAGGTTTGCTCATAGGAGAAGGCCGGCAACCAGTTCGGCTTGCCGCCTTTCTGTCGCTTGGGCGGAGGCTGCTCTTCTGGCTGCCGGGCTTCAACGGTCGCGACCTGCCGGCTGCCGGAAGCCGGCTGCGGGGCCTTGCACTTGTTGTCGCCCTGCTGTTGTCGTTGGCCGGCGTCTGCCGCCGGAGTTCTTGGAGCCTGAAGAGCTACTTTGCCAGTCGTGCTGATTTGAATTTCCGCCTTCATGGAGGAGTCGGCCATGGCGTACTTGTCCGCTATGATCAGCAGCTCGTCGAGGGTTTCTGGCTCGTCGCAGAGGGCTTGTGCTTGAGGAGGGTGCCTTCTCGGCACCCGGCTGTGAAGTACTCGATGGCCTGCACCTCGTGCACGCCCTCGCAGGAGTTCCGGAGTTCAGCCCAACGCGTGAGGTAGTCGCGAGTCGACTTGTCAGGACCTTGCACGCACAAGGAGAGCTGACGAGGCTTGGGAGGACGCTTGTACGTGCTGGTGAAGTCGACCCAGCTGTTGATGCTGCGGGGCTTTAGGCTGTTCAGCCATGTCCGGGCCGTGCCCTGGAGCATGAGCAGAACGTATTTCACGGCGACACGCTTGTTGCCGTTTGCTATGCTGACAGCCGTGGAATAGTCGACTAGCCAGTCTTCCGGCTTCACGGAGCCGGTATACTTGGGCGTGTCTCTTGGGAGCGTGAACCCTCTGGGAAAGGGCTCGTCCCAAATGCGGGGCCCGAAACAAGGCGGACCCAGCTCGTCTTCTTCTTCCAGCGCCAGGGACCGATGAAGTTGGTCGATCCGGTGGCGGGCGTCATTCTCTCCAACTCCCTCTCGGCGGCCAAGGCGGTCACTGAGAGTCGGATGGTCAACAGGCGGCGGGGAGACTCGCCTCTCCTTCCGGGGAGGGGAAGGCGGATAGTCGTCCCGTCGTTCCACTGCTCTCGGGCGGCCATCTCGGTCGCGCTCTATGGTAATGCGAGTCCGACTGTGGCTGACAGCCGGCTCCTTGTCCTTTCTTCCTCCGGCGCTGCCAGTCGGCGTCCGAGACGTCACACCTTGATCTCCGTGCGGGTCATCATTTGACTGCTGTGGCGCCTCCCTGCGATAGCCGGCCTCGTTCTGTGCGGCGGCCGCGTCGAGGAGCCGCTGGACTCGCTCCATCATGAGGCGGTGTTCTTCGCCATCGAAATTGTCCAGCTCATCCGCTGCTACCTGGGTGGCTCGGATGTTCTCCGCCGGTGTAGCATACACGGGGCGGCTAGCCCCAAACAGGCTGGCGATGGCTACGCCGCGCTGCTGGACCGCGCCAAGGCGGCTGGGCCCTACCGAGGCCGGCGAGCCGCCAATGGCGCGATCCATCTCCCGCTGGTAAGCTTCTGACAAGCGTCTCATGCTGGCCAGCTTCTTCATGCCTTCAACAAGCTGAAGGCGGCGCGCTTCTAACGTCTCCGCGTCAGCATCTTCCGGAATGGGCGCAGTCAGGTCTTGCAGCACTGCGCCGAGTGAGTCGGGCGCTCCTCCGCCAGGGAACTCGTCATGACTGATGACTAGCACCTCAGTGACGGTGCTTCCGTCACTCTCTGCGTGGGGGAGAGGTTCGTCGTAGACCACCACGTTGGTGGGGAATGCGTCGATCGACGCGGTGTCGGAGTCGACCAACATCGGGTCGGTGGAGCCTACGGACTCCAAGTCTAAGGCAGGCTCGCCGGAAACGTGGAGTTGATCGAGGAGGCCCGCGAGGAGGTTTTCAGGGCCGCCCGCGCCTGCGTCAGACGCAGGTTCGTCGGAGAGGCGGACCTCGCCGACAAGTTCGGCCAAGGAGCTGGCTGCGCAGGCGATCTCAACGCCGCGCAGCGCTTCGATGCAAACTTCGCCTGGCGTGCCTGGCTGGCTGCGCTCGCCAGGGAGGAAAAGGGTTCCCGTCCAGAACAGATCTCCGGACGGCGGTGCACCAGGCCCCACGGTGGGCGCCAAATGTCGGGGTTTGGTGCGACATATGCCAATGGATGGCTTATCATGGTGGGGGCGAGTAGAACGTCGCCGGTGCCTGGAAACGGGATGAGCCGAAGACATGCACGCCGGCGAATCTTACCCAGCTTCGGGGCTCTCCGGGGAGATAATACCCCTACTGCTGCTATGCGGGGTCTCCGCATGATCACTATGGCCAAGTTTTTACACGGTTGCTCCTTGAGCTGTTTCTGGTGGTAGAAGAGGGCAAGGCTAGCTCTCTCCTTCTATCTAGTATGGTCTAGAACTACTGGGATCCAACCCCTTGCATGGGTGCCCTGGGGGGTTTATATAGGCCTACCCCCAGGGGTACAATGGTAATTTGACTGGGCGCGGGCCCAGCCGTCAGTGCCTCCGACCTCCGACTTCTCCGCCGACTGCTGGGGCCCGCCGACTGGTCTGGTACGGAGCCGACAGGCCGTGTCCGCCGCGGGCGGGTCTTGCTGGCCGCTGATTACTGTAGCCGTGCTTTTGATGACGCAGGCTTGGTCATGGGGTCGTGGCAACAGCCCCGCTGCCTGGCGGGCGATCACTGTGGCCACTCCCCATCTCATCTTGATTAATGGCGCGTGGGCCCCAGGGGAGGGCTCGGCCGACTCCCCCGGGCCGACTCCCGACGGGTCCGACTAGCGGTTCTCCCACCGTCTCCCAAGGTCTCGCTGACTGGTGGGCCCCGCTGCCTCCAGGCCGTACAGACAAGCCGTCGTGGGCGCAGGACTTGGTACTGTGGTGCTGATGTCAGGGCCGGCCGGGCAACAGTGCCACGCCGCACGGAGATCTTCCCGGGTACGGCGTGCTGTGGCCATGCCTGCCCTCGGTAAGGGGCGGGAGTGGGCTTTACTGTAGCCACGCCTCTGCCCCGTCCCCTTTGATGAGGTCATGGGTTTGCTGGAGTCGCTGACCGACTCTCCAAAGCCGGCTTCTCTGGAGGTCGTCCCTGGAACTCGGCCATGAGCGGGCAGTCGGCCGCCCTGCCGTCGACTCCTCAGGAGACGGCTCTTCACCCTGGGGTCTTGAGGGGCGCAGCCTGCCCCGATGTCTTGAAAGGTTATGGGACTCGGGTTGGCCTACCCGTGGCCCATTACTCCGACATCTTTTTTTTCTTCTTCCTCTTCTTTTTTTATCCTTGAAGCGTTGTCGAGGCCACCCCAAACCCTAGAGAAGCAGCGTCGAGGCCACTAATTAATATTAGTTCTACGTTTGCCACTAATATATCCATCTGTCATGTTTGAATAATAATTGCCATGTTGTAAATATTTGTAGAAACTATGGACACCGCCCGAGACGAAGTACAAGAAGAGTTGTTGGGGGACATAATCGCACGAGGAAGTGATGCCATCTGCTTGTTGTTTCTCAACGACACCGATGGTCTGGAAGCAGCTGGCTATGATTATGATGGCTCCGGTGACCTAATGTCGGTGCAAGAAGGAGACCGTGAGGACAGCTCCGGTGACCCAATGCCGGTGCAAGAAGGAGACCATGATGATGTCTCTGGTGACCGAACCGAGTCCGACCAGGTATATATATTAGTTAAGCTTATGCTGACTAGCTAATTGATGCATTCGTTGTTTGGTATGTACACATATTAATTAAGTCTTTGTTCTTTTTTCTAGCCCTCCGGATCGAGCACAACTTCGGTAAAGAGACGAGGCCCGAAGAAAAAGTTGAGCTCGGATGAAAAGTTTGAGATCATAGCAATCGCGCCTGACGGCCAACCGATTGAACCCCTCCGGACAAAGAGCGCATTTGTTGCTCAGTGCGGGGTTTTGGTTAGGGACAAGATCCCGATCAGCATCCAACAATGGTTAAAGCCGGCTACAGAAGACCCAGAGGTGTCTTATGTCAATGATATGCAGAAAAATGATCTTTGGACTAAGCTGAAGTCAAATTTCACTCTACCGCCAGACGATGATCCGGAGAAGCCAGTTAAAGAGCAATTAATCAAGTCTTTTGCTCTTAAGAGGATGGCAGAACTATTCAGGAGGTGGAAGAAAGAGCTGAATAAGTTTGTCGAAAATAAAGAGACACCAGAATTCAAGGGCAGATATGAGAAGATCAGAGATCACTGGCCCGCATTTGTGGCCCACAAGACATCGAAAAAGAGTAAGAAGATGTCGGCGACAAACAAGCAAAATGCTGCGAAGAAGAAGCATCACCATCGCACGGGGTCAGGTGGCTACCTCGTAGCCCGGCCTAAGTGGGCCAAGACTGAGAATGATCTGGTTGATAAAGGGATCGAACCAGAGACAATTAACTGGTCAGACCGTTGCCGGACTTGGTTTTTCGGGGCTGGCGGAACCTTGGACCCTGTATCAGGAAAGTGCATTTGGACGAACGATCAAATGGACATACCAGTCAAGAAGCTTCAGCAGTATATCGAAGCAGTGCAGCAAGGGACGTTCGTTCCAGACAGAGAGAATGACGAGCTCACAATGGCCCTCGGGAATCCTGAGCACCCTGGATGGACACGAGGCACGCCAGGCTCCATTCCGTGGAAGGTTGGGTTTCCGGACGCAGGCGGTTACAAATGCCACGAGAGGAGGAAGAAAGTGGAGCAGACCCAACTGCAGGTGCTGCACACTAGGGTAGAAGCGATAGAGGCACGAGAAGCAATTCGCAGCAAACGAACTACCGAAGCTTCCCCCGAAGCTACCCCACCATCTCAGCGGAGAAGCGACGTGGCTTCCACCGAGCCGCTTCAGCCGGAGCATGTCTTGACGGCTCCTGTCAGCTATCCCGTGGATGCTGTCACGGAGTCTCAAAATTGCCACCTTATGACGCAATGGATTAATATGAAGGTCAAGGCGGCTGTTGGCTCTGTTTTTCCTACTGAACCCGGCGCAACTTTTCACTGCCGGCCGATTCCAGAAGGATATGCTAGGGTGATGGTGGATGAAATAACGGAGGGATTTGAGGACCTCCAGCTTGACCACCCTACCGGTGAAGGGGAGACTCGGCTGGGTTCTGCTCTGAAGACTCCATGCCTATGGCGGAAGGAGCTCATCAACCTTCCGAACTGGACGCCTCCGCCTCCTCCTCCTCCTCCGGCGAGTCAGGGCACTCTGCCTCCACCACCGCCTCCTCCTCCGGCGAGTGACGATCAGGGCACTCGGCCAGCTCCTTCTCCGGCGCGTGGCGGCACTCCGCCTTCTTCTTCGCCTGCGCCCGAGCAACCAGCCTCCTCCTTCTCCGCCTCGTCAGCAAGGGCGGAAGAGACCTCCCTCCGCTCCGGCTGCTCCGGCGCATCTTAGTACTTCTCCTCGCCTCGTAAGAAAGTAAAGAAGACAACCGCTCCGTCTGCTCTGCTGGCGTCTAGCAGTACAGCCAGAGGCGGGAGGACATACAGATTCGGTCCTTCTCTGAAGACTCCAGAGAAGTTACCATACGAGAGGACCCCGGAGGAGAATGCAGAGATCGTGCAAGAAGAAGTGAGGAACTTCTTTGAAGGGGTGAAAGCAAAGAAACATCCACCTCCGGAGGAGAAGGTAGATCCGGTGAAAGCGAAGCGCACTCTGGCTGCCCTGACAAAACCACCCAAGTCTCTGCCGAAAGGAAACTATGAGCGCATTATTGGAAAGGAATTTGTTGAAGCGGAGCGATCGGGAAGTACTGTCAGTGATCAAAGGCTGAAAGAACGATGAGCTGGGAAACAAATTGCCTATCTCGGCGAACAAGCGAAGCAATCATGCCCCCCGCTCAAGGTGCCTAGCGACATCGACGCTAATGATCCGAGGATGGTGCCCGGTTATAGCAATCTTGGAGATTACCTGCCCGACGATGTACATTATGATTTCATGGAGGTGCAGATACAAAGATACGAGTATGGGAAGCCTCTCGTCAAAGATGAAAGATCTCTATCAACGATGATGCGAAGATTGCATGATTGGTACTTGAAAATCTGTAGAGAGTCTGGGGGGAGGAGTACTTTGTATGTGAGAGTTAAAAAGGAGCATGACCTCGTTGGAATTGAACTGTTGCCTGTTCCATTTAAGGAGTTCTTTCAGTTTTTCAATCAATTGGCCCTCGATAAAGCAACAATCACCTGCTACTGTCTGTAAGTAGTACTACTTCTGTCATAAAGCCTCTCTATATAGCTCAGCTCTTTCATTGCATGTATTTATAATTATCCTCACTATATTATGCAGATTGAAGATCGCCGAATTGAAGAAAAGACAAATCGGTGATATTTGGTTCATTAACACAAATCTCATAGATGCAACTCAGGTTAAATTTCATGCTGCAAATACCGAGGCCAACTTGCTACGATCGTTGGTAATAGATGAAAACAAAGATATAATACTCTTTCCTTACAACTTCAAGTGAGTGTTACTGTCTTGTGCATATTCGGTTTCCCTTATATATTAGTCAAGGTTATAGTAATGTAATTGATGAGTTATGCATGCGTGTGCAGTTTCCACTATATTCTCCTAGAGATTAAGCTTGAGCAGGGACTAGTAACCGTCTTAGACTCAAGCGAAAAGATCCCCAGGACTATGCGGACATGACTCAAATGCTCGAGAAGTAAGTTAAATCGATCATTATCCAGCATATCAGCAACTTTGTTCATTTCCTGATATACCAAGTAATTGTTTTCTTTGTCTGGCAGGGTTTGGAAAAAATTCACCAAAAAAGCTCCGGGACTCCCGAAGAAGCTGCAATTTAGACACCCGAAAGTAAGTACTATAGTAGCATGTTTCGCGCATCTCCTATTGATTCAAGCGCTAGTTTCATCAATACCATTTGGCATTCTTGCTTATCAGTTTGATTGACCTGTATTTCTTGTAAAGTGGTTGTGGCAGGAACAAGGGAATGATTTCTGTGGATAGTACATTTGCGAGTCCATCCGCCACCCGACCTGTGAGCAGGGCTACTCTGACGAACAATATGAAGTGCGTAAATAACAACATTCACAATTTTATTTCATTACCATCATTTGTGTTGAGTTTCATTCATTCATATATATATGTATTGACCCCCTTCTTCAAATTAGATGTTTCAGAAGTGGGATGAACTCCTAGCACCAGCTCGCATGCGAGCAATTCAGGAGGAATTGGCGGCATTCTTTCTTGACCATGTGATCGCTGAAGACGGAGAATACTATGTGGACCATGCATCTGTATGTTAGGACATTATATTTGTAAGAGATAATTATTGTATATATGTAGCCGGTAGTGTCAGATAGATATACGAGAACTTGTTGTTCGACCAATATCTCGGAGAAGGAGAGGTGGTCGATACCACTTCTCTCTGTATGCATATATGTTCATGACGATCTTCTGTTTCCTTCGGTTGCTTACTAGCTAGCTAGCATGTCTAGTCCTCTCTATACGTATGTATAGTACGTAGCGTCGACCAAGCACGGACATAAGAGAGGACACTTCTCTCTATTAATTATAGCTAGCTAACACAATATATGAAACGCCTAAATTAACCCCCCAAAACCCCCAAACCCCCCCACTTTCAAAAAAAAAACAAAAACCCCAGCCACAGAAATGCTGACGCGTGGATGCCTATTGGTCCCGGTAGGTGCCACCAACCAGGACCAAATGCCCTCCTGCCTAGGCTCCGCGCACACGCCACGTGGAGGCCCATCTGTCCCGGTTCTGGATTGAACCGGGACTAAAGGGACAGGGCATTAGTACTGACCCTTTAGTCCCGGTTCAGGAACTGGGTCAAAAGGCCCTTACGAACCGGGACAATAGGCCCTTTTTCTACTAGTGCGTGTACAAGAGAAACACGCATCGCTCGGCCCCCGACCTCCCACCGTAACCGGGAACTCCCCGAAATTTTCCTCCCCCTCGCTTCTACCACGGTTTTTTCCGTCATGGACGGCCCAAAGAATGTCATGCAGCTGCTTCTCCGGCCCGCCCAAGACGAAAAGCCCATTTTCTGTCATGATTTTTTGTCATAGAAGTAGGAGCCCACCACATCTATGATGATACCGGGTTTTGTCGCAATTATCATCATAGAAGTGTCATATGTATGACAGAATTTTTTTCGTTCAGCCCAAAATGTCACAGATGTGTCTTTTTTTTGTAGTGATTCACTCTTTCTTCCCCCTCTTCTCTCTGGTAGACTATGAGACGGATGATGTTGTTGCCTCGATCTACTACGTTGTTGACGACCCCTCCATGCCAGAGCACCCAGGCAAGCCCCCCTTGATCAACCAGATATCGCCTATTCTTCTCTCTACTGCTTGCATTAGAATAGTGTACCATGTTACTGCTTTCCTTTAATCCTATTCCGATGCATAGCCTGTCTTTGCTACTACTGTTGTTACCTTTACCTACAATCCTAAATGCTTAGTATAGGATGCTAGTATTCCATCAGTGGCCCTACTTTCTTGTCCGTCTGCCATGCTATACTATCACGCCGTGATCACTCGGGAGGTGATCACGGGTATATATTTATATACATAATATATGATGATACAGGTGGTGACTAAAGTCGGGTCGGCTCGTAGAGTACCCGTGAGTGATTCACTGATTGGGTCCAAAAGGACGTTTGTCCCGACGGCCCTCCGAGTGGATCTTTGTGGTGGAGTGACAGCGCAGGTTGAGACCACCTAGGTAAGAGGTGGGCCTGGCCCTGGTCAGCGTCCCTGGTTACTTCAAAATAACACACTTAACGAGATCTTGGTATTTGATCTGAGTCTGGCCACTGGCCTATACGCACTAACCAACTCCGCGGGAACAGTTATGGGCACTCGACATTGTGGTCTTAGTCGAATCCTTCTTGACGTCAGCGACTAAGCGACATGCGCTTGATTGGACCGTAAGCCTGCGCTTGTATTAAGGGGGCTAGGTTTACTTCCGGTCGTGTTCGAAACGTGCATGTGTGCAATGGGCCCAGACCCCTGCGCGCATAGGTTTTAGACCAGCGTGCTGACCTCTCTGTTGTGCCTAGGTGGGGCTGCGACGTGTTGATCTTCCGAGGCCAGGAATGACCCAGGAAAGTGTGTCCGGCCAGAGGGATTGAGCGTGTTGGGAAATGTGGTGCACCCCTGCAGGGAAGTTTATCTATTCGAATAGCCGTGTCCCTCGGTAAAAGGACGACCCGGAGTTGTACCTTGACCTTATGACAACTAGAATCAAATACTTAATAAAACACACCCTTCCAAGTGCAAGAAACAGCCGGGTGATCGCTCTCTCATAGGGCGACAAGGGGGGGATCGCCGGGTAGGATTATGCTATGCGATGATACTTGGGAAACTTACCATCTACTCTTTTCTACTACTTCAAGATGGAGGCTGCGAGAAGCTAGTCTTCGATAGGATTAGCTATCCCCCTCTTATTTTGGCATTCTGCAGTTCAGTCCACATATACTACCCCTTTCATTGATACCAATGCATATGTAGTGTAGTTCCTTGCTTGCGAGTACTTTGGATGAATACTCACGGTTGCTTTGCTCCCCCCTTTCCCCCTTTCTATACCTGGTTGTCGCAACCAGATGCTGGAGCCCAGGAGCCAGACACCACCGTCGACGACGACTCCTACTACACTAGAGGTGCCTACTACTACGTGTAGGCCGCCGCCGACGAGCAGGAGTAGCTTAGGAGGATCCCAGGCAGGAGGCCTGTGCCTCTTTCGATCTGTATCCTAGGTTGTGCTAGCCATCTTATGGCAACTTGTTTAACTTATGTCTGTATTTAGATATTGTTGCTTCCCTTGACTCGTCTATGACCGAGCTCTTGTATTCGAGCCCTCAAGGCTACTGGCTTGTAATATGATGCTTGTATGACTTATTTTATTTTTAGAGTTGTGTTGTGATATCTTCCTGTGACTCCCTAATCTTGATCATACACGTTTGCGTGTATGATTAGTGTACGATTGAATCGGGGGCGTCACAAGTTGGTATCAGAGCCAACTGCCTGTAGGAATCCCCCTTCCACACTCCTTGGCCGAAGTCGAGTCTAGACATTGCAAAACTTTTACTAACATGGTTGTGTGTCTTACGGGCCCATGACACCATTTGGGTTGTATTATGATCTTTTACTCCTCGATCTTTACTCCGGGACTCTGAACTCTCTTCTATTCGGGTTAAATGATTTTACTAACTCTGGCTCTAGGTTCTCATGACTACTTCCTCCCGGAGAGCCCCTTCATTCCAGATGATGGCTTGATTCATCAACAGACCCCGAAGATACTCTCCGATGTTATCCCGAGAACTCATCGGATGTGCAATTCCCTTCCACCGTCAACCCCTATAGATAACTGCATGCCCTTTCCATTTTTACATTCATCCCCAGTTGCTCTTGTTATTACAAGATACCCCAAAATACTCGTTGTTGTTTCGAGAATCCTTTGTACCCACTTCCTTGCAGTTCCTTATCGCCTGAATACACCTATAACTTAATCCTCACACATACCAAGGGTTTGTTTCTCCCCAGTTGTTCATGTGTTTCACGAAAGTCTTCAAAATACTATTCGATCTTTTGAAAATCCTCAACAACCTTTTGTTCTTGAATTTCTTGCTTGTTAGCGTTATGGTTAATCCCATAAGTATAGTAATCTTATTGGCATCTTTTGTCGGTATCATTTTGAGACGTTGATTCAATATGTTGCGGATGCTTGTGATCCTCAATTGAATCCTAGAATTCATCGTTCCAGATTAGATGCCATTTTGAACAGGAGTTGGTTCTTGACCAATCAAATTGACGTTGATTTTACCCCTAAGTCTATTCAACTTAAGCGTTATTAATCAGACCGTTGGCTTCTGATCTCTTGATTTGGAAATCATAATTCCTTTGCATTTGAGCGTTGAATTATTCAGTTGTTTCTATAATCTGATGCACTTGCATTCCTTCTTCCTCTGATAGAGTACCGATACTCATATCAGCTCCGTTGTAGACCACAAGACCCCTTGTTGGATTATTATCCTACAGTGTCCTTCATATTCAATAACCTTGTGAGCCTTTCCACGGATATATAATGCCTTTGGTAAATTGTATCCTCTTCTTTGTCAACCATGCTCTATTTTTGAGCTTGTGTTATGTACTCCTAAAGTTGTGGTATATGTTACTAAGATACCCCGATGGGTTGAACCTATGCCTTCCTTATTCTTTGTGAACCCAAAAAGTTTACACAAGTCATACCATTCTGGTGTTTTACCAGGTAATTTTCTGCTCTACAACTTCTTCGAAGACGAGAAGTAAATGAAAGGTTAGGCATTGAAGAAGTGGGAGTCGACCTTGAACCTTTGTGTTCATGCCCATGGACACGATGTAGATCCTATCATGGAAGCTTCTTGTAATAATAACTATTTCCTTGATATAATATCCTTCGATATCGGTGAATTGATCCTTTGCAATCGTGGTTACGACAGTATGTTCTTCTTTGATCCCATTTCTTGGGAACATTTAAGCACTTGTGTTCTGTGGATCAATACACCTGTCCAACCTTTACTTTGATCTTTCATCGAGTATTACACCATGTTATCTCGAGATTATCACGGAACTGCATAACTTCTTATGAGTTCTCCATCAAGTACTACATTCTCACTGATTCCAATTTTTTTCATAGGCTCTGAGTCATTAAACACTCAAGGACACCGATAACTGAATTGAATCTGCATCGCAATTAACCAACTATTAGTAATCTTCTTTACTTACAAGTTTGTACTCGATCGCGTCATTTCTAGCCTGATCAGCTATATCAGCATCCTGCAGATTTTAACTGTGCTACCTGGTCCTTATTCTCGGAGCACCAGTTTCGGCGATGAGCTAAGCTTACGTTGATATTCCTTGTCTTATCATTTCACCTCGAACAACAATGTTTATTCCGAGTTTGTGATGTACCCGTGGTTCCAATAACCTTTTGCTTCATCCTTCCTTGACTTGGTGTCATCGCCGATTGATTACACCTTCATGAAATCTCTCGACAATTGTGTCGTGATCATCATCAACATTCTGACTCTTCCAGGATATCAATCGAATTCATGATAGGAAATACCATCCTTGCCCCTCGATGATTTGTGTTATCATCGGCAATATTCTTCCCTCCGCCCCAACACTAACTTGTTCATGTTTTGTGTTGTATCTTGTTTTCCTTGCTATCTAGTTTGTATTATGTTCTACCTTGAAGTATTATGTTCTACCTTGTAATTCATTATATTAGTAAAAATCTAGACAATTCTCAAAGAAATCATGCTAGTACTGAAAAAGAATTTTTAGCAGTTGTGTTTGCTTATGATAAATTTAGACCTTATATTGTTGATTCCAAAGTAACTGTTCACACAGACCATGCTGCTATTAAATATCTTATGGAAAAGAAAGATGCTAAACCTAGAATTATTCGATGGGTTCTCTTATTACAAGAATTTTATTTACATATCATTCATAGAAAGGGAGCTGAGAACCCAGTAGCTGATAATTTATCTAGGCTTGAAAATGTGCTTGATGACCCACTACCCATTGATGATAGTTTTCCTGATGAGCAGTTAGCTGCAATAAATGTTTCTCATAGTACTCCTTGGTATGATGACTATGCTAATTACATTGTTGCTAAATATTTACCACCTAGCTTTACATACGAACAAAAGAAAAAAATCTTCTATGATTTAAGACATTACTTTTGGGATGACCCACGTCTTTATAAAGGAGTAGATGGTATTATTAGACGTTGTGTACCTGAGCATGAATAGGGACAAATCCTACAGAAATGTCACTCCGAAGTTTATGGAGGGCGTCATGCTGGTGATAGAACTGCTCATAAGGTATTGTAGTCTGGATTTTATTGGCCTACTCTCTTCAAGGATGCCTGTAAGTTTGTCTTATCTTGTGATGAATGTCAAAGAATAGGTAATATCAATAAGCGTCAAGAAATGCCTATGAATTATTCACTTGCTTTTGAACCATTTGATGTTTGGGGATTTGATTATATGGGACCTTTTCCTTCCTCTAATGGTTATACACATATTTTGGTTGCTGTTGATTATGTTACTAAATGGGTAGAAGCTATTCCAACCAGTAGTGCTGATCCCAACACCTCTATTAAAATGCTTAAGGAAGTTATTTTCCCAAGGTTTGGAGTCCCTAGATATTTAATGACTGATGGTGGTTCACACTTTATTCATGGTGCTTTCCGTAACATGCTCGCCAAGTATAATGTTAACCATAGAATTGCATCACCATATCATCCTCAGTCTAGTGTTCAAGTTGAACTTAGCAATAGAGAAATAAAATTAATTTTGCAAAAGACTGTCAATAGGTCCAGGAAAATTGGTCTAAGAAATTATATGACGCACTTTGGGCTTATAGAACATCATATAAAAATCCTATGGGTATGTCTCCTTATAAAATGGTTTATGGAAAAGCTTGTCATTTGCCTCTTGAGTTAGAACATAAAGCATTTTGGGCAATCAAAGAACTCAATTATGACTTCAAACTTGCTGGTGAAAAGAGGTTATTTGATATTAGCTCTCTAGATGAATGGAGAACCCAAGCTTACGAAAATGCAAAATTATTTAAAGAAAAATTTAAAAGATGACATGACAAAAGAATCCAAAAGTGTGAGTTTAAAGTCGGAGAATATGTTCTTTTGTACAACTCTCGTTTCAGATTCTTTGGAGGAAAACTCCTCTCAAAATGGGAAGGCCCATATGTCATCGAGGAGGTTTATCGGTCTGGTCCCATCAAAATAAATAATTCCAAAGGTACTAACCCGAAGGTTGTCAATGAGCAACGAATAAAACATTATATCTCAGGTACGCCTATTAATGTTGAAAGTAATATTATCCAAACTTTGACATCGGAAGAACACATAAAAGTGTCCTTCCGGAACACTCCAAAATCGTGAAAATAAGGAGGTACGTGATACGGTAAGTAAATGGACTCCGAAAATACCACAAACATATTTTTTATTAGTTTTGGAATATTTAAGAATTTTGGAAATAAAGAAACTTCTAGGAAGCGTCCCCTGGTGGGCACAACACACCAGGGCGCGCTAGGTGGCATGCCCATGTGGGTTGTGCCCACCTGTGACACCTTTTGTACTCTGTTTTTCTACCTTATGCTTGTCCTCCAAGATAAAAAATCTATATATACTTCCCGAACCTTTTGATCACCATATCACGGAGAGATCCTCCGTTCTCTTTTCTTGTTGTTTTCTGCGTAGATCTGAAAATATGTCTTCCCAAGACTCTGATGGTGAGAGCTATGTCTCACATCTCATTGCTGACCCAAATACCTATGGGGACCTATCTCCTTATGGTCGAACTACTGATGGCGATGAGGATGCTCACTTGATGATGGTCGATGACTCAAGCTCGAAGGAGGAGGATGTTCCTCTACCTCAACCTGGGGATATGCACATAGAGTTCAAGAAGTCCAGTCTCCCTAAGAGAGATAACCGTTCTAATACCCGATCTATTCCTTCTCGTTTCCGGTAGAAAAGCAAAGGAGATTTATGTGACAAGATCTTGAAGCAGTAGTTGGAGGTCGATGATTAAAAGGAGGAAATTGCTCTCCTCAACTACAATATGAAAAGCTGAAGACACAATTGTCATCACCACCATCATCTTCTTCACCACCAAAAGAGAACTGAGTATCGGGTATGGGCACTCCCCTTGTCTTTCTCCAAGCTTGGGGGAGGTGCCCTGGTATCGTATCATCCCACTATCTTTTTGCTTTTACTTATTTTAGTTCGATCTTTTACTTTAGATGAATAAAATTTTAGTTTGATCCTTTCTTCTTTGAGAGTTTGCTTAGTGATCTATCCTTGTAATCATGTGCAAGTTATATAATAAAGTTTAGTGTGATTTTTTGCTTTCTTTACTCTCATGTTGCAAATTAAGAAAATAAATAAGAAAGGAAAAAGAGAAAGGAAATAAATAAAATAAAGGAAATAAATCAATAAAATTATATACCAATCCTATGGTAGGTGATGGCACCACATAAGGAAAAGTATAAGTAGAAAATTTTGTTATAGATTGACAAACATAGCATTAGTCAATGATGCAAGTCATGAAAGAATTAATAAGGAAGAGAAGATTCACATATAAATATACTATCCTAGAAATATTTTGTTATTCTGAGCCCTCATCAAAATATTATATGCCAAAATTGTTGACGTTGGACAAGGAAGACAACTGAATGATTTATGCTTGTTCATATCCACATAGAAGTCATATTGTCATGGATCCTTTAACATGTGGTGCTTGCCCCCTATCTTTGCTAGCCAAAAATTCCGCACTAAGTAGAGATACTACTTGTGCATCCAAAAACCCTTAAACCCAAATCTGATTTTCAAGAGTCCACCATACCTACCTAGGGATTGAGCAAGATCCCTCAAGTAAGTTGTCATCGGTAGAAAAAGGCAATAAAAATTGCTCCTAAAAGTGTGAGATCATTTAGTGTAAGAGAAAACTGAGCATTGCACGAACTTGTCATGGTGAAGAATAAAAGCGACATACTGCATAATAAAGGTCGCTATCACAAGGGGCAATGTAACGTGACGTTGTTTTGCACTAAGGGATTGAGCATACAAACAAATAAGCGCATACCTCTGCTTCCCTCTGCGAAGGTCCTATCTTTTAATTTTATGTATTTACTTTTATGCAAGAGTCAACATTTTTTCTCTCTATTCCTTTTATTTTTCTCCTTTGGCAAGCATCATGTGGTGAGGAAAGATCTAGGCGCATATGTCTAGTTGAATATGGGTGGCATGATTTATTATTGTTGACATCACCCTTGAGGTGAGTACGCTGGGAGGTGAAACCATAAGCCCCTATCTTTCTATGTGACCGGTTGAAACGTTTTGCTCATGTGTACGCGGTGAGTGTTAGCAATCATAGAAGACTATATGATGGTTGAGTATGTGGACTTGCCTAAAAGCTTCGACATGTGACCCTTCCTGAAAAGATGATGAATTGTACATGCAAAGTTGACTGAGAACATAGTTTGTTGGTTTCTAATAGAGTTTTTGCTTTATACTTCGATTGTGTGATGAACTATTACTTATTAATGAGAAGTATATGATAAAAGTTCTATGATAAAAGTCCTATGTTTAATTTTGTTGCTGTTATAATAATCAACATGATGCTTCTATGCCCGTATTTTGTTTTTATCGACACCTCTCTCTCAAAGCATGTGGACATGTTTTTCGATTTCACTTTTCGCTTGAGGACAAGCGAGGTCTAAGCTTGGGGGAGTTGATACATCCATTTTTCATCATGTTTTTACTGTTATTTACAATGTTTTTATCCATAATAATGGTTTTTGGAGTAATTCTAATGCCTTTTATCTCATAATATGCAAGGTATACACAAAGTGGGAGAATTTCGGCAGCTGGAAATCTGGACTTGGAAAAGCTACGTCAGGCCACCTATTCTACACAACTCCAAACAAGCTGAAAATTATTGGAGCAAATAACTACCTTAGGGGGCCCACCAGGTGGGCACAACCCACCGGGGCGCGCCAGGGAACCCAGGCGCGCCCTAGTGGGTTGTGCCCTCCTTGGCCCACCTCTGGTGCCCATATTTTGGTATATAAGTCATTTTGACCTAGAAAAATAAAAAGAGGAGGACTTTCGGGATGAAGCGCCGCCGCCTCGAGGAGGAACTTGGGCAGGAGCACTTTTCCCCTCCGGCGGAGCGATTCCGCTGGGGGAACTTCCCTCCCGGAGGGGGAAACAATCGTCATCATGATCACCAACATGTCTCCCATCTTGGGGAGTGCAATCTCCATCAACATCTTCAACAGAACCATCTCCTCTCAAATCCTAGTTCATCTCTTGTGTTCAATCTTGTTACCGGAACTATAGATTGGTGCTTGTGGGTGACTAGTATTGTTGATTACATCTTGTAGTTGATTACTATATGGTTTATTTGGTGGAAGATTATATGTTCAGATCCAATATGCTATTTAATACCCCTCTGATCATGAGCATGTTTATCATTTGTGAGTAGTTATCTATGTTCCTCAGGTCGCGGGAGAAATCATGTTGCAAGTAATCATGTGAATTTGATATGTGTTTGATATTTTGATAGTATGTATGTTGTGATTCCCTTAGTTGTGTCATGTGAACGTCAACTACATGACACTTTACCATATTTGGGCCTAAGGGAATGCATTGTGGAGTAGCAATTAGATGATGGGTTGCTAGAGTGACATAAGCTTAAACCCCAGTTAGAATTTATTCTTAATACTTTTCTCGTAGTTGTGGATGCTTGCGGGAGGGTTAATCATAAGTAGGAGGTTTGTTCAAGTAAGAACAGCACCTAAGCACTGGTCCACCCACATATCAAATTATCAAAGTACCAAACACGAATTAAACCAACATGATGAAAGTGACTAGTTGAAATTCCCGTGTACCCTCAAGAACGCTTTACTTTTCATCAAAAATCGTTTTGGCATGTCCTTTGCCTCAAAAGGATTGGACTACCTTGCTGCACTTTTGTTACTACTATCGTTACTTGCTTGTTACAAATTATCTTGCTATCAAAGTACTCTACTACTTACAGTTTCAACACTTGCAGACATTACCTTATTGAAAACTACTTGTCATTTCCTTCTGCTCCTCGTTGGGTTCGACACTCTTACTTATCGAAAAGAGCTACAATTGATCCCCTATACTTGTGGGTCATCATGCACTAATTAACGTTTATATATGAATTGCAAAAGCAACACATTGTCCGGATTTCAAACCACTCTCACTCTATGGATCGATAATATGAAATAAACCCATGCACATGCTAAAATTCAATAGAGTATGGGTGTCTGATAGACCGATGTTCGTTCATACGCAAATTGCAAAATTCATGATCTCATCCAAAAAATAATGCCATTTTTATTTTAATTTAATGCATAGAACCGCCTTTTACACATAGATGCACTATGCCTTGGCCCGTTCTCACACACGCGCTATATCTCTCTCTATCTGACACATAAGTGCACACGCTCAGAATCTCTCCCGGGGTGTCTCACGCACGACTCTCTATATATATCCCTCTCTCTCTTTCTTACTACTATGTACCACTCTATTCACTAATCTTAGTTGGAAAACACTATTTCTCTCACATGCATATATACACACACGGTCTCTACTAGGCCTCTATAGGCATATATATGTGCCTACGTGTCTCCAGCATGCACATTATCATTAGGCCTCTCTCGCACACATTGCCCCCCCTCACACCTCTCTCTTAGTAGTTGGCAGATATGATTCTGTAAGATCATTCGGTAGGATATCCCAGACTGTTAGGCTGGATGGTAATACGAGGCAAAGTTCTACCCAAGTCCGGGCCCTTGCAGTTGAGGAAAAAGCGTACCGCTACTTCTTGAGCTTGCGTTGGTTTTTCCCTTGAAGAGGAAAGGGTCATGCAGCAAAGTGGAGATAAGTATTTCCCTCAGTTTGACAACCAAGGTATCAATCCAGTAGGAGACAATGCATAAATTACTAATACCTGCACAAACAATAAAACAACTTGCATCCAACATGATAAAGGGCTTGTCAATCCCTTCATGGTTGCTTGCAAAAGTGAGATCTAATATAGATAGTTAAACGATAAAGTAAATATTTTTTGTATTTTTGGTTTATTGATCGGAAAATAAAAGATTGCAAAATAGTAGATCAGAAACTTATATGATGGAAAATAGACTTGGGGGGCATTGGTTTCACTAGAGGCTTCTCTCAAGGTAGCAAATAATACGGTGGGTGAACAAATTGCAGTAGAGCAATTGATATATAAGAGCAAAGTTATGACGATATCTAAGGCGATGATTATGAAATATAGGCATCACATCCGTGTCAAGTAGACCAAAACGATTCTGCAACTACTACTATTACTCCACACATCCACCGACTCCTGCCTGCATCTACAGAATTAAGTTCATAAAGAACAGAGTAACGCATTATGTAAGATGACATGATGTAGATGAATAAACTCAACCAATGTGATGTAAACCCCATCTTTTTATGCTCGATGGCAACAATACAATATGTGCCTTGCTGCCTCTACTGTCCATGGAAAGGACACCGCAAGATTGAACCCAAAGCTAAGCACTTCTCCCATTGCAAGAAAAACCAATCTAGTTGGCCAAACCAAACGATAGTTCGAAGAGAATTACAAAGATACAAAATCATGCATAAAAGAATTCAGAGAATATTCAAATAATATTCATAGATAAGTTGATCATAAATCCACTATTCATCGGATCTCGACAAACACACCGCAAAAGAAGATTACAACAGATAGATCTCCAAGAACATCGAGGAGAACATGGTATTGAGAATCAAAGAGAGAGAAGAAGCCATCTGGCTACTAGTTATGGACCCGTAGGTCTGTGGTAAACTACTCACGCTTCATTAGAAGGGCAATAGAGTTGATGTAGAAGCCCTCCATGATCGAATCCCCCTCCGGCGGGATGTCGGAAAAGGCCCCTAGATGGGATCTCACGGGTACAGAAGGTTGTGACAGTGGAAATGTGTTTTCGTGGATCCTTCTGGTGGTTTGGGAATATATGTGAATGTATAGGCGAAGGAATTAGGTCAGGGGAGTCATGGGGGCCCCACATGGAAGAGGGGCGCACCCTACCCCCTAGGCGCGCCCTCGACCCTTGTGGCTGCCTTGTGGCTCTTCTGACTTGATCTCCAAGTCTCCTGGGTGTCTTCTTGTCCAAGAAAAAACATCGCGAAGGTTTTATTCCGCTTGGACTCTGTTTGGTATTACTTTTCTGTGAAACTCAAAAAGAAGGAAAAAACAGAAACTGGCACTGGGCTCTAGGTTAATAGGTTAGTCCCAAAAATAATATAAAATAACATATTAATGCATATAAACATCCAAAACAGATTATATAATAGCATGGAACAATAAAAATTGTACGTACATTGGAGACGTATCGCCTACTCCTGGTACTGTATATTTGTGATAGGGGTGTGTACAAAGTACACGTGAATACCAGATGTTGATGCAACAAACCTTGGGTCTGTTGCCCAGACTGTGCACAGGCATGGGAACAAGATTGAAGCACCAGCCCAAGTCAGAGTACAAAACCGAAGAGATTCAAAGGACCAACATGCAGATCAGAGGGACCAAGATCAAGCCAAGGAAGCAAGATATCATCAAGAGAAAAGCCTCCCTTGCCGGGCAGGCGAGCCCGGCAAGGGGCGAGGCCACCCCCGGAAGAAGACAACCAAAGCACCCCGGCAAGGCCTGCCCGAGCTCACAAAGGTAGAACCACCTCACCAACCACTCCACCACGACCCACATCGTCGATCAGTGCGGTGTCAAGCCGCAAAGTGATTAAGTGGCAGCCATTCGGCACATGGCAGCCATTTCCTATAGGAGAAACCCACAGATGACACCCGTCCTGCGATGTGTCAAGAGAATAGGCGCGGAGCTAGCAAGATAGCCCAGCAAGCCTTGCCGGGCGACCAAAGATGTGAGGTGAAGCGGTGCATTTAATGCGCCTGTCCGCCTGCAAAGTTAGGTATGATAGCACTGTTTGCTATCTTATCAGTGCATAATGACTACTTTGCCACTGTGGTTACCCCTTGATCTATAAAAGGAGGCCCATGGCCACCGTAGAAAGGGTTAGAAGGTTGGATAACTCACACCCTCGTACGCGTGTAGTCGCTGCTGCCTGAGGCAACCCCTGCCGGGCGAGTGTACTACGCATCACCGCCACATTTTCCACCGTCAATCCACCAAAGAAGGAGTAGGGTTTTACGTCTCACGACGGCCCGAACCTGGGTAAACTGCCCGCGTGATCTCTGTCGCGCTGCCCCCACGCCGATCTGCTCTTTGTGCAACGTGTCGCCCCCCTGCCGAAGCAGCAAGGGACCTCCTGGTCCAATAGGTGGCCGTGGTTTCCTGCGACATCTTTGGCGCGCCATGTAGGGGGCTCGCTTGCGCGAACCTGAAGGCATGCGCAGCGCGTCATCTTCATCGCCGTCTTTGTCTTTGGTGACGCCATCAACTATGGTGCCCAAGAAGAATCCTGGTCCTTCAGCTCACCCATCCACCTCGAAGGCTCCACCACCCACGGCCTCCAATGCTGCAGGGGGCGCGGAAGTGCACGACGACACATATGCTGCTGGGGAAGTGGTTGGAGTAGGCGGCACCGTCGCCACTTCTCCCGTAGCCGAGCGGGAGTAGGGGGTAACGGAGGAGAGCCACATCTGCAACACCTCAGCGGTCACGCTCCGCCATGTACGGGTGAGGGGGTCACCCCATCTGCGCCCCTCTCCCCTGCCGACGGGCACAACCGCAGCAACGGCGCTCGGACCGGGGTGAACTGCCGCCCTCCGGTCGCCCCCACCGCAGGTGCGGTCGTGGTGCGTGCACCTTCCCTGCGACGGGCCGACCAAGCCACTGCACCCGACGGAGCCACTGGCCCCCAAGCGCCCTCGCCACACCACGTCCAGGTGGTCGCCCCACAGCGACAGTAGGGGTGCAGCGTTCCCGCCGCTGGCACCTGTAGCGATCTGACATCAAACAGTCAAATCTCCGTGCTTAAGTGTCATCCCTGATCAGTAATGCTGACACACATAGTACTTCGAAGGATTTATAATAGAGTGGCAATCACACACTTTTACATCGAATGTCTCAAAAGAGAACTTATTACAATAAATATGGCTTAAGGCCATCTAAATACGATAGCAGCGGAAGGCTGGGAAGATAAAGTGAGTCCATCAACTCCAACAGCATAGCTGACTGCACGATAATGACCTAGCGCACCTTACACTTTGTCTGAAATGTCTGGAACATGATATGTTGCAGCCCGAAACGGGTCAGCACATGGAATATGCTGGCAAGATAACATAGTAAAGCAAAAGAACAAGTAAAGGCTATCATTACATGCATATATGGCTGGTGGAGGCTCTACGGTTATAATGTTTTGCGAAAAGCCAATTTTTTCCTACAACAAAGGGATATATTTTATTTAACTATCATGGCAGTTGCTAAACATTGAGAATGGTACCCCCATCTCAATCCCAATTAAAAAGTAATTAATAACCCAACAAATTAATTTAGAGTGATGACATCAACATGATAATCCAAGAACCAGATACTCAAGATGTCCATAACTGGGGACACGGCTAACCATGATTAGTTTATACACTCTGCAGAGGTTTGCACACTTTTCCCCACAAGACTCGATCTCCTCTGTTGAATTTCTCGCACTACATGGTGTTTGAGAAACGGATGACCGAGACATAGTCTTTCAGAAACATTAACTCTTTACTCTGGGTAGACAGTACCAACCTACATCCCCTACATCTGCTAGTCTACCACCGAAAGAGGTCATGCAACATACTCAACTATGCTAGAGCCCATAATAGCTTATGGCTGCACACGGAAGTTTCTAGCATGAATAATCTTATGATCCCTTTGAGCCTGGGTGGCGAACCAAAGGACAACACTAGTATATCCCCAGGTGCCCGCGCCCAATCCACCCAAATGTGTACTTAAGTAGCCACCTTAAGTTAACCATTAATTAACAAACTCACATCTGTCATGGATTCACTCAAACCAAAACCACGTCTACGAGCATAGCATAGCAACATAAGCATAACGTAAAAGTAACTCCCAAGGATTTGACAATAAAAGGGCAATAGGTTCTACCTCATCATCTACTTCCCAATACCCAGATGTTAATCACATCCTAATCATGCAGTGTTTGAGGATTGTAACTAATGCATAAAAACTGGGTAGTAAGGGAGTATGGTCAATGTGTTACTTGCCTTGCTGATGATCTACAAACCCTAGAGACTCGTAGTAGCACGCTTCGCACTCCGGGAATTTTATCAGAAAAAAACAATATCATACATAAGCACTCAAGCATATATGCAAGTGTAAAACTAAAATAAGAAGATCCAAACTGAAAGTTCAACTGAAGGGGTTCGATTTGCAAAAAGAATCAATCGAATCGGAGCTACGGAACTAAAACTACGATCAAAAGAACTTCGAATTCAAATCTGCTTGAAACCAAATTTAAATTCTCAAAACCATGTTCATGTTGATTAACTAGAAAGAGGGCTTCGAGACTAAGATTTTGGCGTTGGTCTCACTGGATTTGGACAAACAGTTGAAAAGTTGCGAGGGTTTGAAGATCAGGGGCTAATCTGCGATAAAAAGAATCATGGATAGGTCCCTGGCAGGAAATAAAACAAAAAAAAAATCTATCGAACGAACGTCCGCTAACAGAAGCAAATGAACGAAATCGTTTGTTAAAACAAGCTAACGAACGAACGTTCGCAAAGTAACCTAAACCGAAAAAATGAACTGATCTAATAAAATAAAATAAAAAACGAAACTAGGATTTAATAAAACCGGGCTGTTTTGTACCTAAAACCAAAACATAAAATGGCGGCGAGGCCCGGCGGCTCCGGCAGCTTCCAGCGAGGAGGGGTGACGCGGGCGCGGGGTGGCCGGCAGCGGCGCGACGCGGCAAGGCGACGAGCGGCGTGGCAGGCGGCGGTGTGCGGCGGCGGGGTGGCGCAGGTGGCGGCTTGGGCGGCAAGCGGGATGAGGAGAGGCGGCGGGGTCGGGCGGCTTATAAAGGGGTCGTGGGGGGGGGGTGGTGCTTGCGGGAGGGGGCAGGGCGGCGGCGGACTCCAAGGCGGCCACGGCGACGGCGTCACATGCGGGAGCGGGAGACTGGCTCGGGGTCAGGGGCGACCGGGCGCTGGGCCGGCTGGGCTTCAGCCGAGTCGGTCTGAAGACTTTTTTTAAATATCCACCGAAAAGAAAAATCCTAAAAAAATAAAAAAAATCTAAAAATGTCAAAAACAATTTTCACCGTCTAAATTAAATATTTAGAACATAGTGAACATTTTCTTGGCCGAAAAATGCATATTTTTTCTAATTCAAATAAAATAACCAATAAAATCCAAAGAGAATAATTATTTGATTTTAATAGTTTTCCTCCAATATTTCCATTATTTTGGAGAAGTCATATTATCTCCTCTCTTTCATTTTTAATATTGGAAATATTTCAGAGAGAAAATAACTAAAACCAAAATGATCCTCCTTTCAATATTTGAGAAAATTCAAATACGAAAATGAATGAAATCCCCAACTCTCTCCCGGGTCCTTGAGTTGCTTAGAATTTCTAGGATCAAAACCAAAATGCAAATAAAATATGATATGCATATGATGACCTATGTATAACATTCCAAATTGAAAATTTGAGATGTTACAAACCTACCCCCCTTAGGATGAATCTCGCCCTCGAGATTCAGGTTGGCTAGAAAATAGGTGTGGGTGGTCTTTCCGTAGATCTTCCTCTCGTTCCCAGGTGGGTTCCTCCTCGGTATGGTGGATCCACTGAACTTTGCAAAACTTGATAACCTTGCTGCGGGTAACTCGGCTAGCAAACTCAAGAATCTTGACAGTTTTCCTCATAAGTCAGATCACTATCCAACTGAATTCCTTCCAGGGGCACTGTATCTCTCAGGGGAATATTGTCCATCTCAGCATGGCACTTCTTCAACTGCGAAACATGAAATACATCATGAACTCCTGACAGTCCTTCAGGTAACTCTAACTTGTAGGCAACTTCTCCCATACGTTCCAAAACTCGGTATGGTCCTACAAATCTCGGGGCTAACTTTCCCTTAACTCCAAAACGTTTAACTCCTCGTAGAGGTGACACACGAAGATATGCTCTGTCTCCGATTTCATAGACTACCTCCTTGCTTTTCGAGTCTGCATAACTCTTCTGCCTGGACTGGGCTACCTTCAGTCTATCTCGAATTAACTTAACCTGCTCTTCAGACTCTTTGATCAAATCTGGTCCAAACAACTGACGGTCTCCAACTTCATCCCACATCAATGGTGTCCTGCACCTCCTTCCATATAAAGCTTTGAAAGGTGCCATCTTCTAACTGGCCTGGTAGCTATTGTTGTATGAGAACTCTGCGTAGGGCAAATTATCATCCCAACTAGATCCGTAATCTAGCGCACAAGCTCTCAACATGTCCTCCAGGATCTGATTGGCTCTCTCAGTCTGTCCATCTATCTGCGGATGAAAATTTGTACTGAACTCTAGACTGGTACCCAAATTCTGGTGCAGTTGGTGCTAAAACTTCGAGGTAAACTGTGTTCCTCTATCTGATACAATGGTCCTCGGAACTCCATGCAGGCATACGATCCCGGTCATATATATCTTGGCCAACTTCGCACTCGTATAGGTGGTCTTCACTGGGATAAAGTGGGCTACCTTGGTCAAGCGATCAACTACTACCCAGATTGAATCATATCCTAATCGGGTCCTGGCCAATCCGGTGATGAAATCCATGCCAAGCTTATCCCACTTCCATTCGGGTATCAGCATAGGCTGGAGTAATCCTGCTGGCTTCTGATGTTCTGCCTTCACTTTCTGACATACATCGCATACGACTACATACTCGGCGATACCCTTCTTCATACCGTCCACCAGAAACGCTCCTTCAAATCCAAATACATCTTGGTGTTTCTGGGGTGTATCGATTATGGCGAGTCATGAGCTTCCTGTAGTATTAACTTCCTGATCTCTTCATTGTTGGGTACATAAACACGGTCCTCAAACCATAAGGTGGCATGCTCATCCTCATGAAAACCTTTGGCTTTTCCTTTGCTCATCTTCTCCTTTATCTCGGCAATCTCTTTATCATCCTTCTGAGCTTCTCGAATCTTTCCCAATAATGTCAACTGAACCTCCATTGCTGCGACAAAACCTCTAGCGACTATCTCCAAACGAAGCTCCCTGAGATCTTCGGCTAACTCCTTTGGTAATCCTCCGCTTACAAGGGTATTGGCATAACTCTTCTGGCTCAAAGCATCTGCTACAACATTGGCCTTGCCGGGATGATAGTGCAACTTCATGTCATAATCTTTTAGAAGCTCCAACCATCTCCTTTGCCTGAGATTCAACTCCTTCTGAGTGAAAATGTACTTCAAAATCTTATGATCTGTGTACACATCACAATGATTTCCAATAACAAAATGTCTCCAGGTCTTGAGTGCATGCACTACAGCTGCTAACTCCAAATCATGTGTGGCATAATTCAACTCATGCGGTCGAAGCTGACGTGAGGCATATGAAACAACTCTACCATCTTGCATAAGTACACCTCAAAGTCCTAAGCGAGAAGCGTCGCAATACACTTGGAAATCCTTTCGTATATCCAGCAGAATCAGCACTGGGGCTGTAACCAAACGTTTCTTTAGCTCCTGAAAACTTGCCTCACATTCATCTATCCATTTGAACTTGGTGTCCTTCCTCAACAACTCCGTCATGGGCTTCGCAATCTTAGAAAAATTCTCAATGAATCTCCGGTAATATTCTACGAGTCCCAGAAAACCACAGATCTCTCCAACTCAGATGGGTGCCAACCACTCAGTGACAGACTGAACCTTGGTAGGATCCACTGCTATACCTTCTCCTGATATAACATGGCCAAGAAATCCAACTTCCTTTAAGCAAAACTCACACATACTGAACTTGGCATACAATTGATGTTCCCTGAGCTTCTCGAGAACTAAACGCAAATGCTCCTTGCGCTCCTCTTCATTCTTTGAGTATTCCAAGATATCGTCAATGAACACCAGAACAAACTTATCCAAGAACTCCATGAACACCTTATTCATCATACTCATGAAATAGGCAGGGGCATTGGTCAATCCAAATGACATCACCGTGTACTCATATAGCCCGTACCTTGTGGTGAAGGCTGTCTTGGGTATATCCTGTTCTCGGATCTTCAACTGGTGGTATCCTGGTCGTAGATCAATCTTGGAGAATACTTTAGCTCCTTGCAACTGATTAAACAAATCATTGATCATCGGTAGTGGGTACTTGTTCTTGATCGTCACTTCATTTAATGCTCGATAATCAACAACCATTCTCAACGATCCATCTTTCTTCTCAACCAAAAGAACTGGGGCTCCCCACGGTGATGAACTTCGTCGAATGTAACCTTTCGCCAATAACTCCTTAATCTGCTTCTTAATATCCTCCAGATCGTTTGCGGGCATCCGGTATGGCCTCTTCAATTTTAGTCTGGTGCCTGGCAACAGCTCTATCAAAAACGCAATGTCTTGATCCGGCGGCATGCCTGGTAGCTCCTTTCGAAATACATCCGGATAATCCTTCACTACAGGCACTTCCTCCTGAACAACTCCTGAGAGGGAATTTACTTGGGTTCTCTTTGGCGCGTGCCTGGATACATACTTAATCCTTTTTCCCTCTTGGGTGTTGAGTAGAATTAACCTACTAGAACAGTCAATGTTTCCTCCATACTTCGACAACCAATCCATGCCTAGTATCACATCCAATCCTTGTGACTCCAGAATTATTAGGTCCGAGGGGAAAACATGGCTACCAATGGTTAAGGGTAACCGATCACACCATCGGCTGGCCATATACTCTGCTCCTGGTGAGCTTACTAGCATGGGTGACCTAAGGGCTAAGGTGGGTAACTTAAACTTGTCCACAAATCCCCTTGATATGTATGAATGTGATGCACCAGTATCAAAAAGAATGAGAGCGGTAAATGACTTAACCAAAAACTTACCAATAACTGCGTCCGGCTGCTCTTCAACCTCCTCCACGTTAACGTGGTTCACTTGTCCTCTGTTGAAAACTATTGGGCTTCTTCCCAGATCTTCCATTGCCATTACCATTCTTTGCTTCCGGGCACTCATTGGCATAGTGTCCAGTCTTCTCGCACTTGAAATAGGTAATGTGACTTTGGTCCTTCTTGGCGGGTGTGGCTGGGTTAGAGCGGTTCTGATTGCTACCAGCCCCATTTCCCATTTCCATTCTTGGAGCCACTGTGGTTATGAGAACTTCCTCCATTGTGGGTGTGGCCTCCATGGTTATGGGCATACCCTCCCGAGTTCGGGGTAAAACGAGGCTTCTGCTGAGTTCCTAAATTGTACTTCCCTTGTCCATACTTCCTTTTGCGGCTCTCAATTTGCTGCTACTGCCCTTCAATCATAAGAGCCTTGTCTACCAACTCCTGGTAGTTGTTAAAATGTTGCCACCATTAACTGCATACTCATCTCATCATTCAGCCCTTCCATAAACTTCTCCTACTTCGCGGTATCTGTGGCCACATCATCTGGGGGATAGCGAGCTAACTTGCTGAACTCATCCACATACTACCCCACAGTATGGTTCCCTTGGCGTAAGTTGCGAAACTCACACTTCTTCATACTCATAGCTCCAGTTGAGTGCAGTGCGGAATGCTTGTTGAAACTGATCCCAAGTGACATTGGCTATGGGAAAAGTGGCTGTGTAATTCTCCCACCATGAGGCTGCAGGTCCATCCAATTGATGTGCGGCAAAACGCATCTTCTCCGCATCCGTGCAACCTGCGGTGGTCAACTCCCTTCCAATCCTTTGTAGCCAGTCATCAACAACTATTAGCTCGGTGCTACTAGAAAACACCTGCGGCTGCAACCTTAGAAAACGGGCTAAGTTGTCAACAGGGAGGTGGTGGCGGTGGATTGTTGTTGTTGTTGCCTTAGTTCTGGACTAGTAGTTGCATCAAGGCATTCTGCTGTTGGATCAACTGAGTGAGCTCCAGTGGAAAGGCAAATCCGGGGTCACGTCTCAAAGGCATCTGATGGGTTTATAGGGGAGAGATTAGAATAGAATGAGGTATAGTGAGAAAGCACTACCCATATGCACATGAGACAAACACAATCATATCACACCAATCAATTCAAGCAAGGGCATACAATCGATCTAACTATCATTACAATGCTTGGACTTCTACTCTATACATGGGGGAAATACTACTGATAATATGGTGGTCGACTAGAAATTTTGATCAGTGGAAGACTCCATGATATGCGCTCCAGCTTCATCTTCAAAGTCATCATCACTACTGTTGGGGTCAGAGTCGGTATCATCGATGATGATGTAGTCCTTGGGATGGTCGTCATCTCCTCCTGGCGCGGGGTCTCTAATGAATACACCTAGCTTCCTTGTCAGGTCGTCATTCCTCTCTACTAGTATTGTGATTTCTTCCTCGTATCCGTCGCGTGTAGACTTGAGTTCCTCTTCAAGCTCCATGTTCCTAGTCATCAACTTCTTCAGATCTATCATGCTTGCGCACATCTGGTTCTCCTGGCGATGAATGTGCTGGTTTAACTGCTGGATGAACGCTGCAATGGACCTGTCCTTCCTGGTGCTGATCATCTCACATTGCTCATCTCCACGCCCACATATATGATAAGAGGTGTCCTTAAGTTCCTTATGCTAAACTTCGCCGATGCGTCCTATGGCGATGTGGGCTACCATGCTCTTTCCTAGACTCCAGGTTGGTGCATCAAAGGAAAATTCTATGGGCTCAGTAACTAGCTTAAATGTCCTTCCTGGAACTTGAACTCGAATCCTCCAATGTTCCTCTTCTGGTAAAGTGGCGGTGTAGGTCCCGGTGAAGCTTGGTATTCCGATGTTCAGGTACCTAGTGACTTCCTTCAAGTGTCTCCCAAAAGGTGTGTCTTCATCCGGTTATGCAAACTTGTTCCTTGAGTCCGCCATCCTATAGTGTGGAAAATGGAGAGGAGTCAGAAATGAGTAGAGAAGAGTGACCTATGGCTTATCTTAGTGGCTGTGTCCTACATTTAACATGTGCTCCGATACCATCTTGTAGCGATCTGACCTCAAACAGTCAAATCTCTGTGCTTAAGTGTCATCCCTGGATCGGTAATGCTGACACACATAGTACTTCGAAGGATTTATAACAGTGTGGCAATCACACATTTATTACATCGAATGTCTCAAAAGAGAACTTATTACAATAAATATGGCTTAAGGCTATCTAAATACGATAACAACGGAAGGCTTGGAAGATAAAGTGAGTCCATCAACTCCAACAGCATAGCTGACTGCACAATAACGACCTAGCGCACCTTACACTTTGTCTGAAAAGTCTGCAACATGAAATGTTGCAGCCCGAAACGGGTCAACACATGGAATATGCTGGCAAGATAACATAGTAGAGAAAAAGGACAAGTAGAGGCTATCATTACATGCATATATGGCTGGTGGAGGCTCTACGGTTATAATGTTTTGCGAAAAGCCAATTTTTTCCTACAACAAAGGGATATATTTTATTTAACTATCATGGTAGTTGCTAAACATTGAGAATGGTACCCCCATCTCAATCCTAATTAAAAAGTAATTAATAACCCAACAAATTAATTTAGAGTGATGACATCAACATGATAATCCAAGAACCAAATACTCAAGATGTCCATAACTGGGGACACGGCTAACCATGATTAGTTTATACACTCTGCAGAGGTTTGCACACTTTTCCCCACAAGACTCGATCTCCTCTGTTGAATTTCTCGCACTACATGGTGTTTGAGAAACGTATGACCGAGACATAGTCTTTCAGAAACATTAACTCTTTACTCTGGGTAGACAGTACCAACCTACATCCCCTACATCTGCGAGTCTACCACTGAAAGAGGTCATGCAACATACTCAACTATGCTAGAGCCCATAATAGCTTATGGCTGCACACGGAAGTTTCTAGAATGAATAATCTTATGATCCCTTTGAGCCTGGGTGGCGAACCAAAGGACAACACTGGTATATCCCCAGGTGCTCGCGACCAATCCACCCAGATGTGTATTTAAGTAGCCACCTTAAGTTAACCATTAATTAACAAACTCATATCTGTCATGGATTCACTCAAACCCAAACCACGTCTACGAGCATAGCATAGCAACATAAGCATAACGTAGAAGTAACTCCCAAGGGTTTGATAATAAAAGGCAATAGGTTTTACCTCATCATCTACTCCCCAATACCCACATGTTAATCACATTCTAATCATGCGGTGTTTGAGGATTGTAACAAATGCATAAAAACTGGGTAGTAAGGGAGTATGATCAATGTGTTACTTCCCTTGCTGATGATCCGCAAACCCTAGAGACTCATAGTAGCATGCTTCGCACTCTGGGAATTCTATTGCAAACAAGCAATAGCATACATAAGTACTCAATCATATATGCAAGTGTCAAACTCAAATAAGAAGATCCAAACTGAAAGTTCAACTGAAGAGGTTCGGTTTGCAAAAAGAATCAATCGAATCGGAGCTACGGAACTGAAACTATGATCTAAAGAACTTCGAAATCAAATATTCTTGAAACCAAATTTTAAATTGTCAAAACCATGTTCAAGTTGATTAACTGGAAAGAGCGCTTCAAGACTAAGATTTTGGCGTTGGTTTCACTGGATTTGGACAAACGGTTGAAAAGTTGCGAGGGTTTGAAGATCATGGGCTAATTTGCAATAAAAATAATCACAAATAGGTCCCTAGCAGAAAATAAAACAAAAAAGAAAAATCTATCGGACGAACGTTCACTAACAGAAGCAAACAAACGAAATCGTTCGTTAAAACGGGCTAATGAACGAATGAGGGAGTCCTGGATTAGGGGGTGTCCGGATAGCCGGACTATACCTTCGGCCGGACTCCTGGACTATGAAGATACAAGATTGAAGACTTCGTCCCGTGTCCGGAAGGAACTTTCCTTGGCATGGAAGGCAAGCTTGGCGATACGCATATGTAGATCTCCTACCATTGTAACCGACTCTGTGTAACCCTAGCCCTCTCCTGTGTCTATATAAACTGGAGGGTTTTAGTCCGTAGGACGAAGAACAATCATACCATAGGCTAGCTTCTAGGGTTTAGCCTCTCTGATCTCGCGGTAGATCTACTCTTGTACTACCCATATCATCAATATTAATCAAGCAGGACGTAGGGTTTTACCTCCATCGAGAGGGCCCGAACCTGGGTAAAAACATCGTGTCCCTTGTCTCCTGTTACCATCCGCCTAGACGCACAGTTCGGGACCCCCTACCCGAGATCCGCCGGTTTTGACACCGACATTGGGCTTCATTGAGAGTTCCTATGTGCCGTCACTTTTAGGCCCGATGGCTCCTCCGATATCAACGACGATGCGATCCAGGGTAAGACTTTTCTCGCCGGACAGATCTTCATATTTGGCGACTTTGCACTGCGGGCAAATTCGCTTGGCCATCTGGAGCAGATCGAAAGCTACGCCCCTGGCCATCAGGTCAGATTTGGAAGTTTGAACTGCACGGCCGACCTCCGCGGAGACTTGATCTTCGACGGATTCGAGCCATAGCCGAGCGCGCCGCACCATCACGATGGGCATGATCTAGCTCTGCCGCCGTACAATGCCCTGGAGGCCGCACCCGCATCAGCTCCGACCCTTAATTCGGAGCCAACTGCGCCAATCGAGGATGGGTGGTTGGACACCGCCTCGGGGGCTGCAATCTCTACGGCGATCGAGCCGAACACCAGCCCTATTCTCTGCGAAGCCCGTGACTCCAAGGAGCCGGACTCCTCTCCAGACTCTGAGCCCTCCGCGCCCCTACCGATCGAACCCGATTGGGCGCCGATCATGGAGTTCACCGCCGCGGACATCTTTCAGCACTCGCCCTTTGGCGATATTCTAAATTCACTAAAGTCTCTCTCTTTATCAGGAGAGCCCTGGCCGGACTATGGTCAGCAAGGTTGGGATGTGGATGATGAAGAAATTCAAAGCCCACCCACCACCCACTTCGTAGCCACTATCGATGATTTAACCGACATGCTCGACTTCGACTCCGAAGACATCGACGGTATGGACGCCGATGCAGGAGACGATCAAGAACCAGCGCCTATAGGGCACTGGAAAGCCACCTCGTCGTATGATATATACATGGTGGACACCCCAAAAGAAGGCAATGGCGATGGAACAGCGGAGGATGACCCCTCCAAAAAGCAGCCTAAGCGCCAGCGTCAGCGGCGCCGCTCTAAATCCTGTCAAAGCAAAAACAGTGATTCTGGCACGGGAGATAATAGCACCCCGGACAGTGCCAAAGACAACCACCTCCAGCAAGATTCAACACAGGAGGATGGAGAAGCCAGCCCTCATGAGAGAGCGGCAGACAGAGAGGTCGAGGACGATAATTATATGCCTCCCTCCGAAGACGAGGCAAGCCTCAACGACGACGAATTTGTCATGCCGGAGGATCCCGTCGAACAAGAGTGTTTGAAATGCAGGCTTATGGCCACGGCGAGCAGCCTCAAGAAAAAACAGCAACAACTTAGAGCTGATCAAGATTTTCTAGCCGACAGATGGATTGAAGTCCTTGCGGCCGAAGAGTATGAACTCGAATGCCCCTCCAAGAGCTACCCAAAGCGCAGGTTGCTACCCCGATTAGAGGAGGAAGCACCTAAACCTACATCACCAGCGCATGATGCGGCCGACCGGCCACCCCGTGGCCGCGACAAAGAGGCCTCTCAGCCCCCCACTCAAGCCGCACCCCGGCGCTGCTCAAAAAATACCAAGGCACGGGAAAATGTGCCAGACCTGCGAGATATATTGGAGGACAAGGCAAGGCAAACAAGATCGATCTACGGATCGCGTGGGCGCCCCACGGCACGAGACGGTAATCGTCACTCCGGATACAGTCAATCCGGCCGGGCCGAACACAATAGACAAAGCTCGTTTGAGCTGCGTCGTGATATAGCCCAATACAGAGGCGCCACACACCCACTATGCTTCACAAATGAAGTAATGGATCATTAAATCCCCGAGGGTTTCAAACCCGTGAACATCGAATCATACGATGGCACAACAAATCCTGCAATATGGATCGAGGACTATCTCCTTCATATCCACATGGCCCACGGTGATGACCTACACGCCATCAAATACCTCCCACTCAAGCTTAAAGGACCAGCTCAGCTGTCACATCCCTAACTTCTGGTTTGCTCTGAGCTAGCTAGTCATGTGTTGCATCATGTTTAAATTTTGCCTAAAATTGGAATGGGGATGTTCAAACCCTAGCATTAAATCAACTCAACTAGGGTGAATTAAAATCTTTTCAATAAACCCAAAAAGTTCCTAAGAAAAGTTCATGATTTCTGGTTAAGGTGGAAACCTCTGCCAAAAATGATGAATATATTCTTAGGTCATTTTTGGATTTTGAATTAAATCATATTGTATTTGACTTTGGGCATTTAAACACTATAAATAATTTAAATGTTCAAATAAATGTTGGAAATTGTTAAGGGTCACTGAAATAATTCAGAAAGCACCCATAATTGTTTCCAGGATTTTATTAAATGATTTGGTATTTTAAATCAAATCAAAAACAAAATAACAAAAATAGAAAAGAAATAAAAGAGAGAGAGAGAAGGAAGTTACCTGGCGCCCACTTACCTGGCCCAGCACGGCCCAGCCCATCTCCACTCCCCCCTGTCGTCTTCCTCTGCCAGTAGGCAGAGGCGAGGCGTGGCGCGTGCCCGAGAGGCCTCGGCCACCTCCTGCTTCCCCTGGCCACCTCCTGCTTCCTCCTCGACGCCCCGGTGACGCCACGCGCCTCCCCGACCCCCTCTCGCTCTCCCTCGCCCTCATCCTCTCCCCCTGGACCCCATCCCCTCCTCTGCTCCCCTCTCGCGCACACCACCGAGCGGAGCTCGCCGTCATCGTCGCCGTACCCGTGGCCACCGGCCACCCCTAGCCTCGCCGATGCGCTCAAAGGCTCCGCCTCGACCCCCTCTCCCTCTCCACCAACCCATGCCCCGCCGGACGCCCTGCAACGCCGCTACCATCGCCGTTCCCATCGCCGGCCGCCGAGGATCTTCACCGTCGATTCGCCGCCGTCTCCGCTTCCCCGAGCTCGTCATCTACCTCATCTGAACCACCGTGAGCTCCTGCACGTTTTGCCCCTAACCCCGTGGCTTGCCGCTCGCCGTAGCCGCCATTTCATAGCTGGCCGTAGCACGCCGCCGCCTGAGCTCGTCGCCGGCATAGCTCCGGTGACCATTTGGTCACCCTGGCGTGCCTAACTCGCTCCCCGCACCGCGTAGCGCTCCGCTAGCCTCTCACCTCGCTCGTTTTCACACCGTAGCACTAACTCGCCCGAACCCGTAGCTCCGGCCGCCGCCGTTCTGGTCGCCGCCGTCGACCCCGGCCTCCCTGTGCCCAGCTGCGTGCGCCCCTAGACGCGCGGGAGCACGGGCTCCCTCCTGGTGCCCTCAGGGTGCCCAACCGCAGCCTGTAGCGCCGCCCCGACCAACTCCGGCGAGTTCCCGCCGCTGTTGTGGTCGCCGGCGTCACCTGCTGACGTGGCGCCGGTTAATTAGTGCTAATAACCCCACTAAACACCCCCAGAGCCACTGCCATGTGGGCCCCTGCGCTTAATTAGGTTAATATAATTATTCTGTAAAATTAGTGTTAGTGCCATGGACCCCACGTGTCAGCTTTGACTCTGGCCCAGTCATCGTTGACCGGTCCCACCTGTCATTCACTCAATCCAGACCTGAGTCACTGACCAGTGGGCCCCACTGGTCAGGTTTGACCAGCAGCAGCGTCTGTTGACCTGCTGACGTCATAGTGACGCAATGCTGACGCAATAAGTATTTTCTGGATTTATTTTTATTCAGGAAATTCCAGAAAATAGTATAAACTTCTAAAAATCATAGAAATTCAACCGTAACTCCAAATGAAATAATTTATATATGAAAAATTATCAGAAAAATTCAAGGAATCCATCTGTACCATTTTCATGCATGTTAGAACAACTTATAGCTTCTGTTTAGCACAAATCATATAAAGGGCATTTAAATAATCACATATGGAGTTTGAATTTGAATCTTGTATTCAAACCAACTTCATTTAAATCATGGCTAGGTGCATTAGCCCAAAACACATTCATGTTGCCATGTCATAGCATGCATCATATTGTGCATTGCATTGATCGTGTTTCTTCTGTGTTTGCCGGTAATTGTCCCCTCTCGGTAGACGCTGCTCCGACGTTGTGATCGATGACACCGATGAAGAGCTATGTTATCTTCAGAAGTGCCAGGCAAGCAAAACCCCCTTGTTCATTCTGATACAATCCTACTCTCTCGCTCCTGCTCTCTTTTACTGCATTAGGACAACACCGATTCATCTGTTACTTGCTGCGGTAGCTGAACCCCTTTATCCTTTGCATGACCTGTCATTGCCACAGTAAATAGATGAAACCCACTAGCATGAGTAGGAGTTGTTTGAGCCCTGTTGTGCCTACTCATTCTTGCTTGTTTGTCATGCCTGCTACTACTTAGAGTTGAGTCAGGTCTGATTCATCGGGGATGAATCAGAGGCGTGTGAACATGTCCTACTGTGTGTGAGCTAAGTGTGTGAACACATTTTGGTAAAGGTAGCGGTGAGAGGCCATGTAGGAGTACATGGTGGGTTGTCTCATTGCAGCCGTCCTCAGGAACTGAGTTCTATGTTTGTGATCCATGATTCAGCTACTACCATACATTGGGCCCTGAAATATGACCCAGCTCGACTTCTTATTCACCCTAGTCCTCTGTCCAGGAGTTGCAAGTAGTTTCTGGTGTTTGTAGCTTACTGGAGGCCGTGGACAACGTTGACCGTAGGGGCGGGCTGTGATGCGGTAGGTACGTGGCACGGTGTACCGGATGCCCGTTTGGTATCTCGGGAACCCTGTTCACATCGTTTGGGGCTGTGAGCGAAACTCCGGCCGGATCTCCTCATGGATGGAACCCGAATAGGCGATAAACCTGGACTAGAGACTTGAGTGTTTAGGTAGGTCGTGGTCTACACCCACGTCGGCTTTCGCTTGAAGTCTGCCGAGCACATGTCGTGTGCAGACGCTAAGTGGTGGAAACATGTATGAAGAAGTACACCCCTGCAGGGTTAACATCATCTATTCGAATAGCCGTGTCCGCGGAAAAGGACTTCTGGGTTGCTTATATCAGTTCATAGACAAGTGAAAGTGGATACTCTAAAATACGCAAGATAAGCGTGAGTACTATGGATGGCGTTCTCGTAGGGAGACGGGAGCAGTTCCATAGTGGTGTATTGGTTGGTGAATATGTGGACTCGTGTGCGCCTCCTCAAAAGAGTTGCTTGCAGTCGTAGTTTAGGATAGCCACCGAGTCAAAGCTGGCTTGCTACAGTTAAACTCCACCATCCCCTTTGTTGATAATGATGCATATGTAGTTAGTTCTGATGTAAGTCTTGCTGGGTACATTTGTACTCACGTTTGCCTATTTTATGTTTTTGCAGAGAGACTTCAGTCTCACTAGTAGTTCCACGTGGACTTCGACGTTTAGCTTGTTACCTCAGCTACGATCTTGTGCCCCGGCAGGATCTGGTAGATAGTCAGGCTTCTCAGCCTTTTCAGTTATAGATGTCTGTACCCAGACATGATAGCTTCCACTTGTGCTTTGATATGTATGCTCTGAATGTTGGGTCATGAGACCCCTGTTTGTAATATCTCGCTCCTCGGAGCCTATTGATTAAATACTTGAGTTATAGAGTCATGTTGTGATGCCATGTTGTATTTGCACATATCGAGCATATTGTGTGTATGTTATTGAAATGCTTGGTATGTGTCGGATCTGACTATCTAGTTGTTTATTCTTAGTAGCCTCTCTTACCGGGAAATGTCTCCTAGTGTTTCCACTGAGCCATGGTAGCTTGCTACTGCTCTGGAACACTTAGGCTGGCCGGCATGTGTCCTTCTTCGTTCCTGTGTCTGTCCCTTCGGGGAAATGTCACGCGATGAATACCAGAGTCCTGTTAGCCCGCTACAGCCCGGTTCACCGGAGTCCTGCTAGCCCAGTGCTACAGCCTGGATTCACTCGCTGATGACCGACACATTCGATGCTGGGTCATGGATGCCTGTCCCTGTAAGTCTGTGCCACTTTGGGTTTACAACTAGTCATGTCATCTCGGGCTCGTTAACATATGGATGCTAGCGACACTATCATATACGTGAGCCAAAAGGCACAAACGGTCCCGGGCAAAGGTAAGGCGACACCCGTGGGGATACCGTGCGTGAGGCCGCAAAGTGATATGAGGTGTTACAGGCTAGATCGATGTGTCATCGAGTCGGGGTCCTGACAGCGTTCGTATCAGAGCTTGACTTCCTGTAGGATTACCAAGCCAAACTGGTCGAAGTTGAGTCTAGAAATTCTTTAGTTATATAAGGGAATTGATTGTGGGATGGAACGTAAGGCTCTTTTTACTCCTTATACATCATGGCCTTCTGATCTGAGTCATCATCTTCTCTTCTACGGGGATTAAGAACTAGGCTATCTCTTCTTTCCATCAGGATCACGTGTTACTAATCCGTAGACTTATAGAATTGTTGGAATTAAGCCTCGTTTCAGATCCTATTACTTCCGTATGTTAATTGTTGATCTCGAGACCTTGATATTGTGCTTCTGAGTGGTTATGCCACCATTTTTTGTGAATGTCTCAAATCTTTTCTGAGCATTTACAGCCGTTATGTTGTCCGAGTCATTCCAGGTTTCTAAATAGTCTGATGCATTTGCAAAATCCTTTCCCTCTGGTTTCGATGCTCCTTTATGCCAGCTCAATCACACTAATTGTTGAGTTGAGGTATTCTACTGCCTCGACCTTTATGTTGGAATAATTATTATGACCCTAGGTGTCTGAGGGGATCATCTAGTGGTCTAGCCATGATTTGTGTCCTAGTGTGATGATTCTGGCCTTTATTCTCGAAAGCATTCCGTGATGCTACTTAGTAGTAGGTATTCTATTTCTGGGTTCTTGAACCCGAGATTCATCCTACTTACATCATGTTGATAGTGTTGCTAGTTCCTTTAGGATAATAGTAACCTTTGCGATAGTCCTCGAGGTTCATGGTACATCCTTCTTCCAATTACCATGAATCATTCTTGGCAGGAGTTCTTCTGAACCAAAAGATGACAACAAGAGCGCTCTCGATGAGTTCTCCATGCTATATTGTGACTCTGCCAGCTCAACCTTTCTGCATGGGTTATCCGGAAGAATTATGTTGAACTTGGTTCGACATACTAATCTATGCATCCACAACTCAGAAAGTTATATGTTCCTTTGAGTTGTCCCTCTTTAGTTGTCTACTGACCTTCGTCTATCAATTGATAGTCAAGAGTATGCGTGCGTTCGTTTATCGATGCCTATTACTCTTGTGGTCCGTCAAGCCATTCTATCGTAGAATGACCAGGAGAAACAAACTCCAGTACCTCTTCCATATCCAGGATTGGGTCAAAGAAGTTGTGCTCCGCAGATCAAAATGCCAATCCAGCTTTTGCTTTGTTCTACCTTGGAGTATTACCATCTTTATATCGGGATTGTTATAGGAATTGCGCACCATCCTATGAACTCTTGGTACAGTGATACTTCTTGCCATCATTGTTCATTCCTCGGTTCCTGTGTTATTGTAACCGGAATGCCGACAAGTGAATCGTGGTGTATGAAATCAATACTGCTAGCAACTCCGTTGCTTGGTAGTTAAATGGACAACAACCTCATTTTTAGCGTGCTGATTATTGAGTCATCATTCTAAGATTGATCGTGCTACCTAGTCCTTATTCCTGGTGCACTTTTCAATCAATGAGTTAGGATAGTGTCAATCCTTGCTTGTTTGATTATATCGTCTTGCCCTGAACAGCAAGATTGTTCTCAAGCTTAGTAACATACCGGTGGTTCGTGATTTTCCGAAGATCTTCTCGGAAGTATTACCAGGTTGTCACCTGACCGCTATGTTGAGCTCGTGATCAAGTTGGTTTTCTTATAAACCACCATTTCTCCAAGAATCTGTGTTGGATATCCCTGAGCTAGTTGGTTAAGCTAGACAACAACTTGGAGAATTGGAAGATAAAAGCTTGCCTAACTTAGTTCATTCCAAAGGGATATTCTTGTGTAGTGTGTGCTGAAGAAAGATGATATCTTCATCGATTGGTCCCTGTGATCAGTTATTGGACCTATTGCCTTATAAAAACTTTGATTTGGGTGTGGGCTATCCTCAAATCAAGTCAGAACCAACGATGTTCGTAATGTTGTCTTATTCGTGGGTTTTTCCTCGAGCATACACCATTATATTCTTTGGTCTGACCAATGCTATCACCGTGTCCACTTAGCTATGGAATTCCTTTTAAAAGGAAACCCGGATGAATTGTTGTTGATCCCATTGACAACATCCTTGTCTTCTCCATAATTTTGCTGAACATTAAGCTAGTGTTGGAAAACTTTTGAAAGCATTTTCCTCATGCTAGCTCATGGGGTATGTGTTTGATGAAAGGAGTGACTTCCTCTTATACACGTGCATTTGGTGAAAGTTGCCGCCATGAATTTGAGAAAGTTAATGTTGTTTCCTTTGGAATCATCCCAAATCAGTCATGCACACGTGCGAAGAATTCTGTGGTTTGAAGACTTGCAACCTTCATTCCATATGTGTCCCGAGCACACCAAGCCACTGATTGATTTGTTCAAGGAGAAGAAGTTCCTTCATAAGAGCTAATCATATGACTTATGCAAGGACTTCGTTATCCACGGTGATGGTTCCCAACCAGAACTCGGTAGTGTTTTATTGTAAGACTACCACGTGGTCATGCTTGTCTAGGACATCGTGTTCACATGTTTGTAGCAGAACCAGCTCATGTTTTGGAGCTTACTATCGTAGTTCATTCACTGAGAATCTCGCAACGTCATCTCGTCGATTTGTGTTGCAAACTTTCATTTTTCTTCCCAGACTCGATGAGTCTGGAATATCCTGACACCAACCAGATCTGAATCTCAGGCAGATATGATGGGTTGGAACATTTCCCCAAGAACTATAATATTGGTCCCTCGATAACCGGTAAAGTGGATGTTATGGCCAACACACCCAGCCGGAAGACCTATTATTGTAGTATCCTGCTTGAAGAAGTTGGCCACCTTCCCATAAGGACTTCGTAGGATTTACTCCCTAGTTGTTCCCTATAGATTTTTGTGTTCCCGAAGTCCGACCTTTACTTGATGTTCTAGATACCAAACCATTTCAATGAATGGGATACGCTAGCACATCAAGGAGAACATTAGAAGCGGAGTGCTAAATGTCTCTCGGTCGATCATCCAGATTTTATTTCCTTGGCCTCGCTAAGGTGAAATCTGAGAAAGTGTTATCTTCCTTTGCATCTGCATCATCCATCATCATTCGTCATGGTAGCAAGTTGTGTTGCCAGGATCCTTGACACGGATGTTGGTAAAACCTTGATGAATATGGAAATGCTCAAGTTCTTGAGAGCACGCACAAGCGCTAGGTGTTATCATCGACACTAATTGGGATGCTCTCAGTTTCCTCGGCAATGCTATGATCTTTTCAAATAGTGAATTCACTCTCTATTGTTGGGTTCTTCCCCAGTTACCAGAATCTTTCCCAGCATTTGCATTTTGTTCTCAGCTTGCACCGCCAATGTGCCATTCTACCATGGGTCTCTTCCATTTCTGGTGATAAGCAAATTCATCCATTACGTTGTCTTCAACAAGGTAGTCCGCATCATCCATACTAGTCCGGGTGTACCGTTCCTTTGCACTCCGCCAAACGATCGTTGTGAATTGCCTTAGGCTGGTATGAAGAGTTTCAATGATCTTTGAATCAAAGGTAATTCTTTTTGCCACTTAAGGGGATATATCTTCGAGTCACCTTCCCTAAGGTGCATCATTATGGTGTCATGTCAACTTAACTCCTCGCTACGTTGACAACCGTTCACACCCTCTTAGGTGTGGAATTGTTGCCTACCTAGTAAACCTTCGTCATCCGTTTCACTCCATCCCTCTAGATGTATGCTTCGTGTCTCAGCTCAAGAGATGTTGCTATGACTCACTTTGTGAGCTGAACCTAAGTTGATTGATCTTCGAGAAGATCGATTCTTCCGGAGTTGTCCTTTTCCTCTTGCTGTCATGCTAGTTGGAGTTCTCAGAACAAGCCGACAAGACAAAGATGGTGATTGAATCAACACTCTTATGAAGTGCACCCTGGATCGTGAAGATTATACTAGTTTGCGTTTCCCCTTTCATCTTACCCTACGCTTGAATCTCGAGACGAGATTCTTGTTTAGTGGGGGTGAGTTGTCACATCCCTAACTTCTGGTTTGCTCTGAGCTAGCTAGTCATGTGTTGCATCATGTTTAAATTTTGCCTAAAATTGGAATGGGGATGTTCAAACCCTAGCATTAAATCAACTCAACTAGGGTGAATTAAAATCTTTTCAATAAACCCAAAAAGTTCCTAAGAAAAGTTCATGATTTCTGGTTAAGGTGGAAACCTCTGCCAAAAATGATGAATATATTCTTAGGTCATTTTTGGATTTTTGAATTAAATCATATTGTATTTGACTTTGGGCATTTAAACACTATAAATAATTTAAATGTTCAAATAAATGTTGGAAATTGTTAAGGGTCACTGAAATAATTCAGAAAGCACCCATAATTGTTTCCAGGATTTTATTAAATGATTTGGTATTTTAAATCAAATCAAAAACAAAATAACAAAAATAGAAAAGAAATAAAAGAGAGAGAGAGAGAGAAGGAAGTTACCTGGCGCCCACTTACCTGGCCCAGCACGGCCCAGCCCATCTCCACTCCCCCCTGTCGTCTTCCTCTGCCAGTAGGCAGAGGCGAGGCGTGGCGCGCGCCCGAGAGGCCTCGGCCACCTCCTGCTTCCCCTGGCCACCTCCTGCTTCCTCCTCGACGCCCCGGTGACGCCACGCGCCTCCCCGACCCCCTCTCGCTCTCCCTCGCCCTCATCCTCTCCCCCTAGACCCCATCCCCTCCTCTGCTCCCCTCTCGCGCACACCACCGAGCGGAGCTCGCCGTCATCGTCGCCGTACCCGTGGCCACCGGCCACCCCTAGCCTCGCCGATGCGCTCAAAGGCTCCGCCTCGACCCCCTCTCCCTCTCCACCAACCCATGCCCCGCCGGACGCCCTGCAACGCCGCCACCATCGCCGTTCCCATCGCCGGCCGCCAAGGATCTTCACCGTCGATTCGCCGCCGTCTCCGCTTCCCCGAGCTCGTCATCTACCTCATCCGAACCACCGTGAGCTCCTGCACGTTTTGCCCCTAACCCCGTGGCTTGCCGCTCGCCGTAGCCGCCATTTCATAGCCGGCCGTAGCACGCCGCCGCCTGAGCTCGTCGCCGGCGTAGCTCCGGTGACCATTTGGTCACCCTGGCGTGCCTAACTCGCTCCCCGCACCGCGTAGCGCTCCGCTAGCCTCTCACCTCGCTCGTTTGCACACCGTAGCACTAACTCGCCCGAACCCGTAGCTCCGGCCGCCGCCGTTCTGGTCGCCGCCGTCGACCCCGGCCTCCCTGTGCCCAGCTGCGTGCGCTCCTAGACGCGCGGGAGCACGGGCTCCCTCCTGGTGCCCTCAGGGTGCCCAACCGCAGCCTGTAGCGCCGCCCCGACCAACTCCGGCGAGTTCCCGCCGCTGTTGTGGTCGCCGGCGTCACCTGCTGACGTGGCGCCGGTTAATTAGTGCTAATAACCCCGCTAAACACCCCCAGAGCCACTGCCATGTGGGCCCCTGCGCTTAATTAGGTTAATATAATTATTCTGTTAAATTAGTGTTAGTGCCGTGGACCCCACGTGTCAGCTTTGACTCTGGCCCAGTCATCGTTGACCGGTCCCACCTGTCATTCACTCAATCCAGACCTGAGTCACTGACCAGTGGGCCCCACTGGTCACGTTTGACCAGCAGCAGCGTCTGTTGACCTGCTGACATCATAGTGACGCAATGCTGACGCAATAAGTATTTTCTGGATTTATTTTTATTCAGGAAATTCCAGAAAATAGTATAAACTTCTAAAAATCATAGAAATTCAACCATAACTCCAAATGAAATAATTTATATATGAAAAATTATCAGAAAAATTCAAGGAATCCATCTGCACCATTTTCATGCATGTTAGAACAACTTATAGCTGCTGTTTAGCACAAATCATATAAAGGGCATTTAAATAATCACATATGGAGTTTGAATTTGAATCTTGTATTCAAACCAACTTCATTTAAATCATGGCTAGGTGCATTAGCCCAAAACACATTCATGTTGCCATGTCATAGCATGCATCATATTGTGCATTGCATTGATCGTGTTTCTTCTGTGTTTGCCGGTAATTGTCCCCTCTCGGTAGACGCTGCTCCGACGCTGTGATCGATGACACCGATGAAGAGCTATGTTATCTTCAGAAGTGCCAGGCAAGCAAAACCCCCTTGTTCATTCCGATACAATCCTACTCTCTCGCTCCTGCTCTCTTTTACTGCATTAGGACAACACCGATTCATCTGTTACTTGCTGCGGTAGCTGAACCCCTTTATCCTTTGCATGACCTGTCATTGCCACAGTAAATAGATGAAACCCACTAGCATGAGTAGGAGTTGTTTGAGCCCTGTTGTGCCTACTCATTCTTGCTTGTTTGTCATGCCTGCTACTACTTAGAGTTGAGTCAGGTCTGATTCATCGGGGATGAATCAGAGGCGTGTGAACATGTCCTACTGTGTGTGAGCTAAGTGTGTGAACACGTTTTGGTAAAGGTAGCGGTGAGAGGCCATGTAGGAGTACATGGTGGGTTGTCTCATTGCAGCCGTCCTCAGGAACTGAGTTCTGTGTTTGTGATCCATGATTCAACTACTACCATACATTGGGCCCTGAAATATGACCCCGCTCGACTTCTTATTCACCCTAGTCCTCTGTCCAGGAGTTGCAAGTAGTTTCTGGTGTTTGTAGCTTACTGGAGGCCGTGGACAGCGCTGACCGTAGGGGTGGGCTGTGATGCGGTAGGTACGTGGCACGGTGTACCGGATGCCCGTTTGGTATCTCGGGAACCCTGTTCACATCGTTTGGGGCTATGAGCGAAACTCTGGCCGGATCTCCTCATGGATGGAACCCGAATAGGCGATAAACCTGGACTAGAGACTTGAGTGTTTAGGTAGGTCGTGGTCTACACCCACGTCGGCTTTCGCTTGAAGTCTGCCGAGCACATGTCGTGTGCAGACGCTAAGTGGTGGAAACATGTATGAAGAAGTACACCCCTGCAGGGTTAACATCATCTATTCGAATAGCCGTGTCCGCGGAAAAGGACTTCTGGGTTGCTTATATCAGTTCATAGACAAGTGAAAGTGGATACTCTAAAATACGCAAGATAAGCGTGAGTACTATGGATGGCGTTCTCGTAGGGAGACGAGAGCGGTTCCATAGTGGTGTATTGGTTGGTGAATATGTGGACTCGTGTGCGCCTCCTCAAAAGAGTTGCTTGCAGTCGTAGTTTAGGATAGCCACCGAGTCAAAGCTGGCTTGCTGCAGTTAAACTCCACCATCCCCTTTGTTGATAATGATGCATATGTAGTTAGTTCTGATGTAAGTCTTGCTGGGTACATTTGTACTCACGTTTGCCTATTTTATGTTTTTGCAGAGAGACTTCAGTCTCACTAGTAGTTCCACGTGGACTTCGACGTTTAGCTTGTTACCTCAGCTACGATCTTGTGCCCCGGCAGGATCTGGTAGATAGTCAGGCTTCTCAGCCTTTTTCAGTTATAGATGTCTGTACCCAGACATGATAGCTTCCGCTTGTGCTTTGATATGTATGCTCTGAATGTTGGGTCATGAGACCCCTGTTTTTAATATCTCGCTCCTCGGAGCCTATTGATTAAGTACTTGAGTTATAGAGTCATGTTGTGATGCCATGTTGTATTTGCACATATCGAGCATATTGTGTGTATGTTATTGAAATGCTTGGTATGTGTGGGATCTGACTATCTAGTTGTTTATTCTTAGTAGCCTCTCTTACCGGGAAATGTCTCCTAGTGTTTCCACTGAGCCATGGTAGCTTGCTACTGCTCCGGAACACTTAGGCTGGCCGGCATGTGTCCTTCTTCATTCATGTGTCTGTCCCTTTGGGGAAATGTCACGCGATGAATACCAGAGTCCTGTTAGCCCGCTACAGCCCGGCTCACCGGAGTCCTGCTAGCCCAGTGCTACAGCCTGGATGCACTCGCTGATGACCGACACGTTCGATGCTGGGTCATGGATGCCTGTCCCTGTAAGTCTGTGCCACTTTGGGTTTACAACTAGTCATGTCAGCCCGGGCTCTTTAACATATGGATGCTAGCGACACTATCATATACGTGAGCCAAAAGGCGCAAACGGTCCCGGGCAAAGGTAAGGCGACACCCGTGGGGATACCGTGCGTGAGGCCGCAAAGTGATATGAGGTGTTACAGGCTAGATTGATGTGTCATCGAGTCGGGGTCCTGACATCAGCATTGGCTTAACAGCTTGCCAGCAGATTCAATTGGTTCTTGGGAGTACCTGGAAGCCGCATTCCTCGACAATTTCCAGGGCACTTATGTGCGACCACCAGACGTCGATGACCTAAGCCACATAATTCAGCAGCCAGAGGAATCGGCCAGACAATTCTGGACACGGTTCCTAACCAAGAAAAATCAAATCGTCGACTGTCCGGATGCAGAGGCCCTAGCAGTCTTCAAGCATAACATCTGCGACGAGTGGCTTGCACGACACCTAGGACAGGAAAAGCCGAAATCAATGGCAGCCCTCACCACACTTAACCCGCTTTTGCGCGGGAGAAGACAGCTGGCTAGCTCACGGCAATAACATGACTAAGAGCCCTGGTAATTCGGATACCAAGGACAACAGTGGCAGGTTGCGTCGCAACAACAAAAGAGCCGCATTAACGGCGACAATACTAAGGATACGGTAGTTAATGCCGGATTGAGAGGCTCTAAACCCGGTCAGCGGAAAAGGCCATTCAAAAGAAATACTCCGGGCCCATCCAGTTTGGACCGAATACTTGACCGCTCATGCCAGATACATGCCCCCCCGAAAAACCAGCCAACCACACCAACAGGGATTGTTGGGTGTTCAAGCAGGCAGGAAAGTTTAATGCCGAAAGCAGAGACAAGGGGCTGCATAGCGACGACGAGGAAGAGCTCCGGCCGCCGAACGATAGTGGACAGAAGGGCTTCCCCCCACAAGTGCGGACGGTGAACATGATATACGCAACCCACATCCCCAAGAGGGAGCGGAAGCGTGCGCTAAGGGATGTATACGCGATGGAGCCAGTCGCCCCAAAGTTCAACCCATGGTCTTCCTGCCCGATCACTTTTGATCGAATGGACCACCCCACTAGCATCCGTCATGGCGGATTCGCCACATTGGTTCTAGACCCAATTATTGACAGATTTCACCTCACTAGAGTCCTTATGGATGGCGGCAGCAGCCTGAACCTGCTTTACCAGGATACAGTGCGAAAAATGGGCATCGATCCCTCAAGGATTAAACCCACTAAAATGACCTTTAAAGGCGTCATACCAGGTGTAGAGGCCAACTGTACAGGCTAAGTTGCACTTGAAGTGGTCTTCGGATCTCCGGATAATTTCCGAAGCGAGGAGTTAATCTTCGATATAGTCCCGTTCCATAGTGGCTATCACGCACTGCTCGGGCGAACCACATTTGCCAAGTTTAATGCGGTTCCGCACTACGCATACCTTAAGCTCAAGATGCCAGGCCCTCGAGGAGTCATTACGGTCAATGGTAACACTGAACGCTCTCTCCAAACGGAGGAGCATACGGCGGCTCTCGCAGCGGAAGTACAAAGCAGCCTCTCAAGGCAATTCTCCAGTCCGGCCATTAAACGTCCGGACACTGCCAAGCGCGCCCGGAGCAACACACAACAAGACCGCCTGGCACGTTCCGAGCAAGCGTAGCAATGCGGCCCCAACCCCAGCCCTCGCGAACTTGTGAAACCAGTGTTGCGTCTACATAACTATGCTTTGGAAATACCATGGGCACAGGGGGAGGGGCACCATCACGGCACGCCCGAAACGCGGCTTAAACCGCACTAGGGGCTGCCGATTTCTTAATTTTCTCTAATTTTCAGGATTCCATTCTTCAGAAGGCTTGTCCGGCAGTACAATTGCCGCACAAACGATACAACAACCGGGGGATCAGAAAGCTACGCCGCACTATGGAACTCTAAGGTGGTCTCTATAACAAGCAGTATACCTGTTTCACATACCATTCCGCAGCTCGCCCCTGGAAAGGACATGTTAAATAGTCCCATCTTTTGCTTATTGCACTATTTGTATCATTCTGCTTTGATCGCAGCTTTTTTAAATAAACAATGCATAGCTTCCGTCTATTATTGCATTACTCTTTTTTACGAATATATGTTCATTAATGACATGTTGCACCCGTACACTTTGGTACGGCCAATACACCAGGGGCTTAAGTACCCCCACAATACGGTGTGAGAAGTCCGAACACTTTCACAAGTGCGGCACCCCGAACTTATAGCATTATATGCATCGGCTCCGAATCATGTCTTTGGTCAATAGTTGGGTTTGCCCGGCTCCTATGTTTTGGTACCTTACGTTCCGTTATATCGGCTAAGGTAGCACTAGGAGAACTACTGCGATTGTGCCCTAGTTGAGCTGGGCTAAGCACCTCAGTAGAGAAAGCTAAAACTGACCGTCATGATGAGGCAAGAGCTGGTCGCTGTTCGAGAGGTTTTCGAGTCCCTAAAGACTTATGCCACTTAGAGCGATGAGTCGGCTTTGTCCGGCCTAGGCGTGGATAGCGCCCCGAACTCGGTCTTCCGAACACTAGGGGCTTCGCCGAAATTTAAAATTATAGAATTCTATGGCTAAGTGAGAGTGTTCAAGCATTATAGTCCGATTGCCTTGTTCGTTGTGTTGAGCGCCTCCATCGAATGACCCAAGAATGGGAAAAAGAGCGCTCATGTTTATCCCGAACACCCCAGCACTCGTGGCATGGGGGCAGAAGCCGACGACTCGCCATCTCTCAAATTTGATAAACGGCCGCACAAAAGGTAATATTTTAAATTCAAAAGCGTTGCTTAGCGCATATGAACAAGTTTTCAGCGTACAGGATCACAAATGCGAGTTTACTCAAAAAATTACATCTTTGGAGCATTCATCCGCTATAAGGCGGGCACCCTTCAGGATGCCCTCATAATACGCTTCTGGGACGCGATGCTCCTTGCCCGGCGGCGGCCCGTCCTTCACCAGCTTCTCCGCATCCATCTTGCCCCAGTGCACTTTAGCACGGGTAAGCGCCCTACAGGCGCCTTTGATGCAGACAGAGTGCTTGATTACTTCAATCCATGGATAGGCATCCACCAGCCGCCTCACCAGCCCGAAGTAGCTCCCAGGCAAAGCCTCTCCAGGCCAAAGCCGAACGATGAGGCCCTTTATGGCCTATTCGGCCACCTTGTGGAGCTCGACCATTTGCTTTAGCTGGTCGCTCAAAGGCACCAGGTGTCCGGCCTCAGCATACTGAGACCAGAACACCTTCTCTGTCGAGCTCCCCTCCTCGGATCGGTAGTAGGCGGCGGCATCGGACGCACTGTGGGGCAAATCTGTGAATGCTCCTGGAGAACTCCGGACTCGGGTAAGTAACAAGTAATTCACTTTCACGTGCTTGCTTTGCATAATGAATGCCTTACGCGCCGCTATCTTCTTCATCGCTTCAATTTCTTGGAGGGCTTTCTGGGCTTCGGCCTTGGCAGACTTCGCGCTTTCGAGGGCTGCCGCAAGCTTGGACGCTTGCGTCTTTGAGTCAAGCTCCAAACTCTCGTGTTTTTTCACGAGAGTCTGGAGCTCTTTTTGCACCTCCTCCACCCGCGCCTCCTGCTTCCCTCTCTCTGTGCGCTCCGCGGCCGCTCTATTTTCAGCCTCGGACAGCGCTTTCTTAAGGGTTGCCACCTCGGTCGTGGCCCCTATAATAGCACGTTGATCCTGTCATTTTTTGCAACCACATCTTCTCTATATACTTGCACAAGGTATTACTTACCTTCCTTCTCCTCGAGTTGCCTCTTGGCATGGCCGAGCTCGTTCTCGGACCGCGCGAGGTTTTGCTTCAGCGTATCCACCTCCGCAGTCAATGTGGCGGAGGCCAGCAGCGAAGCCTGCATACGCATATTGACTTGATTATGTTAGACTCCTGCGAATGTTATTAGATCCTCTATTCGGCTTTTCTTTCCGAACACCGAACAGAGCATCAGGGGCTACTGTCTATGCGGTAATATTTTTACATATTCTTTACTTACCTCAAAGCCTGTTAGAAGGCTGGCACAGGCTTCAGTCAGTCCGCTCTTGGCGGACTGAACCTTCTGGATCACCGCACTCATAATAGTGCGGTGCTCCTCGTCGATGGAGGCGCCGTTAAGCACCTCCAGCAAATTGTCCGGTGCCTCTGGTTGGACGGAGGTCGCCAGCTCGGTAGGCTTGCTCCTCTTGGAAGGAGGCTGCCTACCGGAGTCCGAAACCGTTGAAGGTTCCGGCGCGGTGTCCGGCTCAAGGCCGGACTTCGAGCCCTTGGGGGTTTTATCCCCTTTGCGCCTGGAGTCCGGGAGGTCGCCTTGCGGCACCTCCAGGACCACCTCCTCCTGGCTTGGAACCTATTGGGACAGCACCTCGGTGTCGTTCGTAGGGTGGGGGGAGGTAGCCGTCGGAAGCGAATTCACATCCGACGAATCCAGGGAACCGCTCGATGACACGTCGAGCCGGTCTTTGGGTGGACTGCATAAACATGTTCGTCATAAGGAAAAGCTATGCAATGGAGGAATACTATGAATCACTCTGGTATTCGGATACTTATGATTTCGCCAGGGGCTTGGCCCTGAGCGGCCACTCCTCTTCGCCGTCGTCGGCGTTGGTGGAGTAGTCCGGAGGAAGGGTTTTCCCCTTCTTGGACCCTTCGGCCTCCCTAGTTGGGGCGGCCTTCCTTTTCTTCCCTCCCCCCGCGGGAGGGGGAGAGGTCTCTTCTTCCTCCTCCTCGTCCTCATGGGAGGAGTGCGTCTCAGAGTCGTCGGATGATGAATCCGACACCTCTAGGCGCCGGGCACTCTTTCGAGTCCCCGTGGCCGCCTTCTTAGCCTTCTTCTCCGGCACCACATAGGGTGCCGAAACCAGCAGCTTCGCCAAGCAAGCGTCCGCCGGGCCTCCGGGCAAAGGAGCCGGACAGTTGACCTGTCCGGACATCTCCTGCCAATCTTGTCAAAGGTAAGGGAGCTTAGATCCCGCATGGAGTCAAACTATGAAAAACTAATACCCTGTAAAAGGTAAAAATAGCTTACTGCACTAGCGTGACGCTGTGTGTTGAATCCGCGATCCTCGGTAGCGGATGCGGGGGCCTCAGCGCCCTTGAAAAGCACCTTCCAGGCATCTTCATACGTCGTGTCGAAGAGCCTGCTCAGAGTTCGGTGCTGCGCCAGGTCAAACTCCCATAGGTTGAAAGCCCGTTGTTGACACGGGAGGATCCGACGGATGAGCATAACCTGGACTACGTTGACAAGTTTGAGCTTCTTGTCCACCAGGGTTTGGACGCATTTTTGGAGTCCGGTCAGCTCTCCTTTTTTACCCCACGACAGGCCCGTCTCTTTCCAGGAGGTGAGCCGTGTAGGGGGTCCGAATCGGAGCTCGGGGGCTGTGACCCCGATTGCCACCCCTTTAGGGACTCCACGAAGGAGCCCTCGGGCCATAGGATGTTGGGCATCTTGCCCACCATGGCGCCTTCGCATTCCGCTTGGTTGCCGCGCACTACCTTTGGCTTGATATTGAAAGTCTTGAGCCATAGGCCGAAATGGGGACGGATGCAGAGGAAAGCCTCGCACACGATGATAAACGCCGAGATGTTGAGGACAAAGTTCGGGCCAGATCGTGGAAATCCAGGCCATAGTAGAACATGAGCCCCTGGACAAATGGGTGGAGAGGGAAACCCAGTCTGCGGAGGAAATGGGGGAGGAACACCACCCTCTCATGGGGCCTAGGGGTGGGGATGAGTTGCCCCTCTTCGGGAAGCCGGTGCGCAATGTCATTAGACAAGTATCTGGCCTTCCTCAGTTTTTTGATGTGTCCCTCCGTGACGGAGGAGACCATCCACTTGCCTCCCGCTCTGGACATGGCTGGAGAAGGTTGAGGTGGGGTGTGCGGACTTGGGCGCTGGAGCTCAAGTGCGCAGAAATGGATAGGCAAAGGAGGAAGAAGGCGTGGATGAAAAGGTGGATCCTTATCCCCTTATATGGGCGGACGCGACTATGCGTCCCCACCAGCCTGGTAAAACTCGCTTATCTCCCCAGCGCCGTAATCAATGGCGCAGTTGGGTTACCCACGCCGTATTGATGAGAATCCCGGAATAAGGGGACACGATCTCTGCTTTGACAAGATGTGCCAAGGAAACCGCCTCGCTAAACACGCTGAGGTGGGACAGTAAAAAGATTCGAATAAAGACTTGGCCGTGGTGTGATGTCACGCTATGGAATACGTGAGCAGATTAGATTTGTGTAAATATTGTTCTCTCTATGGAAATATGTGGAAACTTATTTTGCAGAGCCGGAAACTACCTTTGTGTTCAAAATCTTCTATGAAGTACTTGGAGGAGGAACCCGCCTTGCAATGCCGAAGAAAATCTGCGCGCCGGACTCGTCGTCATTGAAGCCTGGTTCAGGGGCTACTGAGGGAGTCCTGGATTAGGGGGTGTCCGGATAGCCGGACTATACCTTCGGCCAGACTCCTAGACTATGAAGATACAAGATTGAAGACTTCGTCTCGTGTCCGGAAGGGACTTTCCTTGGCGTGGAAGGCAAGCTTGGCGATACGGATATGTAGATCTCCTACCATTGTAACCGACTCTGTGTAACCCTAGCCCTCTCCGGTGTCTATATAAACCAGAGGGTTTTAGTCCGTAGGACGAAGAACAATCATACCATAGGCTAGCTTCTAGGGTTTAGCCTCTCTGATCTCGCGGTAGATCTACTCTTGTACTACCCATATCATCAATATTAATCAAGCAGGACGTAGGGTTTTACCTCCATCGAGAGGGCCCGAACCTGGGTAAAAACATCGTGTCCCTTGTCTCATGTTACCATCCGCCTAGATGCACAGTTCGGGACCCCCTACCCGAGATCTGCCGGTTTGATACCGACAACGAACATTCGCAAAGTAACCTAAACCGAAAAAACGAACCGATCTAATAAAATAAAAAACCCCGAAACTAGGGTTTAATAAAACAGGGCGGTTTTATACCTAAAACCGAAACAAAAAAACAGCGGCGAGATCAGCGAGGATGCGGGGTGGCGGGCAGCGGCGCGGCGTGAGAGGCGGCGACGTGCGGCGGCTGCGGCGGCGGGTTGGCGCAGGCGGCAGCTTGGGCGGCGAGCAAGATGAGGAGAGGCGGCGGGGTGGGGCGGCTTATAAAGGGGTCGTGGGGGTGCTTGTGGGAGGGGGCAAGGCGGCGATGGACTCCGAGGCGGCCACGACGGCGGCGTCGCGTGCAGGAGTGGGAGACCGGCTCGGGGTCGGGGCGACCGGGCGCTGTGCCGGCTGGGCTTCGGCCCAGGCGATCCAAAGACTTTTTTTATATAAATTCCGCCGAAAAGAAAAATCCTAAATAAAATAAAATAAAAATTCTAAAAATGCCAAAACAATTTTCACTGTCTAAATTAAATATTTAGAACATAGTGAACATTTTCTTGCCCAAAAATGCATATTTGAAAAATGCATATTTTTTCCAATTCAAATAAAATAACCAGTAAAATCCAAAGAGAATAATTATTTGATTTTATTAGTTTTCCTCCAATATTTCCTTTATTTTGGAGAAGTCATATTATCTCCTCTCTTTTATTTTAATATTGGAAATATTTCGAAGAGAAAATAATTAAAACCAAAATGATCCTCCTTTCAATATTTGAGAAAATTCAAATACGAAAATGAATGAAATCCCCAACTCTCTCCGCAGGTCCTTGAGTTGCTTAGAATTTCTAGGATCAAAACCAAAATGCAAGTAAAATATGATATGCATATGATGACATATGTATAACATTCCAAATTGAAAATTTGGGATGTTACAGCACCATCAGGAGCCGAGCGATGGTACGATTGACTTCTTCAACATCCATGCCAAGTACGGCTTCAAAGGCCATGTCGTGAGCTCAGCTGCTGCTGAGGTTTCCACCAGCGGCCGAGAAGATGGACGAATGGCGTGCCACCATCCAAAGCCTGCTCGGTTTCATCGAAGCTAGGGGCTCACGGCTAGCTGGTCAGCATGGAAGGGGCCATCTCTATGTTGCAGTCCCCACCACGGCAGCCAGCACAAGCACAACTGAATCAAGACCCTGATGACGTCTCGATGGCTTCTTCTGATCCTCGAGCACGTCCGGGCCAACGTCGAGCCGCGGAGGATAGGCGGAGAGGAGACGCGCGCGACGTCAAGCAACGCCATGACGACCTCCGCTGGACCGACGGGTATGACGACGTCAACATCGATGAGCCTGCGCTTGGTGTTGGCGGGTGCCTGCCTTTCGAGGTTGGCTGGCCTGCCTTTATACGAGAGCTGCGGCAAGTCCGTTGGTCGTCAGTTCGCACGTTCAAGCCAGAGATACCTGAGAAGTACGAGGGGAGGCTGAACCCGAGAGAGTTCCTGAGCATCTACACCATCGCTGTTCAGGCTTCCGGGGGAAGAGATGAGAAGGTGTTCACCAAGTACTTCCCTTTGGCCCTCAAGTCCAATGTGAGGTCTTGGCTGATGCACTTGCCGGAGAACTCCATTTTGTCATGGGCCGACCTATGCCATGAGTTCATTGGCGCTTTCACTGGTGGTCATCAAGAACCTGGCAGGCCCAGTGGTTTGCAGATTCTCAAGTAGAAAGAAGGAGAAACCTTCCGTAAGTATTTACAAAGATTCAACAAAGTTCATAGGAATATCCCAAATATCCATCCGGCAACTGTAACAGCTGCCTTCCAGTTCAATGGGCGCAACCGTCGTATTCATTCCAAAATGAACGTATGGTTGCCCAAGACTATGAAGGAGCTTTACACACCGGTGGATAAGTGTGCTCGGATGGAGGAGGGAAGGAAGTTGTCACGTGCACTGAATGTTGGGAAGCCACTGCCGCCGAGAAAGCCGGGAAGGGTGATGGGCCGTACTGCAAGATTCATCAGACCAAGGGCCACGACCTTCAAGAGTGTTAGCAAGTTGAGAAGCTTGTCAAGAAACAGAAAGCAGAGTATGAGAGGCGTGATAAGGAAAAGGTTAGAATATTACTGGCGGTAAGGGCCGAGGTGGTGAAGCAAACCACCCTGACAAACCCTTTCGGAACCAAGGAAAGCCCGCCAGGGGTCGAGAGAAGGAAACCTGTGATGATGAGAGTGATGGAGGGGATGAAGAGGAGTCTAGTGAGCAGGAGTTTTAGAAGGCCACGGACGCCCTATGCGTTGACGGAGGTGCATCCCTGCACACTTCTCACCGCTAGCTCAAGCGGTGGGAAAGAGAGGTCAATGCCGTGGAACCAGCGCCAGAGGCCTGGAAGGTGCTCAAATGGTCCCGTACGCCCATCATCTTCAACGAAGAGGACCATCCTGGCCGTACCGCTGTGGTAGGATGTTTTCCATTGTTGGTCTCTCCAACAATCCGCAACCTCAAGGTCACGAAGATGCTGGTGGACGGCAGGGCCGGGCTGAATCTGATTTCCCCGACAGTCATTAACAGGCTTCAGATAGGAGAAGAAGAGCTAGAGGTTACCGGCACGTTTCAGGGAGGTAATCTCGGCAGGAGCCATCTTAAGGGAAAGATCACATTGCCGGTAACATTTGGGGGAAAATTGAACTACCGGACTGAGAGGATTGTGTTTGATGTGGTTGATCTCCCCTTGCCGTACAATGGGATTCTTGGACGCCCGACTCTGGCCAAGTTCATGGCAACATCCCACTATGCCTATAACACATTGAAGATGCCTGGGCCGCTGGGGTCATTAACATCCCATCAGACAAGAAGGATGCAATCATTTGGGTGGAAGATGTACCGGGACGTAGTCGCGGCAGAGGCAGCAGTGGCTCCCGCCAAGGAAAGTAAAAGAAAGAAGAGAGATTATAGGAACTCTGGCAAACAGTCCGGGAAGCGTGCCCCCAGCGAGTGCACGTCACCCATTGACGACGTGCCGGAGTGTTCTAACAACAAGAGATCCAAGGTTTCCACACCCCAAGTGAAGAAGGTCCCGGCAGGGCTGGCTGGCGTTGATGGTACCTTTACTATCAGCGCCACTGATACGTCCATTTTGCATCATGCTTTTATATTGATATTTATTGCATTATGGGCTGTTATTACACATTATGTCACAATACTTATGCCTATTCTTTCTTATTTTCCAAGGTTTACATGAAGAGGGAGAATGCCGGCAGCTGGAATTCTGGGCTAGAAAAAGTGCAAATATTAGAGACCTATTCTGCACAACTCCAAAAGTCCTGAAACTTCACGGGAGCACGTTTCAGAATATAAAAAAAACATTGGGCGAAGGAAGTACCAGAGGCGAGCCACCCACCATCCACGAGGGTGGGGGCGCGCCCTACCCCCTGGGCGCCCCCTGCCTTGTGGGCCCTCTAGCAGCCCTCTGATGCCCATCTTCTGCTATATGAGGTCTTTTGTCTAGGAAAAAAAATCATAAGCAAGCTTATGAGACGAAACTCCGCCACCACGAGGCGGAACCTTGGCGGAACCTATCTAGTTCTCCAGCGGAGCTGTTCTACCGGGGAAACTTCCCTCCAGGAGGGGGAAATCATCACCATCGTCATCACCAACGATCCTCCCATCGGTAGGGGGTCAATTTCCATCAACATCTTCACCAGCACCATCTCATCTCAAACCCTAGTTCATCTCTTGTATCCAATCTTTGTCCCAAGGCCTCAGATTGGTACCTATGGGTTGCTAGTAGTGTTGATTACTCCATGTAGTTGATGCTAGTTGGTTTATTCGGTGGAAGATCATATGTTCAGATCCTTTATGCATATTAATACTCCTCTGATTATGAACATGAATATGTTCTATGAGTAGTTACGTTTGTTCCTGAGGACATGGGAGAAGTCTTGCTATAAGTAGTCATGTGAATTTGTATTCGTTCGATATTTTGATGAGATGTATGTTGTCTTTCCTCTAGTGGTGTCATGTGAACGTCGACTACATGACACTTCACCATTGTTTGTGCCTAGGGGAAGGCATTGGGAAGTAATAAGTAGACGATGGGTTGCTAAAGTGACAAAAGCTTAAACCCTAGTTTATGCGTTGCTTCGTAAGGGGCTGATCTGGATCCATATGTTTCATGCTATGGTTAGGTTTACCTTAATACTTTTTTGTAGTTGCGGATGCTTGCAATAGGGGTTAATCATAAGTGGGATTCTTGTCCAAGGAAGGGCAGTACCCAAGCACCGGTCCACCCACATATCAAATTATCAAAGTACCGAACGCGAATCATATGAGCGTGATGAAAACTAGCTTGACGATAATTCCCATGTGTCCTCGGGAGCGCTTTCCTTTATATAAGAGTTTGTCCAGGCTTGTCCTTTTCTAAAAAAAGGATTGGGCCATCTTGCTGCACATTATTTACTTTTATTACTTGTTACCTGTTAGAAATTACCTTATCACAAAACTATCTGTTACCGATAATTTCAGTGCTTCCAAAGAATACCTTACTGAAAATTGCTTATCATTTCCTTCTGCTCCTTGTTGGGTTCGACACTCTTACTTATCTAAAGGACTACGATAGATCCCCTATACTTTTGGGTCATCAAGACTCTTTTCTGGCGCCGTTGCCAGGGATTGAAGCGCCTTTGGTAGGTGAAATTTGGTAAGAAAAAATTATATAGTGTGCTGAAATTTACTGTCACTTGTTACTATGGAAAGTAATCCTTTAAGGGGCTTGTTTGGGGTATCTTCACGCTGACAAGTAGAGCAAAGATTTGCTCCTCAACCTACTGAACCTACTGAAAATGTTTACTTTGAAATTCCATCCGGTATGATAGAGAAACCGCTAGCTAATCCTTTGACACGTGATGGAACATTGCATCCCGATTTGCACCTAATCTATGTGGATGAAGTTTGTGGATTATTTAAGCTTGCATGTATGCTAGAGGATGTTATCGAGAAGAAGGTCTTCCCTTTATCTTTAAAGGGAAAGACATTGACATGGTTTAGGCTATGTGATGATATGGGATCATGGAACTACAACCGATTGAAATTGGAATTTCATCAAAAGTTTATCCTATGCATCTTATTCATCGAGATTGTAACTATATATATAATTTTTGGCCTCGCGAAGGAGAAAGCATCGCTCAAGCTTTGGGGAGGCTTAAGTCAATGTTATATTCATGCCCCAATCATGAGCTCTAAAGAGAAATTATTATTCAAAAAATTTATGCTCGGCTTTCTCTCGATAATCGCTCCATGCTCGATACTTCTTGTACTGGCTCTTTTATGATGAAGACTATTGAATTCAAATGGGATTTATTAGAAAGAATTAAACGCAACTCTGAAGATTGGGATCTCAACAAAGGTAAGGAGTCAGATATAACACCTAAGTTTGATTGTGTTAAATCTTTTATGGATACCAATGGTTTCCGTGAATTTAGCACTAAATATGGACTTGACTCTGAGATAGTAGCTTCTTTATGTGAATCCTTTGCTACTCATGTTGATCTCCCTAAGGAGAAGTGGTTTAAATATAATCCTCCCATTGAAATAAAAGTAGTTGCACCTATTAATGTTGAAGAAAAGACTACCACTTACAATGATTCTGTTGTTCCTACTGCTTATATTGAGAAACCACCTTTCCCTGTTAGAATAAAGGATCATGCTAAAGCTTCAACTGTGGTTCGTAAGAGTAACGCTAGAACACCTACTCCCTCTGAGCAAATTAAAGTTGAACCTAGTGTTTCTATGGTTAAAGAACTCTTGGCCGATAATATTGATGGGCATGTTATTTACTTTTGTGATGAAGCTGCTAGAATTGCTAGACCCGATACTAAAAATAAACATAGACCTGTTGCTGGCATGCCTGTTATTTCTGTTAAAATAGGAGATCATTGCAATCATGGCTTATGTGATATGGGTGCTAGTGCAAGTGCAATACATCATTCCTTATATAAAGAAATTATGCATGATATTGCACCTGCTGAGATAGAGGAAATTGATGTTACAATTAAGCTGGCCAATAGAGACACTATTTCACCAGTTGGGATTGTTAGAGATGTTGAAGTCTTGTGTGGGAAAGTTAAATATCCTGCTGATTTTCTTGTTCTTGGTTCCCCACAAGATGACTTTTCTCCCATTATATTTGGTAGACCCTTCTTGAATACTGTTAATGCTAAGATAGATTGCAAAAAGGATGTAGTTACTATTGGTTTGGGGGATATGTCTCATGAGTTTAATTTTGCTAAATTTCGTAGACAACCCCATGATAAATAATTGCCTAGTAAATATGAAATTATTGGTCTTGCTTCTATTTTCGTGCCTCCTAGTGATCCTTTAGAACAATATTTCATAGACCATGAAAATGATATGTTTATGAATGAAAGGAGGGAAATAGATGGCATATTCTTTAAACAGGGACCTATTTTGAAACACAACTTGCCTGTTGAAATCCTAGGGGATCCTCCTCCACCCAAGGGCGATCCCTTGTTTGAGTTTAAACCTTTGCCTGATACTCTTAAATATGCTTATCTTGATGAGAAAAAGATATATCCTGTTATTATTAGTGCTAACCTTTCAGAGCATGAAGAAAAGAAATTATTGAAAACTCTGAAGAAGCACCATTCTGCTATTGGATATACTCTTGATGATCTTAAGGGCATTAGTCCCACTCTATGCTAGCACAAAATAAAATTAGAGAAAGACGCGAAACCGGTTGTTGAACACCAACGATGGTTAAATCCTAAGATGAAAGAAGTTGTAAGAAATGAAAATCTAAAGCTTCTGGAGGCAGGTATAATTTATCCCATTGCTGATAGTCAGTGGGTAAGTCATGTCCATTGTGTCCCTAAGAAGGGAGGTATTATTGTTGTTCCTAATGATAAAGACAAATTGATCCCACAAAGAATTGTGACAGGTTATAGAATGGTAATTAATTTCCGCCAATTAAATAAAGCTACTAAAAAGGATCATTACCCTTTACCTTTTATTGATCAAATGCAAGAAAGTTCATCCAAACATACACATTTTTGCTTTCTAGATGGTTATTCTGGTTTCTCTCAAATACCTGTGTCAAAAGAGGATCAAGAAAAGACAACTTTCACTTGCCCTTTCGGTACCTTTGCTTATAGACGTATGCCTTTTGGTTTAGGCAATGCACCTGCTACCTTACAAAGATGTATGAATGCTATATTCTCTGACTTTTGTGAAAAGATTGTTGAGGTATTCATGGATGATTTTTCTGTATATGGAACTTCTTTTGATGATTGCTTAAGCAACCTTGATCGAGTTTTGCAGAGATGTGAAGAAACTAATCTTGTCTTGAATTGGGAGAGGTGCCACTTTATGGTTAATGAAGGTATTGTCTTGGTTCATAAAATTTCTGAAAGAGGTATTGAAGTTGATAAAGCTAAGGTTGATGCTATTGAAAAGATGTCGTGTCCTAAGGACATTAAAGGTATAAGAAGTTTCCTTGGTCATGCCGGTTTTTATAGGAGATTCATTAAGGACTTCTCAAAAATCTCCAGGCCTCTAACTAATCTCTTACAAAAAGATATTCCTTTTGTCTTTGATGATGATTGTGTAGAAGCATTTGAAATACTTAAGAAAGCTTTGATTTCTGCACCTATTGTTCAGCCACCTAATTGGAATTTACCCTTTAAATTTATGTGTGATGCTTGTGATTATGCTGTAGGGGCTGTTTTAGGACAAAGGGTTGATAAGAAATTAAATGTTATCCAATATGCTAGTAAGACTCTGGACAGTGTGTAACACCCTCGATGCGGCTATATCTCCCACGTGTCGAAGCACGACTTAGATGCATAACCGCATTGAAAGCAATGTCGCAAGTGAGGTAATCTTCACACAACCCATGTAATACATAAGGGAAAGAGATACATAGTTGGCTTACAATCGCCACTTCACACAATACATGAATAAAGCATTACATCATCCAGATACAATCAAGGTCCGACTACGGAACCAAAATAAAAGAAGACTACCCCAAATGCTACACAGATCCCCGATCGTCCCGACTGGGCTCCACTACTGATCAACTAGAACGAAACAACACAAAGGACAAGATCTTCATTGAGCTCCTCCTTGAGCTTGGTTGCGTCACCTGCACGGTATCATCGGCACCTGCAAACTGGTTTTGGAAGTATCTGTGAGTCACGGGGACTCAGCAATCTCACACCCTCGCGATCAAGACTATTTAAGCTTATGGGTAAGGTAAAGGTATGAGGTGGAGCTGCAGCAAGCGACTAGCATATTGGTGGCTAACATATACGCAAATGAGAGCGAGAAGAGAAGGCAAAGCACGATCGAGAAACTATGATCAAGAAGTGATCCTAGAACAACCTACGTCAAGCATAACTCCAACACCGTGTTCACTTCCCGGACTCCGCCGGAAAGAGACCATCACGGTTACACACGCGGTTGATGCATTTTAATTAAGGTCAACTTCAGGTTTTCTACAACCGGACATTAACAAATTCTCATCTGCCCATAACTGCGGGCATGGCTTTCGAAAGTTCAATCCCTGCAGGGGTGTCCCAACTTAGCCCATCACAAGCTCTCATGGTCAACGAAGGATATTCCTTCTAGCGGGAAGACCCGATCAGGCTCGGAATCCTGGTTACAAGACATTTCGACAATGGTAAAACAAGACTAGCAAAGCCACCCAGATGTGCCGACAAATCCCGATAGGAGCTGCACATATCTCGTTCTCAGGGCACACCGGATGAGCCAGACGTCGGGTAAGCCAGCCCAGAGTTGCCCCTGGTAGCCTCAGACATCGCTCAGTTGGACCAACACTTAGAGAAGCACTGGCCCGGGGGGGTTAAAATAAGATGACCCTTGAGCCGGCCGACTCAAGGGAAAGAAAAAGGCTAGGTGGCAAATGGTAAAACCAATGTTGGGCCTTGCTGGAGGAGTTTTATTCAAGGCGAACTGTCAAGGGGTTCCCATTATAACCCAACCGCGTAAGGAACGCAAAATCTGGGAACATAACACCGATATGACGGAAACTAGGGCGGCAAGAGTGGAACAAAACAGCAGGCATAAGGCCGAGCCTTCCACCCTTTACCAAGTATATAGATGCATTAATTAAATAAGAGATATTGTGATATCCCAACAAAATATCCATGTTCCAAACATGGAAAAAGATCCAATCTTCACCTGCAACTAACAACACTATAAGAGGGGCTGAGCAAAGCGGTAACATAGCCAAACAACGGTTTGCTAGGACAAGGTGGGTTAGAGGCTTGGCTTAACAAAATTGGAGGCATGATAAGAAAGTGGTAGGTATCATAGCATAGGCATAGCAAAAGAGCGAGCAACCAGCAAGAAAAGATAGAAGTGATTTCGAGGGTATGGTCATCTTGCCTGAGATCCCGCAAGGAAGAAGAACGAGTCCATGAAGAAGATAAACGGACGAAGTCGAACGAATCCTCACAAGTCCGGAACGGAACCGAAGCTCACGAGAAAGGCAACCCGGAAAGAAGAAAACAACATAGTAAACAACCAACACATAGACATGGCATGATGCACAACAAGTATGATGCATGTCCGGTTTAAATATGCATGACATGGCAAAGTCCAACAACCAAAACTACAAATTAAGTGGAGCTCAATATGCAACGGGTTGCATATTGACGGAACACCACATCAATTATTTAGTTCTCTCTCGGTTATGTACCCAACAATATTAAATGTTGTTAAGCATGTCAAGAGGTGAAACATAAAGGGATTATCTATCTAAACAATTTAAATGGGGCCGGATATAGCAAACAACAAATCCGGTAAATTCCCATATGCATTAGTAAATTAACGCAAACAACAATTTAAACCATCTTAATGTTGTTAACATGATGCGGATGACATGATCAAGTTTATGCAATTTTATTAAAAGTTTGACAAGAGCATTATGAAGCATTTGTCGCCGTGGTGGAAAGGAAAGGGGTGCCACGGCAACGATAACAAAAACGGTACCACGGCAGCGTTCCGGTAACTCGAGTGAGACACCGATGCGAAGGAGAAGGGTGCGGATGCATGCAAAAGATGGTGGGGCGCTCCCAGATTCCGGGTGTCCCACGAGTTAGTGGCATGGAAACGAGTGACAAAAACGGACATGGTGCAGACAAACGGTGCACCCCATACGACACAAGCATTCATTCTCGGACGTTCGTTCTCGGCAGTTATACCTTTAAAGCGTGCAAACGGGACGGTTCCAGTTCGTCGAGGGAAGTAGAGGAAGTAGTTGTTCCGCGACGGTAGTCGTTCACGTTCATAGTGGAAGTAGCGGTTCACGCGACGGTAGTCGAACATGATGTTCGCGTTACATGGGTCTTCGGCTACGGTCGTCGTACATGGTTCGGAGTGGTACTTGCATCTTTGGACTTGACGAATCCGAGGGCTTCGGGGTTCACCGTTGAACTTGACGAAACCCACGGCGAAGGAGAGGTACGCGTCGGCGGTAGTCGTTCGGGCGTAGAGCGTCATCGAACTTGGCGTTCTTTGGACTTACTGGTCTTGTCGAAACGAAGGGGTACTTGGTACAATCTGCGTAGTCGTGCACTTGTCGTCAAGGGACTTGATGGTCTTGACAAAACAAAGGGGCACTCGGCAAAACCCTGTTCTTTGGAGGTCGACGGTAGTGGTTCCCGTATCAACACGGTGTGGTTGTACTTGACGGGTCCGGTCTTGGCATGCGAACAAAGGATCACCGAATCATGGGGGGTGCAAGTGGTGCCGAGGTGGAATTTGGAAGCGATCATGAAGAGCATCGGGGGTGCATCTCGGTAGTCCAACGACAAGAAGCAGTCACGGCGAGGTACACGGGTCGTCGAAGGATCTCTGCGACCAAAAACAAGAGGCAACAGGGGCAGCACTGAAGAGGAAACAGGAGGATGGCGAGGTGGATGAGCTTCTGCGGATGCTCACCGGAGGCGAACGGCAGCGAGGTAGGGCATCGTCCTACTGGATTGAGGGGCACGTGACCATGGCAAGGAGCGCGAGGAAGAAGCCCAGGGCATGGGGCTTCGAGGCGAGGAGGAGGCCCTGGCAGGAGGCGCGGCAGCGCTCTCCGGGAGCTCGAGGCGAAGGTGAACGGCGGCGAGGAGGCCATGAACACGAGGAACACCGCGGCGCTCGCTGGACGGAGCTTGCAGGCGGCGAGGATGGAGCCATGCGGGGACGGGGCGTCGAGGTGCGCTCGCGAGGATGGGGAACAAGCGCGGGGGCTCCTGCGTGCATGGGGGGGCGAGAGACCGCTCCTCTCTGGCGGTGCGAGCGGGGGAGAAGAGAGGGTCGGGAGAGAGCGAGTCTGCGAGGGAGATGGGGGAGTCGGGCGCTGCGGGAGGGAGAGATGGGATCGAGGGATGGGAGCGTGCGTGTGTGCGTGCATCGCTACTGGCGGCGGTGAGGGAACGAGGAGGAGGGAGAGATCGAGGGTTTGGTCAGCGCTAGGTTAGGGAGGGAGTGGGCCTTGGGCCGGCCTGGGTGCGGGTGGTGCAGGTGGGCCGGCGCGGAAAATGGCCTTGGGAGGCCCGGTTGGGCTCTCTGCTTTCTCTCTCTCTTTCCCATCTTTTCCATTTAAAACAAAACAGAAAAAGAGAAAGAAAAGAAAGAGAAGGTAGGGGAGGACTCTGGGCATGGGGATAATTTTCACGAACTCGTGAAAATGTGCACAGCCCGAGAAAATAGAAAAGGTCAAGTTTGAAAGATTAAATTCTAATTCATTTGAATTTAATCCAAAAGGTTTGAACTAGGACAGGTTTTTCGAAGTGCCCAAAAATTGTGAGAATTTAGGTGGAGCTCCGGAAAATGAAGAAAAGATATATGACAAAGTTAGAGACCAAGAGTTGAGAAGGAAAAAGGCATGAGGATTATTTTTGCACGTGTGTTATGGTGAATATCAAATTAAAGAAATATTGAATATAGCTCCCTACTATCGGGAGGATAGGTTATAAAGAGAAACCACCATGTGAGCTCCCTCGATTTAAATGGACGAAGATCCATGCAATTTATTTAGTTGAGATGCAGAAGATTTATGAGATGATGGCATGATGACATGATGCAATGCACATGATGCAATGATGAATGCAATGAACCAAACAAATCACACGACGAAACCCGGAAACCCTGGAAGGCATCTGAAGCTCCGGTCTTGGGGCGTCACAACACTCCACCACTACGAGAGGATCTCGTCCCGAGATCTTGAATGGCACCGGAGGGGCAACGAAAGAGAAAGAAGAGAGGTAAAGCTAAGTTGCTCCTTTGACAAACGAGTGAAACTAAAGAACCTTGAGAGGTTGAACAAATTCGATAAAAGAATACAACGAAGGTGAACAAGGTCGAAAACACTCCGTTAGAAAAGAGGGACAAAGAACATTGCGAAAAACCTTGAGGTTGAAGGGCAAGATATATATTGAAACCACTCCAGTTAAGTCAAGATAGAGAAGGATTAAGAATGATATAATTTGGACAGCACTCCATCTGAGAAGGGACGCAAAACTTGATAAGATGAGAGAACTTGAATGAAGGACACGACACTCCGGTTAAATGGATAAGCGCAAAAATAACATGATCTTTGACCAAATGAGATGATGGGTGAAAAGAGCAACATCACAAAGCTTCCGGAACAAAAGAATAGAAGCTAGATTGTTGGGATAAAGGGACGGAGAAGAAAATGACAATTTCTGCCACAAATGAGCTTGAAGAAGCAACTTTAGGAGAAGGGTCGAACGGAGTTGTTGGAAAAACCAACAACGAAAAGAGCAAGGTAGTAGTGGGCTTATGCAAAACATCTCAAAACTATGAGGTGAAATTCTGCCACTAACGGAACCAATAGATTGGATTGATATCAAACAAGGAGATGAGAAACTTAATTCACCGGGAGGATAAATGAAGAACTTGGATCATTTATGAGCACCACAAATAGCAACAATCCTTAGGGAAGGCTTTAGGTGAAACATGATGCTAGATAACTCCAACGAATAGATTGGTGGATTTAAAATATTTCATTCTTAACCACAAGTGAATCATGAAACATGAACTCAAGTTATCAAGATTGACATAATACCACCTCCAATAATATGGAATAAAGAATTGCACTCCGGATAGCAAGATGAAGAATGCTTGAGCTCCTTTGAAAAGAATCTCAATGAACGCTAGGATAAGGAATTATTTCTTTGATGAACCATCATGTATAGCCTCCATGAAGAACTCCGGTAACAAAAGAATAAAAATAAGGAGAAATTGAAAATAGAAGGTGAATCCTTGCAATGATTTAGATGGATCTTCGTGATGATATAATGCAGAAAACATGGAACTCCGGAAAAGAAAAGATAAGCATCTCGAACTAAGAATGTGATACGATGAACCACTCCGGAAAATAAATTGAATAAACTTGATGAAACAAGAATAAGAATTACATTATGCTTATCCTTCACCAATTTAATTGATGACAAGCAACGGATTTGGCATACTACTTATTCTCGTAGAAAGGTTTAAGATAGATATAGTGTCAACTTGGGAAGGTCTTCAACGAACCACCGGTAGGATTGGAACAACGAATGAATTAATATGATAACCATGGAAGAGAATCTTGAACGAACCACCATAAGAATTGAAAATGAGCGAAGTATGGGTGAATCACCGGTAAGAATTAGCAAATGAACGAAGATATATGAGAGAGTTTAGATACATGAGAACGAAGGGATCACAAATTGATTAGAGAATATTTGAATGATGCACCGGTAAGATTTAGAGAAAGAGAGCTGAAAGCTGAGAATGAATAAATTCTGAGACGATGGGCTCCGAAGAATCAAACTAAAAAGACTTCTGAATTACTCCGGATGGGTGAAAAGAATTCTCACAATCGAATACAATTATGAGAGGAAGGCAACAAGCTAGCACCACGAATCTTGAAGAGAATGGAGCAAGATTAAAGAGAAACTCTTCTTCAGTCTTCAAAATCCGAGAATGACGACGAGAAACACCACCATGAATTATTTAGACACCCCGGAATGAAGAATGTAAAGGTTGAGCCAACGATGAAAAGGATTTAACCGATCTTTGAGAAAGGCATTTGACTGATGATAAATCATTCTTACGTCAAACTTCGAAAAGAAATTTTGAGGATAGCTCCGGGAAAATAAGAAGAGTCGGGTAAGATCCTGGGAAAAGACCTATGGGTTAGGGGCCACTCAAAAGAAACACCGTAGAACGATTCAAAAGAGAGAAAGCACCGGTAAGATTTAAATGGCTAGAATGAGATAACAACCTCGAAATAGGTTGAACTGATCTTGAAAGACAAGACGAGCCTTCTGAGATATCTTCAGCACTCCCGAACAAATGAATAGCGAGAAGTGAATTATTATGAGGTGCACCGGTATGAGAAGGTATTTGAAACGAGGAAAAGGGTATGATCAACACAGCTTGAATTGAAACCACCGGAGAAGAGAAGAAACAAAGAATGATAACTTGAAGCTCCGTTAGGATCTTCATGAGAATCACCGGATAAGAATATTGACGGAAAAGGATGGAGAGACTTCACAAGAATAAAAGGATACTTGATTAAGACATCAGATTCCTTGAAGAAAAAGGGTGGGTGGGCGAAAAAACAAAGGCAACTTGGGGACGGATGAAACAAACACCATTGAGAAAAACTGATGCTTGATCTTGTGGATGTTGCAATGATCGGATCCACTTGAAGAGAAGCACACCGGTTAAAAGGATTGACATGACAAACTCGATGATCGAGAAGGATTAGTGTTCACATCGGGGTATGAGAACACCGCTTAGGAAAAGGTATGGAATCAACAGTTGACTTTGAAGCAACTCGAATACCACAACTCAAAACAAAAACAAAAGGATTGGCTTGCAGAATAAGCCGGAACAAACATATGATAGAGATTTCGCCCAAAGTTTTCGTGGTGGGGCCTACACGGGCTCGATCGTACAACACCATCATGTACAAGGCTGTGCACATGACATACGAAGCATCCCCGAGTCAGCATAGCCAAGGACTCTTTAAGACACAATGAGACCACTGTAAAACCAACCGTGGATAGGCGGACCACTAGACGTCGAACCCCAATTTCATATCATACATCTGTCGGAAAGATATCCTAATAGCTACTTGAATTCCCACTTATAAACTCCCGAAATTTTCCGGTTATGCAATTAGGTGTTGGGGATACAGGGGAAGCATAATATCTCACCCAAAACTAGCAAATCCTACATCCAGCTGTATCCATCCTTCAACACATAACCAAGAAACCTTCGGAAATCATCTACCTCAACCTTCAAAAAGCATCCGTTATACGAGTTATGGCAATACTCCCGAACTCCCACCCCAGTACTGGGTGGCGTCGAGGTTATCTCACCAACAACTGCATAAAAGAGATTTTCGATGTCGTCGAAACTAAACTCAGGTATTTCAGAATTGCAACGATAAAATTGTGACGACAACACCTTGGAGCTCAACTCCCCGGGACACTGCCACAACCCCTAAATGACAGGAGGCACCAAGAACAATGTTGTCGTCACAAAACCATCGGAACGATTCCAAGATACCCGCGTGATCCTAAATTTTTTTAGTGAAATTTGAGAAGAGAAGAGTCAAAACTCTACGTCAGGATGCCTTACCAGAGTGATGAAGGGACTGGGGAGTAAAAAGAATTCCTAACTCTCCGATATATATAATCCTAAATGACTCAAAACATTTTTCTAGACTCAACAACGCCAGCTATTCGATCAAGCAGGGGGCTCCTAAGGTCGGGGAAGGCTCTGATACCAACTTGTAACGCCCTCGATGCGGCTATATCTCCCACATGTCGAAGCACGACTTAGAGGCATAACCGCATTGAAAGCAATGTCGCAAGTGAGGTAATCTTCACACAACCCATGTAAATACAATAGGGGAAAAGATACATAGTTGGCTTACAATCGCCACTTCACACAAATTCATGAGTACAGCATTACAACATCCAAATATAATCAAGGTCCGACTACGGAACCAAAATAAAATAAGACTACCCCAAATGCTACACAGATCCCCGATCGTCCCAACTGGGCTCCACTACTGATCAACTAGAACGAAACAACACAAAGGACAAGATCTTCATCGAGCTCCTCCTTGAGCTTGGTTGCGTCACCTGCACGGTATCATCGGCACCTGCAAACTGGTTTTGGAAGTATCTGTGAGTCATGGGGACTCAGCAATCTCACACCCTCGCGATCAAGACTATTTAAGCTTATGGGTAAGGTAAAGGTATGAGGTGGAGCTGCAGCAAGCGACTAGCATATTTGGTGGCTAACATATACACAAAAGAGAGCGAGAAGAGATGGCAAAGCACGATCGAGAAACTATGACCAAGAAGTGATCCTAAATCAACCTACATCAAGCATAACTCCAACACCGTGTTCACTTCCCGGACTCCGCCGGAAAGAGACTATCACGGTTACACACGTGGTTGGTGCATTTTAATTAAGGTCAACTTCAGGTTTTCTACAACCGGACATTAACAAATTCTCATCTGCCCATAACCACGGGCACGGCTTTTGAAAGTTCAATCCCTACAGGGGTGTCCCAACTTAGCCCACGACAAGCTCTCACGGTCAACGAAGGATATTCCTTCTTGCGGGAAGACCCGATCAGGGTCAGAATCCCGGTTACAAGACATTTTGACAATGGTAAAACATGACCAGCAAAGCCACCCAGATGTGCCGACAAATCCTGATAGGAGCTGCACATATCTCATTCTCGGGGCACACCGGATGAGCCAGACGTCGGGTAAGCCAGCCCAGAGTTGCCCCTGGTAGCCTCGGACATCGCTCAGTTGGACCAACACTTAGAGAAGCACTGGCCCGGGGGGTTAAAATAAGATGACCCTTGAGCCGGCCGTTCAAAGGAAAGAAAAAGGCTAGGTGGCAAATGGTAAAACCAATGTTGGGCCTTGCTGGAGGAGTTTTATTCAAGGCGAACTGTCAAGGGGTTCCTATTATAACCCAACCGCGTAAGGAACGCAAAATCCGGGAACATAACACCGATATGAAGGAACCTAGGGCGGCAAGAGTGGAACAAAACACCAGGCATAAGGCCGAGCCTTCCACCCTTTACCAAGTATATAGATGCATTAATTAAATAAGAGATATTGTGATATCCCAACAAAATATCCATGTTCCAAACATGGAACAAGCTCCAATCTTCACCTGCAACTAACAACGCTATAAGAGGGGCTGAGCAAAGCGGTAACATAGCCAAACAACGGTTTGCTAGGACAAGGTGGGTTAGATGCTTGGCTTAAAAAATGGGAGGCATGATAAGCAAGTGGTAGGTATCGTAGCATAGGCATAGCAAAAGAGCGAGCAACTAGCAAGCAAAGATAGAAGTGATTTCGAGGGTATGGTCATCTTGCCTGAGATCCCGCAAGGAAGAAGAACGAGTCCATGAAGACGATAAACGGACGAAGTCGAACGAATCCTCACAACTCCGGAACGGAACCGAAGCTCACGAGAAAGGCAACCCGGAAAGAAGAAAACAACATAGTAAACAACCAACACATAGACATGGCATGATGCACAACAAGTATGATGCATGTCCGGTTTAAATATGCATGACATGGCAAAGTGCAACAACCAAAACTACAAATTAAGTGGAGCTTAATATGCAACAGGTTGCATATTGCCGGAACACCACATCAATTATTTAGTTCTTTCTTGGTTATGTACACAACAATATTAAATGTTGTTAAGCATGTCAAGAGGTGAAACATAAAGGGATTATCTATCTAAACAATTTAAATGGGGCCGGATATAGCAAACAACAAATCCAGTAAATCCCCATATGCATTAGTAAATTAACGCAAACAACAATTTAAACCATCTTAATGTTGTTAACATGATGCGGATGACATGATCAAGTTTATGCAATTTTATTAAAAGTTTGACAAGAGCATTATGAAGCATTTGTCACCGTGGTGGAAAGGAAAGGGGTGCCACGGCAACGATAACGAAAACGGTACCACAGCAGCGTTCCGGTTTCGGTAACTCGATTGAGACACCGATGCAAAGGAGAAGGGTGCGGATGCGTGCAAAAGATGGTGGGGCGCTCCCAGATTCCGGGTGTCCCACGAGTTAGTGGCATGGAAACGAGTGACAAAAACGGACATGGTGCAGACAAAGGGTGCACCCCATACGACACAAGCATTCATTCTCGGACGTTCGTTCTCGGCGGTTATACCTTCAAAGCGTGCAAACGGGACGATTCGAGTTCGTCGAGGGAAGTAGAGGAAGTAGTTGTTCCGCGATGGTAGTCGTTCACGTTCATAGTGGAAGTAGCGGTTCACGCGACGGTAGTCGAACTTGACGTTCGCGTTACACGGGTCTTCGGCGACGGTCGCCGTACATGGTTTGGAGTGGTACTTGCATCTTCGGACTTGACGAATCCGAGGGCTTCGGGGTTCACCGTTGAACTTGACGAAACCAACGGCGACGGAGAGGTACGCGTTGGCGGTAGTCGTTCGGGCGGAGAGCGTCATCGAACTTGGTGTTCTTCGGACTTGCTGGTCTCGTCGAAACGAAGGGGTACTTGGTACAATCTGCGTAGTCGTGCACTTGTCGTCAAGGGACTTGATGGTCTTGACAAAACAAAGGGATACTCGGCAAAACCCTATTCTTTGGAGGTCGACGGTAGTGGTTCCCGTATCAACATGGTGTGGTTGTACTTGACGGGTCCGGTCTTGGCGTGCGAACGAAGGATCACCGAATCATGGGGGGTGCAAGTGGTGCCGAGGTGGAATTTTGCAGTGATCATGAAGAGCATCGGGGCTGCATCTCGACAAGAAGCAGTCACGGCGAGGTACACGGGTCGTCGAAGGATCTCTGCGGCCAAAAACAAGTGGCAACAGGGGCAGCGCTGGAGAGGAAACAGGAGCATGGCGAGGTGGATGAGCTTCTGCGGATGCTCGCCGGAGGCGAACGACGGTGAGGCAGGGCATCGCCCTGCTGGATCGAGGGGCACGTGACCATGGCAAGGAGCGCGAGGAAGAAGCCCAAGGCGCGGGGCTTCGAGGCGAGGAGGAGGCCATGGCAGGAGGCGCGGCGGCGCTCTCCGGGAGCTCGAGGCGAAGGTGAACGGCGGCGAGGAGGCCATGAACACGAGGAACACCGCGGCGCTCGCTGGATGGAGCTTGCAAGCGGCAAGGATGGAGCCATGCGAGGACGGGGCGTCGAGGTGCGCTGGCGAGGACGGGGACCGAGCGCGGGGGCTCCTGCGTGCATGGGTGGGGCGAGAGACCGCTCCTCTCTGGCGGCGCGAGCAGGGGAGAAGAGAGGGTCGGGAGAGAGCGAGTCTGCGAGGGAAATGGGGGAGTCGGGCGCTGCGGGAGGGAGAGATGGGATCGAGGGAAGGGAGCGTGCGTGTGTGCGTGCAGCGCTACTGGCGGCGGTGAGGGAACGAGGAGGAGGGAGAGATCGAGGGTTCGGTCAGCGCTAGGTTAGGGAGGGAGTGGGCCTTGGGCCGGCCTGGGTGCGGGTGGTGCAGGTGGGCCGGCGCGGAAAATGGCCTAGGGAGGCCCAGTTGGGCTCTCTGCTTTCTCTCTCTCTTTCCCATCTTTTCCATTTAAAACAAAACAGAAAAAGAGAAAGAAAAGAAAGAGAAGGTAGAGGAGGACTCTGGGCATGGGGATAATTTCAGGAACTCGTGAAAATGTGCACAACCCGAAAAAATAGAAAAGGTCAAGTTTGAAAGATTAAATTCTAATTCATTTGAATTTAATCCAAAAGGTTTGAACTAGGACAGGTTTTTCGAAGTGCCCAAAAATGTTGAGAATTTAGGTGGAGCTCCGGAAAATGAAGAAAAGATATATGACAAAGTTAGAGAACAAGAGTTGAGAAGGAAAAAGGCATGAGGATTATTTTTGCATGTGTGTTATGGTGAATATCAAATTAAAGAAATATTGAATATAGCTCCCTACTATCGGGAGGATAGGTTATAAAGAGAAGCCACCATGTGAGTTTCCTTGATTTAAATGGACCGAAGATCCATGCAATTTATTTAGTTGAGATGCAGAAGATTTATGAGATGATGGCATGATGACATAATGCAATGCACATGATGCAATGATGAATGCAATGAACCAAACAAATCACACGACGAAACCCGAAAACCCTAGAAGGCATCTGAAGCTCCGGTCTTGGGGCGCCACACAGTGCCCAGAGAAATTATGCTACTACTAAAAAGGAATTTTTAGCAGTTGTATTTTCTTGTGATATGTTCAGACCTTATATAGTTGATTCTAAAGTAACTGTTCACACTGATCATTCTGCTATTAAATATCTTATGGAAAAGAAAGATGCTAACCATAGACTTATTAGATGGGTTCTCTTCCTTCAAGAGTTTGATTTGCATATTATTGATAGAAAGGGAGCTGAGAACCCCGTTGCAGACAACTTGTCTAGGTTACAGAATGTTCTTGATGACCCATGACCTATTGATGATAGCTTTCCTGATGATCAATTAGCTGTCATAAATGCCTCTCGTACTGCTCCATGGTATGCTGATTATGCTAATTACAATGTTGCTAAATTTATACCACCTAGTTTCACATACTAGCAAAAGAAAAAGTTCTTCTATGATTTAAGACATTACTTTTGGGATGACCCACACCTTTATAAAGAAGGAGTAGATGGTGTTATTAGACGTTGTGTACCTGATCATGAACATGAACAGATCCTACGCAAGTGTCACTCTGAGGCTTATGGAGGACACCATGTTGGAGATAGAACTGCACATAAGGTATTGCAATCCGGTTTTTATTGGCCTACTCTCTTCAAAGATGCCCGTAAGTTTGTCTTGTCTTGTGATGAATGTCAAAGAATTGGTAATATTAGTAGACGTTAAGAAATGCCTATGAATTACTGACTTGTTATTGAACCATTTGATGTCCGGGGCTTTGATTATATGGGACCGTTTCCTTCCTCTAATGGGTATACACATATTTTAGTTCCTGTTGATTACGTTACTAAGTGGGTAGAAGTTATTCCAACTAATAGTGCTGATCATAACACCTCTATTAAGATGCTTAAAGAAGTTATTTTTCCGAGGTTTGAAGTCACTAGATACTTAATGACTGATGGTGGTTCACATTTTATTCATGGTGTGTTTCGTAAAATGCTTGCTAAGTATCTATATCTATCTATCTATACCTATACCTACCTATACTAATTCTTGACTCCCTAGAAATTCCTACGTTAATCAGTAATTAGAAGCCGTTAATCTGGTGGGACCAAGTTATAACGGTGTCGATTAATTCACGTAATCCTTGGCTGAAACGAATATATCTTTTTTTTAAAAATTACCTCATAGGAGTCCTTGCGATCTATCCCGCAGGCATGATTCTTCCATGATCGGCTGCCAATTTCTTTATTAGGGCTCTCGAATCCCCAGTTCATCTACCACGTCATGTCAAACAAAAAAGAAAAGAACATCTCCTACACCGGTGCAACATGAAGTGGCCTGTAGTGTTCGATCTGGTGCTCCAATCCATGTAAGGGCTCACCCAAATTCCAATCCAATCTCTCTTCGATACCTATTGTCCATGCTTACCATGTTTCTCTCATAGATTCGTTATTGGTTTTTCATCCTTAGAGCAAATCACCCAGGACCTGATGTGCGTACGTGCAACAAGCAGACAGGTTGCTTGATTGATGAGAAGTAGCACTAGCTCACGTAAACGTGAGAAGCTAGGTTCAACACGATTGCTTAATTCGTTTCTCGACGGGATAAGAACGACTCGCCTCTCTCCACAGAAGTCCCGTACATTAGTTTGTGTGTGGCTAGCTCTAATCAATTGGTTTGGCTTACTCTGGCGCCGTCGTCGGAACTTCTGCGAGTTTGGCGATGGAGCGGCAAGGCGGCAACACCACTAGCTCACGTATACGTGAGAAGCTAGCTTAAATAGAATCGCTTGATTCGTTTCTCGACAGGATCGGAATGAGCCGGCTCTCTCGATAGACATCCCGTAAGTGAGTTTGCGTGAAGCTATCTCTAATCGACCGGATTGACTTACTCCGGCGCTGTCCTTGAAACTTCTGGGTAACTTGGCGATGGAAGAAACCGATCGGGAGATTTTGGCGATGGAGCGGCAAGAAGGCAACACTACTAGCTCACGTAAATATGAGAAGCTAGCTTCAACGGAGTTGCTTGATTCGTTTCTCGACGGGATCGGAACGACTCGGCTCTCTCGATAGAGGTCTCGTACGTGAGTTTGCGTGTCGCTAGCTCTAATCGACCAGATTGACTTACTCCGGCACCGTCGTCAGAACTTTTGCATAATTTGGCGATGGAAGAAACAAATCTGGAGATTTTGGTGATGGAGCGGCAAGGCG